>NW_023425545.1:3194620-3524620 GCF_014108245.1 Pipistrellus kuhlii
CTCCGCTCCCGTCCCTCCCCGCCCCCCTGGAACCCCGGAGCTCCGAGCCTCCGGGTTGCAGCGCGTCCCTCCTCCCCGGCGCCTCCCCCCGGGGCCCGCGCCTCCTCCCCGGGGCCCGCCTCCTCCAGGGCCCGCGCCCTCCGGTCTGTCCACCCTGGGCGCTGGCACAGCGTGCTCAGTGGCACCCCGAGGCCTCGGGGTGAGGAGTGGGGTGGGAACCTGCCCTGTTAGGACCCTACGATTCTGAACAAGCCGAGATGACCAGGAGGCTCCTTCCTGAGAATTAAGTCGGAAGGTGAGTCATTTGCTGATGTGGGTGTGGGGGGTGTGGTGTGCGGGGTGCGGGGTGCGCGGGGGCTTTGTGGGGGTTTTGGGGGCCCGGCAGGAAGGAAACCTTCCAGGATCTGCTGACCTGAAAAGAGTTCCGCCCCGCGATTCTGAAACCGGGGCGGGAGCGCATCGAAGGCCACTCAGCCCGCGGGCACCGGCGACAAACCTGCGGACCGGCCTGTGGTCCCATGAGAACCGCGAGCGGCCCAGGCCCTGGAAGGACCTGGTGCCTGAGGCTCCTCCCGGAGGGACGCGGGGCCGCCGCTCCCTGCTCCTCCGCCGGGAGCCGGGAGGTTCGGGTTCGGGGCACCGCTGCGGCTCAGTGCCCGGCGGGGGGCGTGCAGGAGGCAGCCCATCGGGAAAGCATCAATGTTCCTCTCCCTCTCCCTTCCTCTCTCTCTAAAAAGCAACAATAATAAAAAATAATAATTCTCACGTGTCCGCTCTTTTTACTCCATGGAGACAGGAGTAACAGGATTTCTGTCTGAATATGAGATGCACACATGACCAAAGCAGATTTCTCAGCTCGCAAGGCTCTTTTCTTTTATTATTTATTTATTTTAATTTCTTTGTTGATTAAGGTATCACATAATTGTCCTCAACCTCCCATTCCAATCCCCCCCCCCACTCATGCCCCCACACCCCTATTGTCCTTGACCCCTGGTTAGGCTCATATGTGTGCACACAAGTCCTTTGGTTGATCTCTCCCTTTACCCCCACCCTCCCTTTGAGGTCCAACAGTCTGACCCATGGCTCCTTATCTCGGTCTGTTCTTGTTCATCAGTCTATGTTGTTCACCATTTCCTCTAGATGAGTGAGATCATGTGCAAGGCCTCTTTTCAACCTATTCCCTGAAAAACTGGTTTGGTTTGTAAGATTTTATTTTATTTTTAAAATATATTTTATTGATATATATAGATATATATATATATATATTATTTTTTACAGAGAGGAAGGGAGAGGGATAGAGGGAGAGTAACATCAATCAGCTGCCTCCTGCACATCTCCTACTGGGGACGTGCCCGCAACCAGGGTACATGCCCTTGACCAGAATTGAACCCGGGACCCTTCAGTCCGAAGGCCAATGCTCTATCCATTGAGCCACACCGGTTAGGGCCAATGGCCTGTTTTAAATCCGGGGCAGTTTTCTCTGACCTAGTGGAAATGTTTGCAGATTCTTCGTACAAGTGGCTGACACCAGCTCTAGAAATGTCAATATTTTTGGTGTTATCTAAAGAAAAACAAAACAGAGGATAAACTTTCTACAAAGACGTATCGTGGGGCCTGAAGTAGTGTTTGCAGACCCCTGCCTGTTCTCGAGGGCCTTTAGGACGGGAGAATTCCTTGCGGGCAGGCCTGTTGCCACAGGCCAGAGCCTCTTACAGGGAACCAGGGCCAGGTCACCCCGAAAGGCAGCGGCCCCTCCGTCGCCAGGAGATGCCCGCCTTGACGTGTGAGCCGTGCTGGAGGAAGAGCTGCCTCCCTGTGCAGAGCAGGCCCGGACAGAAGGCAGGGGACCCTGCTCCTAACGCTGACTCTCTCCCCCAGGAGGACGGGCCCAACAAGACATCTTGGTCGTGTGACTTCCCAACGGAGACAGCGAGATGTCGGACTCCTCGCCCTTCAAGATGCGATTTGTGCACCTGGACCTTAAAGGAGCCCCGCCCAAGGTCTCGTACCTCTCGGAGGTGGGAGCCCCTTTTCCCTCGAGGGGAGCCCCGGGGGGGCCTCAGGGTGTGGACAGTGGCCTGTAGCAGTGTGTGCTGAGACCTCCGCTGCGGGATCTGGCAGGTCACAGGGCAGCCAGGGGAGCAAAAGGAAAAACGGTGAAGAAGCCCCCCAGCCTCTTCCCCGTGGGCTGAACGTGTCCCCCAAGCGACACGTTCCGATCTGGCCCCTGGCCCCCGGACCGGGACCCGGTTTGGAAAGAGGGTCTTTGCAGACGCGGGGGACAGGAGGTGAGGCTGCACGTGGTTTTGTAATTGGCAGTTAATGACCAGTTACCAGCTGTGTGCCGCCTCATAGCTGGTGTTTCCTCAGCTGACACCCTCCTCCCCTCAGCCTGTCTCAGAACGTCTCAGACACGAGAGCAAGGCGCGGGGACAGTCATGTCCGCAGGAGGGGCCACGTCAGACCAGCCCCAGACGGTCCTCGCCGGGGCACAGGCTGCTGTTTCCGCGTCTGCGGGGCCTTCCCCTGTGCCCACAGGGTGCCGTGTCACCCCGAGTGGCGCCAGACGGGAAGGAGTCCCAGCTCTGTGTCCTAGACACGGCCTCGTCCTAGGAACCTTGAGGGCAGGATTCATCTCCTTTGAAACAAAGATGGTGAGCCGAAACCAGTGTGGCCCAGTGGATAGAACATCAGCCTGCGGACTGAAAGGTCCCAGGTTCGATTCCGGTCAAGGGCATGTAGCTTGCTTGCGGGCACATCCCTAGTAGGGGTGTGCAAGAGGCAGCTGGTCGATGTTTCTCTCTCATCCATGTTTCTAACTCTCTATCCCTCTCTGTTCCTCTCTGTGAAAAATCAATAAAATATATTTAAAAAAAAAAAGAAGAAGAAAAGAAACAAAGATGGCCTAATGGGAGAGGAAGGACACCTGTGAGGTAGCCAGGACCAGTCACACCTGTGCTCCCATTTTATTTTTTTAATAAATTTGTATTGATGTCAGAGAGGAAGGGAGAGGAGAGAAACACCAGAGAGAATCATGGATCGGGCTGCCTCCTGCACGCCCCCCACTGGGGATCGAGCCCACAACTCAGGCACGTGCCCTGACCGGGAATTGAACTGGGACCTCCTGGTTTGTAGGTCGGCACTCAACCACTGAGCCACGTCAGCCAGGCCCCACTTCCTCTAAGTTTCCTTCCAGCCGCATACTACCAACCCCAGCCCTGCCAGTCCCCGGTGCCCAGGGCGGCCTGTTCCTGCTGGCCCAGCCTCCCCCTGGCTCAGCCTTGAACGTGTCACTGCATTAGAACGTGTAACTGACATAACACAGTGCACCGTCCAGGGGAGACGCGTCCGGGGGAAGTATGGGCAGAGGCCTGTGTCCGTAGCTAAAGACGCCGAGTGCCGCCGTGGTCACTTCCTCACGCCCTCCCCCCAGATTTTCCCGCTGTTCAGTGCCCTGGGAGCCAACGGCCTCCTCATCGAGTATGAAGACACGTTTCCCTACGACGGCCCCCTGAGGCTGCTGAGGGCCCCGCACGCCTACAGGTACTGCCTGCCCGGCCGCCACCTGCAGAGAAAACGGGGGTGTGGGCAGGACTTCACGACTAAATCCTATGGGGAGTTTGCCCTGGGGTCCGCCTGCCGACCTGCTCTGTCCTATGAGTCCTGGTTCAGCGACTCCAGCGTCCAGGGTTTGGGCGAGAGCAGCTGGTAAAAAGCAAATGTCACTTGAGGCCCTGACAGCCCAGATCCCAGGGCAGGAGCGTCTGTAAGACCTCAGGACGCCTGTGGAGCTTCTCGGTGTTAGCAGGGGTGTTAGCGGCGCAGTTCCCCGGGGGAGCCCGGGGCGTTGGTGGAGGGCCGGCAGTGAGCGCGCTGGCCTGTCTCAGCCCCTCCGAGGTCACGGAGATCCTGCGTCTGGCCGCTGCGCATGAGCTCGAGGTGGTCCCCTTGGTGCAGACGTTCGGGCACATGGAGGTGAGCGGGAAGGTGCCCAGGTGCGGGGTTCGGGGGCGCAGTGGGCGCTGCAGAGACAGGTTCTCAGAAGCCCCTGTGGACAGAAGTTTAGACCCAGACGCGGCCTGTCGGGTCCTGGCATGAGCCTCTCTCCCTGTGTGACACACACACACACACCCGCCCTCCCGCAGTTCGTGCTGAAGCACCGGGCGCTCGCCCACCTCCGGGAAGTGGCGCTTTTCCCCAACACCCTGAACCCGCACAAGGAGGAGGCGCTGGCACTGGTGGGAGCCATGGTGGACCAGGTGCTGGAGCTGCACCCCGGAGCCCGCTGGCTGCACATCGGCTGCGACGAGGTGGGTGCTGCGTCCGGCTGCCTCCAGGCCCGCAGGCCCCGCGTCTCACCTCAAGGCCATCCCCTGCCCCGGGGCAGCTGCTCTCAAATAGAAAAATAGTCCACGCGCCCGGTGGAGCAGGGCTGGTCGTGGGGGCGTCTGGTTCTTCCCCTCGAGCTGCTGTGGAGGGGGAGTTCAGGTCCCGGCGAGGCAGCAGGTTGCCCTGCACTGCCGCCCCCTTCCCTGCCGGTGCCCCTGCCCCTGCCTGGGTGCTCCGACCCCGGTCGGCAGCCTGGTCGCTCCCGGGCGGGCTGGTCCGGAGGCAGACGGCCTGCCTTCCCTCCTCCAGGTCTATTACCTCGGGGAGGGCGAGGCCTCGAGGCAGTGGCTGCAGCAGGAGCAGAACACCACGGCCGCGCTGTGTCTGTCCCACGTGAAGGCCGTGGCCAGCCACGTGCGGACCCAGCACCCGGCCACGACGCCGCTGGTGTGGGACGACATGCTGCGGGACATCCCCGAGGACCAGCTGTCAGGTCAGCGGGCGTCCACGGCGGAGACGCCGGCTGCCGCTGAGCCCGTCCGCTCGGGGACTGATACAAGCACCGCGGCGCTTTCCCCACAGTCCAGTCAGAGCCACGGAGCCCTGGCAGGACGGGAGCGAGCGCTGGGTCCCACCTGGGCGGCCATGAGGCCGGGGCCCTGGCCCTGGGGGTGGGAGGCTGGGCCACAGGGAGCTCTGCTTTCCCTTCCCACCCCCTGGCTCCGCCCACTCAGCCTCCCCGGCCTGCCCTGCCCGGATGCGGGTGAGGTTCCTCGGGAGGTGGGGAGGGGGTTGGGGGGGGAGCAGCAGCCCCTCCAGCCCGGCGCTCGGGCCTGAGGCTCTGGGAGGAGACGGGAGGTTGGTGTGGTCACTCACAGCTCTGGCCAGAGCCACGTGGGGGCCCACCTTCCCAAGGCCCGCCAGCACCCAAGTGGCCACCTGGGTTTGATCTCGGGTTTGTTACAATTAAATCCAATTAGCGCACGTGCCTCTTGGGCCCAGGCCTGGAGCTGGGCAGCGTGCAGAGGGCCGTGCCCGGCGGCTCCGGCTCCGGGGCCGGGCCGTCCAGGGCTGCTGGCTGCTGGCCGCTGGCTGAGGCCTTTCCGCTGAGAGCAGCAGTGCGGAGCGTGTCCTGGGAAAGATGGCGGTGTCCGTCTTTGGCCAGCAGCCGGGGCCGGGCCGTTCCGCCGGCCGGGCACTCACAGCCTCTCGCCCACAGCGTCCGGGGTGCCGCAGCTGGTGGAGCCCGTGCTCTGGGACTACGGGGCCGACCTGGACGTGCAGGGCAAGGGTCAGTACCGAGCCGCTGGGTCGACCCCGCCACCTGACGCCCCGGGGGGGACACGGGGCCTGATTCCTGGCTCCTCAGAGCCTGACCGGCCTCTGCTTCACCGCAGACTCTGCCGGGGCCGGGTCCCGGGGAGCGGCCCCGTGTCCTGCGGCCGGTCCTCACAGGGCGGCCTGTGAACCGGGTCCCCGTGGGGCGGGAGGTGGGCTCCGAGGGGGCGCCGTCCAGCCGTGTGTGGGCTCCGTGGTTCCCACCCGTGTGGCCGGCTTGGTGGCCGCAGCCTCCTCAGCCTCGGCCCCGGCCCCGGCCCCGTCACACCTCGCGCTGTCTCCCCAGTCCTCCTCATGGAAAAGTACCGGAAGAGTGGCTTCCCCCGGATGTGGGCCGCCAGTGCCTTCAAGGGGGCCACGGGGCCCAGCCAGGCCCTGCCCCCCGTCGAGTACCACCTCCAGAACAACCTGCGGTGGCTGCAGGTGGCGGCCCAGGGGCAGAAAGACACCCTGCAGGGCATCGTCCTGACCGGCTGGCAGAGGTGAGGGTGCTCGGGGCCGTCCTGGAGGGTGAGGCAGCGCCCGAGGCCAGGACACCCCGCCCTCCTCGCCACCCGGGACACGCTGGGCCTCTGACCAGGAGGGACGGGCAGATGCTGTGCGGATGGCGGGGGAGCAGCCAGGGCCCCTCACACCCTGTAGCCGCCCCCACTCTGCCCAAGGCAGGCTGCCCTCTGGCCCCCCTGGGACCCCCGTGCCTGTCCACAGTCCACAGCCTCCGTGAGGCCACACGCGGCTGACACTCAGCGGGGACCGGACGGACACTGGCTCTTTACTTCATGCCAGTTGCAAACCTGAGCTATGAGTGGACCCTGGTCCTGGCCACAGGTGCCATCTAGGATTGGGGTCAGAGGAGAGGCCAGGTGGCCCTGGCACCCAGGGCAGCTGGAGGCAGGGCCTTTGAGCCGAACTCTGAGGGTCCAGGGTGGTGACCCAGAGCGCTGAGCCAGGCTGGGTGGCGGGTGGGCCTGCACACCCGGGAGCCAAGGGCGTACCCGGAGGCAGCAGCCGGCTTTCAGGCCGCCTCGGAGCCGGACGGAGCGGGCGCGCGAGCTGAGCGCCCCCTCCTGGGCTCAGGTACGACCACTTCGCGGTGCTGTGCGAGCTGCTGCCCGTGGCCATCCCGTCCCTGGCCGTGTGTCTGCAGTCGCTCCTGCACGGTAAGGCGCTCCCCCCGGAGGCGGGGCTGGCGAGGCCTTCCTCAGCGCCCCCCCCCCCCCGCCCAGCCCAGGCGTCCAAGCCCAAACCCAAGACAGGCGCGGAAGTTGGGGGAACCTGGGGAGGAAGGTGCTTCTGCCTCAGCTGCAGGGACCTTGGGGTGCGGGCGGCTGGGGAGCCGTCTCCCGCCGGAGCCGTCAGTGCCCAGGGCGGTGATGACCTGCCACCTGCTTGGCTCCAGGCGGCTTCTCGGAGGACGTGCAGGCGCAGGTGCAGAACCTGCTGGGGATCCCCACCATGGAAGTCGCCGATGTCACAAGGTGATCCCCCCCCCCCCCCCCCCGCCTCAGCACTGCCCCTCCCCCCACGCCGGGGACCCTCTCAGCGCCCGATTCTCTGTGCAGCGACGGGGCCGGCTCCTTCCCCGGCAGCGACATCCTGGCCCTCGTCACGCACGTCAGCCTGGACCTGCGCAGCTCCGTGAACGAGGTGCTGCAGAGGGACAGGTGAGCGGGGGCACGGGGGCGGCCGAGGGGGAGCTGACTCAGGGATCCTCACTCAGGGTGTGCCCCCCACACACACACCCAGGGTGAGGGCCTGCCCATCCTTCACCAGAACTTTCTGGGGAAACGACTTGTTCAGTGTCCAGGAGACACTGAGCGACCTCCGTCCCTGTGTCCACCGTGTGGCTCTCCCCCAGGTACGTGACCGGCTGGTTCAGCCACTACCACCGCCGGCGGAAGCTCGTCCACCCGGTCATGATCCAGCACATCCAGCCCCAGGCGCTCAGGTAGCCGTGCCTCCCGCCCTCCCGGACGGGCGCCTCTGCCGCTCGGGGCCAGCGCTCGGGGCCAGTGGCTCCCGGGCCTGGATTCTCAGGTGCCCCTGAGCGTTAGCGAAGCCAGGTGTGCCCAGCCTGAGGAGGGAGGTGACAGATGACCGGGCAGGGCCCAGGCTCACCGTGGAGCCAGACACCGGGCCCACAGCTGGCATGAGCCCGAGTCCTCCCTGGCACCAAGGAGACGGGGTCCTGCCAGCCAGTCCTCTGGGCACTGTGCAGACCGTCCCGCTGCAAGAGTGCTGGGCACTGCTGATGGTGTAGGTCTTAGGGAAACCCCAGGTTCAGGAGTTAAACTGAGTCCTCAGTCATTGACTCCCAGCAGTGCGGCAGCCCGGGGCCCGGGTGGGTAGACTGAGGCACGGCCGCTCGGAGCGTGGGCCCCTCACCCCTGCCGGTGTCAGTCTCCTGGGCAGGTGGAGCGCCCTCGCGCATGAGCTGGCGGCCGCCCTGCGCCGTGTGTTCCCCGAGGGCGCCGTGGAGGAGTGGCTGCAGGAGAACGTGCACCCCAGCTTAAAGCAGCTGCAGGCGCTGCTGCAGGACCTGCAGGCCGCCAGCCCCCCGCCCCCACCGGCCAGCCCCCCACCGGCCAGCCCCGACGGCCCCGACAATGCCGACCAGGGCCCCTGAGGGGAGGGGCCTCCCACACCCGTCAGCTCTGTCTGGCCCCACCCTCCTCCTGCTGCGCCCGGACGCCAGGCAGCAGGCCCAGCCGGAGGTGACCGGGGGAGAAGGCGGCTGCACCAGGAAGGAAACGCCCGTAGGGACCCGCTCACTGATCTGCACGTAGAACTTTAATTCTCGTGAAATAAAAAGGAGGAAAAGCTAGAGGTGCTGGCAGGAGCGTGGCCTCTCACCGCCGGGTGTTCACAGGGCCGGCGAGGGCCCACAGTCCCGGGGGGCGGGGCGGGGCTCAGGCCTGCCTGCCTGCCCCCGCCCGGAGCTGCTCAGCCTCAGGAGGGCAGTCCTGCACACTCAGGACTGCCCTGAAAGTTCTGGTGAAGGATGGGCAGGCCCTCACCCTGGGTGTGTGTGTGGGGGGCACACCCTGGGCTCACGTGGAACCCACTAGCAGGTCCAGCAACGCGTTCCCAAGCCCAGGTGGGCGCAGCCCCGCTGAGGGAGAACGTAGACTGCGGTCCGTGTCCCCAGGCAGCGGCAGCCCCACATGCTGCACCGGCTGGGGTGCTCGGTGCCCAGTTCTGTGGGTGCGGCCCACTTCCTGCCCCACAAACAGGCCCAGCTGTCAGGTCTGTCTTCTCAGAGAGGTCCCAGCCTGAACCTGGGCAGGAGGCTGGGAGAACCTCTTCTCGCCAAGTGGGCGTGGCCCAGCAGAGGGGATGGGACAGGAAGGGGAGGGGGTCCGCCCCCAGACAGCCCAACACATTCTGGTTGGTCCAGCGGATTCCCCGGGACGTGTGGCCAGCCAATCGGGGGTGGGAACACCAGCCTCAGGCCCTGCCCTGGGGAGCCCGCTCCCCTCCCCTTTCAGAGGCTGGAGCATGCCCAGCTGGTGGGCTGTGGGGTGGGTCAGCCCAGACCAGCCACACCACTCACACCCACACCACCAGGCTGGGCCACCGGGCTCCAGGAGGCAGGTCTGTGGAGCCCGGTGTGGTTGTGCGCAGAGGGCGGGGGGCTGCCAGGGACACGCTGGGTGGTGAGGGGGGCTGGCCTGCTGAGGCCCCATGGATCCGCGCCGGGTGCCGGGTCAGCCCTGCTCGGCGGGGCCCTCGGCCTCGCTGTCGCTGCTCGGAGACAGCTCCTCGGGGCTCTCCGGGCGGTGCAGGTCCAGGAAGCTGGTGATGAGCCTGGCGATGGCCTCCACGTCACTGGGCCGGCAGCACCGGAGAAAGGTGGTTACCACGAGGGCGGTGCACCCAGAGACCAGAACCGCTCCCCCAAACCATGCACTGCCCACCCGAGAGCTCTCCACCGGACCGGCACCTTCCGTCCGTCCCCATCCTCACCTGGCCCAGCCCCGCCCCGGTCCTGCGGGAGCCCCTGGAGGCCCCCATGCTCTGCCTGTCCTGTGGGACCCTGGCATCGCCTCGTGGTGGTGGCACGCCTGCCCCAGCCTCCCCAGCCCTCTGCCCCTGTGCCCGCCACGCCGGGCGGTCTGTGGCTGTGGGCGAGGGGCCGGGCGGTCTGTGGTGACGGGCGAGGGGCCGGGCGGTCTGTGGTGACGGGCGAGGGGCCGGGTGGTCTGTGGCTGTGGGTGAGGGGCCGGGCGGTCTGTGGTGACGGGCGAGGGGCCGGGCGGTCTGTGGCTGTGGGTGAGGGGCCGGGCGGTCTGTGGCTGTGGGTGAGGGGCCGGGCGGTCTGTGGTGACGGGCGAGGGGCCGGGCGGTCTGTGGTGACGGGCGAGGGGCCGGGCGGTCTGTGGTGACGGGTGAGGGGCCGGGCAGTCTGTGGCTGTGGGCGAGGGGCCGGGAGGTCTGTGGTGACGGGCGAGGGGCCGGGCGGTCTGTGGTGACGGGTGAGGGGCCGGGTGGTCTGTGGTGACGGGTGAGGGGCCGGGCGGTCTGTGGTGACGGGTGAGGGGCCGGGCGGTCTGTGGTGACGGGCGAGGGGCCGGGCGGTCTGTGGTGACGGGCGAGGGGCCGGGCGGTCTGTGGCTGTGGGCGAGGGGCCGGGCGGTCTGTGGTGACGGGCGAGGGGCCGGGCGGTCTGTGGTGACGGGCGAGGGGCCGAGCGGTCTGTGGTGACGGGCGAGGGGCCGGGCGGTCTGTGGCTGTGGGTGAGGGGCCGGGCGGTCTGTGGTGACGGGCGAGGGGCCGGGCGGTCTGTGGTGACGGGCGAGGGGCCGGGCGGTCTGTGGTGACGGGCGAGGGGCCGGGCGGTCTGTGGTGACGGGTGAGGGGCCGAGCGGTCTGTGGTGACGGGCGAGGGGCCGGGCGGTCTGTGGTGACGGGCGAGGGGCCGGGCGGTCTGTGGTGACGGGCGAGGGGCCGGGCGGTCTGTGGTGACGGGCGAGGGGCCGGGCGGTCTGTGGTGACGGGCGAGGGGCCGGGCGGTCTGTGGTGACGGGTGAGGGGCCGGGAGGTCTGGCTGTGGGCGAGGGGCCGGGTGGTCTGTGGCTGTGGGCGAGGGCCCCGCCGGGCTGGCAGTCCCGCCCGTCCCCGCTCACCTGTGGTGGCCCATGACGGCGCTCTGGGTGAGGGGGTGGGAGAAGCCGGTGGAGAAGCGCAGCACCACCACGTAGCCCTTCCCGAAGTAGCGCACCTTCTCCTCCTCCACGTTCACGTCCCGGATGTCGTTCAGCAGGACCACCACTGGGGGGCAGGGCAGGGCAGGCGGGTCAGGGGCAGCGTCCCTCACCTGGGTGTGGGCAGTCCCTTCCGGGCCGCTCTGCAGAGGACCACGCCACGCTGGCCATAAACAGAAAGCGTCGGCCACCGTGTCCGAGGTCGAACCCCAGGAGACGGGCGAGACCCCGACCTCCGGAGTCACAGGTCAGGGGCCACGGTGCAGGGTCCTGCAGCTGCCGGGCGATGGCCAGGCTGGTGAGAAGGAGCATCTGGCCCACGTGGCCCCGAAAGGCCTGCCTGTCCCCCGTCCCTCTGCTTCATCTCAGCGGCTGAAGCCTGAGTGGCCGGGCCATGTGGAGGGGTCCCCACGTCCCCCCATGGGTGGGATACAACCCTGATTACTCAGCCGTCACTCAGCCCTGGCTGCCCCCGCCCAGCCCCGGGTCGCCCGCGTCCCGTCCGTGCCGACGCCTCACCCTGGTCGTGGCCTGCTCGGAGGAGGGTCAGCAGCTTCTTGTACAAGCTGAACGTCTTCAGCACAACCTTGCCGGCGCTCTTGTCGAAGATGGCTTCCTGGAAACGGCCACGGGGTCACCGGCTGCTGGCCGCCGGGCAGGAGCCGCCCACACGATCCCGGGAGGGCCTGGCTCGCCGACGGTCCCGCCCTCGCCTTTCCCATCCCAGTCAGAACCCAAGGCCAGCGCCCACGCTGCTCTGCCAGCCAAACACCTGCCGCCTGACCGAGGCTCCGGACAGGTGTGAGCAGGGGCCTGGGGCCTGAGGCAGGTGCTCAGGTCAAGGTCAGGGGCCAAGGTCACCCAGCGAGGGAACAGGTCAGAGCAGCACGGGGCCAGGCAGCTCAAAGGACCGTGAAGAGGGACAAGGACAGGGTGGCCCCCGAGGAGGCGGCCCGTGTCACTGCGCCTCGGCGACCTCGGGAGGAGAGGATCTGGCTAGGAACAGCCAC
Organism: Pipistrellus kuhlii; assembly: GCF_014108245.1. Classification (NCBI taxonomy): domain Eukaryota; kingdom Metazoa; phylum Chordata; class Mammalia; order Chiroptera; family Vespertilionidae; genus Pipistrellus; species Pipistrellus kuhlii. Next base: position 3,206,502 of record NW_023425545.1, read on the forward strand.
GAGGAGCTCCGAGGGGAAAAACGGCTCCAGAGGACGCCGTGGCCCAGGAGCAGTGAGGACAGGCACCGAGCCCGGCGCTGTCTCAGCAGGGAGCCGGGCGGCCGGGGCCTCACCTCCCAGTCCTCCAGGTTCTGCACGGCCACGAACAGGCAGCCGGTGACGTAGAAGATCTTCCAGCCCAGGCTGTCTGGGGACAAACAGACGCGGCCACGTGAGAGCAGAGGCACAGGCGGTGGGCCCGCAGGGGTCCCTCTCCCACGACGGCCACTCTGCCTGTCACTCAGGGCCACGTGGGACACACCCCTCCAGCTCCGTCCGCGCTCCCCCTGGCGTCTCCTGGAGACGGGCAGCCGGTCTCTGCCAATCACAGCATGGCTTGTGGAGGGGAGAGGGAGGAGGAGGCTGAGAAGACGGCTCACCCTGCAGCGAGCCTACGCAGATACGAGAGGGCACCCTCTGGAGGAACGTTTTTAGACCCAGGAAAGTGCCCGGATACAAGAGAAGTGCTGGGCGTGAGGCACACAGAAGTGTGGCTGTCCCCGTGCCCCCGGAGGCAGGGGGCGGGCGGTGTTCCCAGAGGCCAGGCCTCGGTGGGCCCGGAGTGACAGGCTTTCCTTCTTTTCCCCGATTTCCATGCGCGAGGAGGTCGTGGGGAGCAGGCGCGGCTTCTCACCTGCACTGTAGTAGGCAGCCGCCAGGCCAATGGACAGGATTCCTGCGGAGAGGAAGCAGGGACCTTGCTGCCTGACCACCACCATCCCACCTCCATCCCGGACGGAGGAGCCCAACGTGGGCGTTACCCCAACAGTGTCAAGTGCGGAATGAAGACAGGACTACTAAAGGGTCACAGCATATCAGCTGAGAAAAACGGAGGAGCCACATGCAGAGTCATGGGAAGGAAAGGCTGGAGGCAGGCAGCTCTGCTTACACCCGCCATCCAGGCTACCAGGTAGCTGCCCAGGTGTACAGAGCCCTCTGATGGGCAGCGACGGGGATGGAGGCCAGGGCAGCCTCTCCCACGTGTGCGAGAAACAGAACATGGGCCTTCGGGCAAAGCAGGTACCTGTGAGCAGGTGCGCAAGAGCAAGTGAAAGGGGAACGTGGCCCGGCCATGTGGCTCAGTTGGCTGAGTGTGGTCCCATGCACCAGAGGGTCACAGGTTCAATTCCCGGTGGGGGCACATGAGGTTGCAGGCCTGATCCCCAGCAGGGGGGCATGAGGCAGCCAGTCGAGGTTGCTCTCTCTCTCTCCCTTCTCTATAAAATCACTAAAAACGTGTTTTTAAAAGTGTATGTGTAGGGTAACATGGGCCTTCCGTGTTAACTAAAGGATGTCAAGTGGTGAACAAGGCAAAACAGACACCCATCATCCATCACAGCACAGACAGGATGAAAACAAACAGGACAGCGGCTGTGTATGGGGGTCGGCAGTAAAACAAGGAAAGCGTGAGTTTCATCTTCACCTATTTTTAAAGTTAGGTTTTTTATTTGGGGTGAAATATGGGAAGAAACCCTTACCGACCAGCAGGGACCAGGACCGGATGCCCGGCGCCCTCTTTAGGTGGAGGCGGGAGCTGGAGAGCGTCTCCACCAGCATGTACATCCCGGGGCCGCGCGGACACACTCTCAGCGGGAGGCCGGCTGCGGAGGGCGGGCGCGCACAGCTGGGGCCAGGCCGGACCGGGCCGTGCAGCCGGGGACCCAGCGGGCCCCCCGATCCCCGATCCCCGGGGTGGGGGCCGCTTCCCCTGTGACAGGCCCTGCCCTGCTCCGCTACACGCACCGCACTCTGTCCGCGGGCGCCGCCCCCGTCTACCTGCCACCTGTCTCAGCCCCCTGACCTCAGCTCCGGCCCCAGAACCCGGCGGGCCGCCCTCGCTTCCCGCGCCGGTCCCGCCAGAAGCCGGAGCTGCGGGGCTCGTCCCGGCGGGACCTGCCGCGCAGCGGCCCCGGCTCCGTCCCGCCCCTGCAGCCCCTGCAGCCCCTGCAGCCCCGCGCCCGCGCCCCCGAGGGCGGAGCCCGCGCCCCCCGCCAGCACCTACCACCGAGAACGCGGACCGGCGGCGCGGGACGGAGCCTGGGGCCACGGGGCGGGCGCTCACTTCCGGGTCTGGGCGGGGGCGGGCCGGGCTTCCGGGGCGGGGCCTGGGGAGCGGGAGGGCGAGCGGAGGGGATGCTGAGCTCGTGGTGGACGCGAGGCGGTGGCGCGTCTTCCCAACGGCCGGGCTCTGGCGCAAGGAGTGGGGAAACGGCGCCCACTTCCGCATTTAATCCCCGGGGAGGAGGGAGGACCGGCCCCGCCAGCCCCCGGGGAGGGAGGGGGAGGACCGGCCCCGCCAGCCCGGCGCCCGGCAGAGCCCGCAGAGCGGCAGGTGCACCGCGGAGCCCGCAGAAGCGGCAGGGCCCGCAGAGCGGCAGGGCCCGCAGAGCGGCAGGGCCCGCAGAGCGGCAGGGCCCGCAGAGCGGCAGGTGCACCGCGGAGCCCGCAGAAGCGGCAGAGCCCGCAGAGCGGCAGGTGCACCGCGGAGCCCGCAAAGCGGCAGGTGCACCGCGGAGCCCGCAGAGCGGCAGGTGCACCGCGGAGGCGGCAGAGCGGCAGAGTCCGCAGAGCGGCAGAGCCCGCAGAGCGGCAGGTGCACCGCAGAGCGGCAGGTGCACCGCGGAGCACTCGGCGACCCGCCCCAGGCAGGCGCTCGCGGCCCCCTGCCTGGAGGCCAGCACTGCGCGGTGTGGGGATGGATTCGGCAGGGTCCGTTCAGGAGAGGGAAACCGCCCCATACTTTGAACAGAGGGTTTAGTCTAATGAATTAACAACTGGGGGTTGCACCAAGGGAGGCTGATAGGAAGTAAACTGGGCTGATAGGAAGTAAACAGAGCAGGCACTGAAGTTTGAATTTGGAGCTGACATATAAAGCATGGATAACAGGCACGATATGCAGAGGTTATTCACTCAGTCTCCTATTTATAGAGATCGTATTTATTTCCAGTCTTTTGCTCTTACCAATAGTCATCAAGATTTTAACCAAATCAGATATCTCTTGCTCCCTTATTTAATATTAGTAGAATGCCAGTGCAGACTTCATATTTAAATGCTTATAATCTAGAGGAAAACGTGGAATTATGCAAATAACAATATGCAAAGTGGAATTTTCCAGGGTATCAACTTAACAAACACAAACCAGCCCTAGCTAGCTTGGCTCAGGGGATAGAGCATCAGACTGCGGACTGAAGGGCTCTAGGTTCAATTCTTGTCAAGAGCACATAGCAGAGTTTCATGCTCAGTCTCAGATGGGGGGCGTGCAGAAGGCAGCCGGTCAATAATTCTCTCATCACTAATGTTTCTAATTCTCTCCATTTCTCTCTGAAACCAATAAATATATATATTAAAAAGAAACACACAAATCTAAATCAATTAAATAGAGATTATTGGAACATATTGGACCTTATTTAGACCCAACTTAAACTAAAAAAAGAATGAGGTGCTTGGGGAAACCTAGACACTGACTGCATTTTTTTCAAAATATATTCTTATTGATTTCAGGGAGGAAGGAAGAAAGCGAGAGAGATACAGAAATGTCAGTGATGACAGAGAATCATTGATTGGGTGCCTCTGGCATGCCCCCCCCCCCCCCCCCGAGGATCCAGCCCGAAATCCAGGCATGTGCCCTTGACTGGGAACCAAATCCGGGACCCTGCAGTCTGCAGGCCCTCGCTGTATCCACTGAGCCAAACCAGCTGGGGTGACACTGACTACATTTTTAAATGAAATTAAGTGCCTGTACTTTGCTTTCTTCCCTCCCCTCCACACTATGGCATTCTTTGTTTTCAAAACATTAACAAAAGTATATACAGCCCTGACTTGTTTGGCTCCGTGGACAGAGCGTCAGCCTGCAAACTGAAGGGTCCTGGGTTCAATTCCAGTCAAGGGCATGTACCTTCATTGTGGGCACGTCCCCAGTAGAGTGTGTGCAGGGGGCAGCTGATGGTGTTTCTCTATCATCGATGTTTCTGTCTATCCCTCTCCCTTTCTCTCTGTAAATATATATATGACTACCTAAAATTATCCTCTTATTCATGCTGAAATGGAAGATATCTTTCTAGTGGTGCTGACATAGATTTAAGCAAAGGAGAATGTTAAGACTTGAATTAAAGGGATGCATTTTGTTAATGAAAAAAACCATTGAAACCTGTAAAGAACTTTAGTGTGTTTATTTGAGCCAAACTGTTGATATATGCCGGGAAGCAGAACCTCAACAGTAATGCTCTGAAGAATGACGAGTTACATTTCTCTATTTATACAGTGAAATCAAAGGAGGGACATAGGTGGGTTACATGAAATTCATTGGTGATGGAGTAAGGAGGCAGGAGAAAGCAAAGCGGTGGGAAACCCCTGGGATTGGATAAAAGTGAAATGATGGACGAGTACTTAGGTGAGTACAGGAACAATTAACATGACAACAAAGGAATTTGAGGCATCTGTCCTGGCTCCCACCACATTTGGTTGTGCCCCAGAGGCTCCGGAAAAAGGGAAGTTACAAGTTACCCAGACATCTCACAGATACGTTATCTTAGAGGCCCAAAGGCAGATGGGCTCAGAAAAAAAGATCTAAGCTGATCTTTGTCAGGTGAGATATCGGCCTAGGACCTGACTACCCACTATAACCTATTTGTAGTTAGATATTTCATTTTCAAACCATCTTTGGTGGTTATGTTAGGTCTCTGAGTTTGCAAGGCTGCCACGCAGGCCTCCCCTGAGCTTGTCAGGTTAGCATGTGGCTCTTTTCCTTCACAATTTATAAAAAGCTGTATGCACCCAAAACTCTATATATAAATTAAAAAAAATTTAATGGGGGAAAATTCTGAAGACCCTGGTGAGGTTTCTGGGACCTGGACTAGCCTTCAAATATTTTGTTGACCTCTGGGATTGTGAGGTTCTGGGATTCCCGAGGAATGCTGGTGTCTGATAAAGACAAAGACACCCATGAGATCCTTGGCTTCCTCTCCCCTGAATGCTTCCGGCCTGTTTTCAGTTCTGCTGGTCCTGGAGGTGTGTGCGCTGACTTTAGAAAACATTCGTTATTACCAGTTGAACATTTCCCTTTAGCCCTACGCGTGGTCCCATTTCTTGGAGAAAAATAATTCCTGGTGCCGAAACCGGTTTGGCTCAGTGGATAGACCGTGGACTGAGAGGTCCCGGGTTCCAGTCAAGGGCATGTACCTTGGTTGTGGGCACATCCCCAGTGGGGGGTGTGCAGGAGGCAGCTGGTCAATGTTTCTCTCTCATAGATGTTTCTACCGGTAACTCTCTATCCCTCTCCCTTCCTCTCTGTAAAAAATAAGTAAATAAATCCATAAAATATATTTTAAAAATTAAAAAATAAAAAGTGCAAAAAAAGAAAAAAAGAATTCCTGGTGAAGTGCGAGGGCAGAGTCACCAACATGCCGGGCGAGACACGGGACCGGCGCCAGCGCCCTCGTGCTCCGGGGACCACGTGCGCCCGGCTCCCGCCGCGCGTGCGCACTGCCGCCTCGCCAGGCCTACGTGCCGCGCCTCGGGGCGGCAATGGCGGCGGGCCGGGGCCGCACTCCAGCTCCTCCCCGCCAGGGCGGCACCGTCTCCATCGGGCCTGCGCCGGGCGGGTGGCGCGCGCCGGGCGCCGGGCTGCGGGCCGCGAGCACCCCGGAACCGCGCCAGCTCCCGCCCCGGGCCGCCCGCCGCTCGCTCGGCGCCTTCGCGACCTCGGCCTCCGCCCCGCCCCCGCGCGTTCCGATTGGCTGCGGGGCCCAGCCCTCCCCCGCACCGCGTTCCCATTGGCCGAGCGGCGCCGCGGGGCGGGGCCGCGCCGGGGGCGACTACAACAAAGGGCGGCGGGCGGCCGGCGCGGTGACCGCGCTCCCGGGCTCCTGCAGGTCACGCGCGCCGCCCGCCCGCCCCGCGCAGATGAAGTGTGAGCACTGCACGCGGAAGGTGGGCCGGTGCGGCCGGGGTCGGGGTCAGGGGCCGGGCCTCGCGGTCCGGGTCGGTGCGGCTGGGGGTCAGGGGTCGGGGGCGATCGCCGAGGGCCCGGGAGCCCCGTCCCCCGCGCGGCCGCGGGAGCGTGGGCGGCGCCGCGTCTGGGTCGGCAGCTCCGGCGGCCTCACCGCGGCCTCGGGGCCGGGGCGGACGCGGGCCGCCCGGATTGGCCCGTCTGGGTTCGGGTGGATCCATTCCGACGGGGCTGAGCGCTGACCCTGCCGCGGCCCCGGTGCTGGTGCTGCCGCCGCGGTCCGGGTTCCTCCCCCGATTTCGCCGCCGGCTCTGGTTCCCGGATCGCTGACCAGCCATTCAAAATGCTTTTTTTTTTCTTTTTTAAGCCAAAACCCCCAGAAAAGTAGAACAACCTGTTACCTCTCAGGGCTGTCAGAGCAAACCCCATTGTGGATGTCAACCCTTGATACGATGTTTTTCGTATTTTTTGTGTTTTTTTTTTTTTTTTAAATTTGGCAAAAACGTAAGTGCTTGTAGTAACAAAACAAAACAATACAGAAGAGTGGCCCGCCTCGCCACCTGTGTAACCATGGTAACTCGTTAGCCTTCCACTGTTTCTGGGCCGGAATAACATCATAACCACGCAGTGCGGGCAGAAGGATCGTTTTGTTTTTGTTTTTTTAACAGTTGATTCACGTTGTAAATGTTACTCCTTCAGATGCTCTCTTTTTTTTAACCTAACGTGATGCAGGAAATGGCTTGTCAGAGCATTTCTTGTATGTCTAGTTCGCTGGGTTCTAAGTCCATGTGTGTCCAGGGAGTCCAGCCCTAATTTCCCTATTAATGCAAGGCACCTGGTGTCCTGGTTTCAGCTAATGGGAATGTGCAGGTGAGGTGGTGGGCGGGAACATGTGCCTTCATTTTATTTCGTGTTTAGATATGGTTTCAGGTTTAGATACGGTTTCAAAGAGGAAGAGAGAGAAACATCAGTGATGGAAGAGAACTGTGGATTGGCTGCCTCCTGCACACTTTACACTGGGGATCAAGCTCTCAACCCTGGATGTGCCCTGCCCAGAATGAGACCTGGGACCCTTCAGTCTGCAGGCCAATGCTCTATCCACTGAGCCAAACCAGCTGTCCAATGATCAGCAAACTCATTAGTCAACAAAGTCAAATATCAACAGTACAACGATTGAAATTTCTTTTGAGAGCCACATTTTTTAAACCTAAACTAACGCCGCTTCTTCAAAATAGACTCGCCCAGGCCGTGGTATTTTGTGGAAGAGACACACTCAAGGGGCCAAAGAGCCGCATGTGGCTCGAGAGCCACAGTTTGCCGACCACGGATCTAAGGCTACATGTCCTTTTATTTACCTAGAAAACATTTCCATTCACGAGGTTAAGTGACAGAATAGGTATGTGTTTTTTAATTTCAGAGAGTCCAAGTTCTTTTATCTGTTTCTGTGCCTTTTCAAGGAATGTAGCAAAAAAACAAAAACCGATGACCAAGAGAATGCCTCAGCCGATGCCCCGAGTCCGGCCCCGGAGAATGGAGAGGCAAGTGGAGTTTTCCGTTCCGTGTCAGCCCTGAGGCAGCAGCTGCTGGCTTTCCCCCTGCAGGCTCCGGTCACCCTGTCTCTGTGCTCTGAGAAAGAGAAGTGAGATGGGAGTGGGAACAGGGCCAAGGAGCTCGTCACCCCAAAGCATGGCAGAACACTCATGGGAACAAAGCAGAACGCCGTCCTTGGTCATTTGTTAGAAACAGTGGTGTGATGTGAACCTCCAGTTCTTTTTTTAAAAACAAAAGTTCCACTCTGTAAAATGGGCGTTCAGGTGGGGGATTTATTCAGTGATTCCGGTCTCATGGTTCTGTAAATGCATTTCTCTAACAGTTTCTTCACCGGCCCAGTTGTGGGGTGTTAAATCCTTAGCTGGTGGCTTATTGGGCACAGATGCCGAGCTGGACCCCAGAGGAAGTGCTTGGTTGGGAGGGCTCACTGCTTAGGACTGGCATTTTGAGCTGCCCCACCGCCATCCCCGCCGAGCAGAGAGGAGGTGGCACTGGGTAGGGAGGATAGGGCACTGCTTCCCTCTAAGGCTTAGAGGGTCCTGGCCCCAGTTCCCCGATGGAGGCGGCAGCCCCGGGGACGCGAGTGCTGTGTCCTTGTGGGTCAGTGGCATGAGAGGACATTTGTCTGACGGGCGTCCGTCTGGTCCCTGTGCTCCAGCACTGCTCTGAGCTCAGGAAGTGCAGGGAGTGAGGCCAGCACCCAGGGTCTAGGGCAGAAAGCAGGGCCTGCCCAGGCCCTGCATCCCTGAGCAGGGGCTTGGGGCCCCGCACCTGCCCTCTGGCTGCATCACCTCTGGCAGCCATCGAACCCTGGGAGCCCCGGTTCCTTATCAGTGACACGGGGAGTTGGTTTACTTCTTTCCCTCCCCCTGGGCTTTGGTCACGGCAAGATAACATGTACACAGCCGAGGCGGGCCCCCCGCCAGCTCGGTGGGTGGACACGCTGTGAGCTTGGGCTCACCAGGGAAGGGGCTGCTGGAGTGGGCCCTGGGGGTGAGAATGGGGGTCGGGGGCGAGCCCTCCAGGCACAGAGAAGGCGTGGACAGAGTGGTCTGGGGAGGGGTGGTGGGAGCCCCAAGTGTTCAGGGTACAGGTCTGATGTGTTGAAGGGCGGCTTCGGCTGGCTGAGCAGCGGGGGCATCGAAGGATCCTCATGAGGAGGCAGTCCTGCGTGGGAGGCAGGGTGTGGGCCTGGGTGGGCCAGGCGCAGGAGTGCGTGTCCTCCCATGGGTGTTCGGGCCGGGCCTGGGCTCCTGCTCCCTGAGACCACGTGGGAGGGTCCTGGGCTAAGAGCCGGCCGGACGTCTATCCTTCGCAGACGGGAGAGTTCCACAAGCTGGCCGAGGCCAAGGTGTTTCTGAGTGACTGCCTGGCGTGTGACAGCTGTGTGACCGCAGAGGAGGGAGTCCAGGTTTCCCAGCAGAACGCCAAGGACTTCTTCCGTGTTCTGAACCTGAATAAGGTAAGGGGTCCCGTGCTCCCTGGCACCCTGGCCTGCAGAGAGGGTGGGGGTCAAAGCGGGACGCAGACGCCTCTCCTGGGACTGCATGCAGCCTGGTCCTGGCCCTGGGTCATGTGCCCTAGCCAGCCCTCTGCAGGGTCCCTCAGAGCAAAACCAGCCGGCCCAGCCACCTCCCTCACCGACTGGGCACCGGCCCCGCGCAGCACAGGGGCCCGGCGCGGGGCCGTCCAGCTGGGGCTCGGAGTGGAGCTGCAGTGAGTGTGCCGGGCAGTTGAGGACGGCGCCCACAGAACCTCCTCCCAGAGCGTGCGGCTCAGTGGTGCTGCTGCGTGGCCTTCGGTGCAGGGCTGGTCGCCCCAGATGTTTGTGTGGAGGTGTCCCTCCTCCTCCATGTCTATCATTTTCCTTTAAAATGATCCTTTTCCTCCAGATATTTGGATTTATCAGTACACCATTGTTCTTAAAGTCGACAAAATCTCTTGGGATGGCCCATATCTTAAATGTGATTTTTCTTCAGTTATTCTTGCCAGTGTTTGCCACTTTCCCAGTCTTCACACAGATTGTCGCCTACCTCCGGCTGCTCTGGGTCCCTCATTAGATGGAACCACCACCCGTGTGACGGTCTTCTCTCTTCCTCCTAGAAATGTGATACCTCACAGCACAAGGTGCTGGCAGTGTCCGTGTGTCCTCAGTCTCTGCCTTATTTTGCTGCTAAATTCAGCCTCAGTGTCACGGATGCATCCAGAAGGCTCTGCGGCTTCCTCAAAAGCCTGGGTGAGGCCTGTGGTGTCACGTGATGTGGGACGGGAGCTTGTCCCTGCCTTTTTATACCAGAGTTCAGTTTTCTGGGCTCAGGGTGGGAACGTCGGTGACCTGCCTCTGACCACGTGGCCGTGCCCTGGCCGCTTGCCGTGGGGCCGGGTGTTGCATTACTGCTGGACGCCCCCCCCCGGAGCGGCGAGTGACCGGCTTGGACAGGCTGGCCCGGTCACGTGTCCTGCTGCCCTGGCTCTCGGGGCCCCTGGGTCATCTCTGTTGGGGAGTGACGGCTGCAGGAGTGGCGTCTGGTCTCCTGGGAGCTCAGAAGAGCCGGCAGAGGCAGCAGACTGTGTCCTCTGCGGCCTCCTGTGAAGCAGGAAAGGAAGGCAGCGGCTCGGAGCAGGCAGGGACCCAGATGAGAGGCGCTCTGGAGGGCTCTGCCCGGCAACAGGAGGCTCCCTTGTCCGCTGATGTCCGACTGGAACTGCCCGCCCTGGAGGCTCCGGCCTCCTGCAGCCACCGCGGGCGGCTCCGGGGGAACATGAGCCACTTGCCAGAGAACAGCTTTTGTCACTCCAGTAGCTCTCCACCGACGTGAAGACGTTGGGGACGAGGCTCAGAGCTAGCAGGGGCGCCTGCTGCTCCTGGCGCACAGCAGGGCCCGGAGCCGGCCCCTGAGCCGCCTCCTGACTCGTAGAAGCCGAGGGTGTGGTGTGCCCTGCTTCACCACAGAGCGAGTTGTTCGGTGCTGTGTGACCTTCGAGCGAAAGGCCTTCCCTTGACAGTTTAAAAAAGTAAACAGGTGGGCACTGTTTACTGTTAATACTGAAGAGATCTTCATTCACAGTGAACTAACTCCTTAAGGTCATGGTTTTAGATCACATTTAGAATATTTACTACATTTCTTTTTTTAATTTTATTTATTGACTTAATTTTTACTGATTTCAGAGAGGAAAGAGATAGAAACATCAATGATGAGAGAGTCATTGATCAGCTGCCTCCTGCACATCCCTTCCTGGAGATCGAGCCCACAACCCGGGCTTGTGCCCTTGAATTGAACCTGGAACCTTTCAGTCCGATGCTCTATCCACTGAGCAACACTGGCTAGGGTTACTATATTTCTTAAGGATAACTGGCTGCTTTTAAGGTTTAGACAAACTTCTTTGCTTAATTTCTTTTTTTTTTTTTAAACATATTTTATTGATTTTGTAGAGAGGAAGGGAGAGAGATAGAGAGTTAGAAACATCGATGAGAGAGTCATCGATCAGCTGCCTCTTGCACATCCCCACCAGGGATATGCCCGCAACCAAGGTACATGCCCTTGACCGGAATCGAACCCGGGACCTTTCAGTCCCCAAGCCGACGCTCTATCCATTGAGCCAAACCGGTCTCGGCTGCTTAATTTCTTTTTAAAAATATATATATTTTATTGATTTTTTTACAGAGAGGAAGAGAGAAGGATAGAGAGTTAGAAACATTGATGAGAGAGAATCATCGATCAGCTGCCTCTTGCACACCCCACACTGGGGATGTGCCCGCAACCAAGGTACATGCCCTTGACCGGAATTGAACCCGGGACCCTTGAGTTCGCAGACCAATACTCTACCCACTGAGCCAAACCGGCTTCGGCGCTTAATTTCTCTTTAATTATTGAAAATACATTCTTTTATTTCAAGTTTATTCACTTGAAATAGTAAGAAAACTTATTAAGAAAAAGATGGCTAATTAAAAATCAACATAAACTTAAGATCATAAAGGTGTACTCAGCCAGCTTACTCGTTTTATTTATTTTAAAGATGTCAAGGATCATTACCGACTGAAGTTTAGTTTAGACAGTGAATTGGGACAGAATGCCTGGGAATATTCCATTAATCGTGTGGAGTACTGTGAGGTGCTTATAAGATGTAGAGAGAAAAGCAGGAAGTAGAAGAGAGTAGGTGTTTTATTATGAAAAATATGTGCTATTGTTTAAGAAAAAGTGCTCAGTCCTGTACTTCCCGGTCAGTGATGGAGCCAGAGCTGAGGGGAGTGAGTGCCCAGGAGGGATGCCTGCAGACTCCGCTCAGCGTGTCCCTCAGGGCCAGAGTGTGTGAGCTGCCGCCCCTTCCCGCAGGGGTGCACTATGTCTTTGACATGACGATCGCGGCAGACTTCAGCATCCTGGAGAGTCAGAAGGAGTTTGTGCGTCGGTACCGCCAGCACCGCGAGGAAGAGCCCCAGTTGCCCATGCTGACCTCCGCCTGCCCTGGTGAGCCCGGCCGCGGCCGCCTGCCCCGGTGAGCCCGGCCCCGGCCGCCTGCCCCGGTGAGCCCTGCCGCGGCCGCCTGTCCCGGTGAGCCCGGCCCCGGCCGCCTGCCCCGGTGAGCCCGGCCCCGGCCGCCTGCCCCGGTGAGCCCGGCCCTGGCCGGCCCCGGCACATCCGGGGAGGCCGGCAGGTCGCGGGAGCTCGGGGTCCGATGTGGGTGGGAGCAGCGGAGGAACTGACGCAGCCCCGTCTCTCCCCAGGCTGGGTCCGCTATGCGGAGCGCGTGCTGGGTCACCCCATCACCCCCCACCTCTGCACGGCCAAGTCTCCCCAGCAGATCATGGGCTCTCTGGTGAAGGATTACTTCGCCAGACGGCAGGTGAGCCGGCCTCTTCCCGGCGGTCAGCACGAGAGGGGAGCCGGGACTGCACAGGGGCTGACGGGACAGGAACTGAGGCGAGCCACGGAGACCCGGGCGGAGCTGGTGGGAACAGGGCTGTGGAGCGGCTCCACCCAGAGCAGCGGGCACCGAGGGGGGCCGGCGGGTGGCAGCTGGGGGGCTCTCCGCGGCCTGGACAGTTTGCTCGTCTCCACAGAACCTGTCCCCAGACAAGATCTTCCACGTCATCGTGGCCCCGTGTTATGACAAGAAACTGGAGGCTCTCCGAGAAGACGTTCCCACAGCCTCGCACAGCTCCCGGGGTGCTGACTGTGTGTTAACCTCAGGTGAGAGGTGGAGGGCCAGGTGCGGGGCGAGGGGGCTCTGGCAGGACCAGGACAGTGAGAGGGCAGCACCCCCCTGCCTGCGTGCGCGCGCGCGTGCGTGTGCGTGTGTGTGTGTGTGTGTGTGCGCGCGCGCATGGCCCGGGCTGGGGGAGAGACGGCATGGGGGGCAGTCCCACCTCGCCATGGAGTTCTGTCAGCCCAGCCTGCGCCGGGGCACGCATGGCGGTTTCTTTCCGTGAAGTGGAAACATGCGTGTGCTGCGGGTCGTGCTGCAGCCTGCGCAGGGCCTGTGCTCGGGTCGAGGGCGTGTGTGGCCAGTGGAGCCCGCGGGAGTCGGGTGCAGAGGGGAGTCCAAAGTGGTTCTGATTGCCGGTCGGTCTCGTTGGGCCACAGGCCTCTGTGCTGCGGCTCGCTCCCTGTGAGGCTGTCAGAGTTTTCCGCTTGAAAACAAACAGGGATTGTTTGCAGAGAGCCTCATTTCAAGAGCAAAAGGAGGAATGAGAGCTTCTCTTTCGTTTTATCTGCATTCTTCATTTTATTGGTGTTACTTTGCACTTGAGGTGGGCCCCCTGCTGTCTGTGAGCGGGACAACACCCGGAAACCTGACCTAGACTTTCCCTTGGGGAGAAGGTGACTTTGGGAGCTGCCGGGGGACGCGGGGTGTCCCCTGGCCCAGCGCCTCCCTGTGTCCGCAGGTGAGATTGCCCAGATGATGGAGCAGAGTGACCTGTCCGTCAGCGACGCCGTCGTGGATACCCTGTAAGTGGCTCTTGCAGGGCGGCCGCCTGTGGATGGGCCTCCGTGAGGTCTTGGGGGGTGGTCCCAGGGCTCCTGCGTTACTGGGGGCTGTGCTGAGACGTGGGCACAGGGACACCTGCCTGGGCGGTTGTCTTAGGGAAACAGCAGATTCCTTGGGTCCCTTTGCACCCAGGGTGACCCAGCCAGTGACCGGTGCTCCTGCGTGCGAGCACTCCTGGGCACTCGGCGGTCCTGCCCGTAGTGGCACCAGGACTAGGTGTGGCCCTTTTGGGAGGCTGGACTGAGGTTACAGACTCTTAGCCATGCAAGTACCATGGCCGCAGCCTGTGCTTGAGCCAGGCTGACCGTGTACCCGGTCCTGGGGGCTCAGGCAGGCTCAGCCCGGTCTGAGGCTCTGGGGACACCCTGAGGCAGTGCAGCAGCGAAGGGGAGTCACGGGTGGCATTGAGGGTGCTGGGGTCTTGCTGGAGCTGAAGGTTTGTGAAGGGTCTCACTTGCCATGTGGCAGCCCTGGGTCAGGACACGTTGAAATCTGCTGTAATTCCTGTCGCTTTTCTCTGCCTGACGAGGTTTGGCGATGTGAAGGAGGAGGAGGTGAGGCGCCACGAGGGGGCCAGCTCCGACGGGTACCTGGCGCACGTCTTCAGGCACGCGGCCAAGGAGCTGTTCAACGAGGACGTGGGGGCGCTCACCTACCGCAGCCTGAGGTGCGTCTGCTCGCGTGGCCAGCACGGCCTTTGGGGTAGATCCCCCAGAGCCAATGTGCATGTGTGTGCGCGTCAGCATGCGTGCGTGCGTGCGTGCACCTGTGCGTGTGTGTGCGTGTCAGCGTGCGTGTCAGCGTGCGCACGCACGCGTGTGCGCGTGTCAGCGTGCGTGCGTGTGTGCATGCGCACGTGTGTGTGCATGTGTGTGCAGCGTGTGTGTGCGTGCACCTGTGCGTGCGCCTGTGTGTGTGTGTGTGCGCGCGCGTGCGTGCACCTGTGCGTGTGTGTGCGTGTCAGCGTGCGTGCACCTGTGCACGTGCGTGTGTGTGCATGCACGAGTGCGTGTGCATGTGTGTGCACGTCAGCGTGCGTGCACCTGTGTGTGTGTGTGTGTGCGCGCGCGCTGGGGCAGGGCTGTCCTGTCTGTAGAGTGGAAATGACAAGCGGCTGAAGTGGACTCGCCAGCCAGGCCCGTGTCTGTGTTCCAGGAACAAAGACTTCCAGGAGGTCGCCCTGGAGAGGGACGGGCAGGTGCTGCTGCGCTTCGCGGCTGCGTACGGCTTCCGGAACGTCCAGAACGTGGTCCTGAAGCTGAAGCGGGGCAAGTTCCCCTACCACTTCGTGGAGGTGCTGGCCTGCGCCGGGGGTAAGAGCGCCAGGGCCTCTGGGGGCCCCCGCGCCCGCCGAGCCTCTCGGTCCCCATGGCTTTGCCCTCCTTGTCGTGACACATCAGCACCTCCCTCTCCTCACACCCACCGCGCGGGAAGAGAGCAGGTGCTCTGGTGTCACCTTGGAAACCCCTTGGTCCAGCATCCATGCAGTCGGGGCAGAGCTGGGCTGCCTCAGGCTGGGGGTCTGCCTCAGACAAGGGGGAGAGGTGGAGAGAGGCCTGGCCAGGCGGAAATTTGCTTCAAATTCTCCTAAATGAATTTATCTCCTGAGAATCGGGACATCACCTAACGCATTTGAGAGCATGCAGCTCCGTGCCGGAGGCCAAGCTTTCGGGCGTGGGAGGTGGGGGTGGGGGTGGGGGGTGAGGTGGGGGGAGGGGCCGCAGTGCACTGTGTGCTGCAGACACCAGGACACGGCTGCTCGTGCTGTGTCTGTGCTCCTGGTTCGGTGAGTCCAGGGAACTGGAACCAGATGTGCACACACAGCCCTCAGGGCTGAAGGTCAGCAAAGTACTTTGGTTTCAGGTAAAGGCACTTCCTGGGCCGTGGAAACAGGAAAGAGCGGGGTCCCAGACCGAGAGCCTAGGCCAGGGTCCCGGGCCTTGGGCCCCTGTGCCCTCCTTCCTGCTGGGACCCCTTCCCTGTAGGACGGAACGGGGGAGAGTGAGCGCCCACCTGCCTTTCAGGATGCCTCAGCGGCAGGGGCCAGGCCCAGGCGGAGGACGGGCGTGCAGACAGGGTGCTGCTGAGGCAGATGGAAGGCATCTACGCTGCCATCCCGGTGCGGCCCCCGGAGACCAGCGCCCACGTGCAGGAGCTGTACCAGGAGTGGCTGGGCGGGGCCGACTCCCCTCGGGCCCAGGCGGCCCTGCACAGGGCCTGCCAGGGCCCAGGGCAGCCTGCCAGCAGCCGGGACATCAAGTGGTAAAGGTCCCGCAGGCGCCTGAGGAGGGTGTCAGATGCGTGAGGAAAGGCTGTGTCTCTGTCATCGCTTTGGTTTTCAGAATTCCCTGCTCCCCTCTGCTGGCTCCCTCCTCTGAGGGGCGCCGCAGTCCTCACATGGTGCATCTGGAATATTGTTTCTGGAGAGGAGGACTGCCCCAATGTATGCATCCTTTTATCTGACGATGAAAAAATCCCAAAGAACAATGGAGACAGGCGGCCGTCCTTTAGGCTTAAAAACCTCTCAGTGTCCTGGGAAGAGCTGAGACTGTGTTCTGTCCACGCCCCTGAGAGATTGGGTGAGGAAATGGCCCGGCTTAGCCCTGACTGGACCCACTTAAGTTATTCTTGAAGGTGTCTTTGCCACAATGTGAATAAACTACCACCTTTTGAAACGGGCTCATACGGAAGTCTGCATTCCCAACTTTTCTTGAAACCGATCTACGTTCTGCGGCTGTGGCCACCGTCCTGAGACCAGGTCCTGTCGCTGGGAATTGGGGGGCATGAATAGAGGTGCCCTGTTACATTCAGGGATTGAGCTGAACTCACTTTGGGGGAGGCCTGGCGAGGGTGACAGGTGTCACAGACAGAAGGATAGAGAAGGGAGAGCTGGACTCCCTGCTCGGTCCCTCCCTGGGGGGTCATCAAGCAGCCGGGACATCGAGCGGAGAAGGTCCAGAGGAAGGCCGGCCGGCCGGCCCGCCCCACAGTTGGTGAGATAGCGTCCTCTGTGTCCGCCTCTCTCCCTGTGGGCCCAGCCACTCCCCTCAGCTCCCGGCAGCCCTCTGCCCCAAATGAGAAGGAAGAGAGCAGTTGATCCACAAATGACCACACAGGTGGCAGCCACCAAAGCCCAGCACTTGCACGGTGGGCCGTCCTGTGGCATGGGGCCGCCTGGTGCTGGTTTCTGGAGCACTTGGATCTTTTTTTTTTTTTTAATATATATATATATATTTTTTTTTTTAAATATATTTTATTGATTTTTTACAGAGAGGAAGGGAGAGAGATAGAGAGCTAGAAATGTTGATGAGAGAAACATCGACCAGCTGCCTCTTGCACACTCCCTACTGGGGATGTGCCCGCAACCAACGTACATGACCTTGACCGGAATCGAACCCGGGACCTTTCAGTCCGCAGGCCGACACTCTATCCACTGAGCCACACCGGTTTCGGCTTTTTTTTTTAATATATTTTTTACAGAGAGCTAGAGAGCTAGAAACATCGACCAGCTGCCTCCTGCACCCCTCCCTCCCTCCCACTGGGGATGTGCCCGCAACCAAGACACTTGCCCTTGACCTGAATCAAACCCGGGACCTTTCAGTCCGCAGGCCGACGCTCTATCCACTGAGCGACACTGGTTTCTGCGAGCACTTGGATCTTGTTAACAGGTGGGTGACATGGTTCTTGAAATCTAACCCTCGGCCTGTTAAATTTCCCTCATTCATGTGTGACTGTACCTGTGCATCATCTGGGTTGATGACTGGGACGTGTGAAATTACCTATTTTCTGCCTTCACTCTATTTACAGTGGGTCCATCCTCTGCAGTAATGTAGATCCATCTCTGATTACGGAATAAACAGTTTGAGTGTCTGGTGTGGGGCACTGGGTGAATGCTGCTGCTCTCTCCCCAGCCAGGGCCGCCGTGTGCTCCAGGCTCCACCTCACGGAGTGCTCTCACCTCTACTGCCGGAGCCAACAGCTGGCCCAGGGGCCTGAGCCTGAGTGAAAGGGGGAGGGGGCCCTAGAGGGCAGAGGAGGGGACAAAAGGGGAGCCATGTTTCCATACAGAACTGCTTAAAATAGAAGTTCTAAGAAACCTTACTGTTCAGTGGAAGGTGTGGGGGTGGAACAAAAGGCACACACAGGTCCCACTGAGCTTTGAACTCGGATCATTGGATTCAGAGTCCAGAGTGCTGACCATTACACCATGGAACCAGACACTGCTATGGGCCCTACACATGTTGATGGGGGGACAGGGATGGGAGGGTTCAAAGGCTGAGCCTGAGCTGGCTTATGGGTTGGGATTGAAAAAGGTTACCTTGTAGCAGAGGATGGGTTATGGGCCCAGCTCACCCCACTGTCCATCCCCAGTGGGGCAGGGCCCACAGGGCCAGGCAGGTGTCATTTCTTCCTTAAAAAACTGCTTAAAATTCAAGTGTTGAGAAATCTTGCTATCCAGCTTTATAACTAGGAAAAACTGCAGTTTCTAAAATAAACTTACCCCCAGGAACATTCTGGATATAAATCCTTTGAGGGAAAAAAAATCTGAATTTGTGTGGAACCTTTTCCTGTAAAAAGTGTCCATGGAGCTACTGTTGCAGATAGCAGGGTGTCCCCTCCCTCGAATCAAGAGAAGCACCAGGAGAAAGAAACAGATGGAAACTTCTGGCGTCAAACTATGAGGATCAGCCGGGAGGAACTCAATGAACGGCCTTAGTGAGCAGGGTTAAAGGAAGCCAATCGGGGTGGTGAGCGCCCCAAACTAGCCACAGCCACGAGTGGTCAGAGTGCCACGGCCTGAAGCAGTTCCTGGGCCCTGTGGTACCTGAAGCTGATGTGTAGGCACCGAGGGAGCCAGGCTGTCTTAGCGGAGCATGTGGACCCTGGCCAGGCAGGAAGAAGCTAAGGAGAGCCGGCCTTCCCCCCTCTGTGTCCCTTCTCCTTGCCGGCTCTCATGGCATACAGCCACTCAGCTCTTTGCCCTCTGCTTCCGGTCGGTTTTAGAGAAGAGAAAGGGGGGGCTGGAGGGCAAACAAAAGACTCCTAGGAGGACCAAGGGAAGCCACCATAACCCCAGATGGACAGCTGCCATGGGCATTTAAGGCAGGACCTGCAGTGAAGGCCTAGGCAAAGCCATCGGGCAGGGCCTTCTGCAGCACCAGTGACAGCCAGCAGGGTCACAGGACCCTGGGCTGACCTTCCAGACAGACCTGCTGCTGCCACGGGTGGGGTGTGTGTGTGTGTGTAGCTCCCTGAAAGGCACCCACGGGGCTGTCTGTGAGCCTGAATCTTCCCCACAGGGTAGAGGGTGTCTTCTGAGTCTGAGAAGCCAGGCATTTATGTGCAGTTACAGGTGAAAGGTGGCCCTGGGGGAAGGCAGGGAAACGCCTCTGAGCAGCACATTCCATCAGCGCCCCCCTTCGGAGCCCCTATAACAAAGGGCTAGAGAATTAGTGTCAAGGAGCCTGGCCCATGAGGCACATGGATGGACTCTGGAGCAGGCCCAGAGTTTGAGAAGATTCATGGCCCACATGAAAGGGCTCCAGTGCAGGAAGGCTCAATCACGTGCAAATCATCTGCAGCTGCCGGTCAGACTCTCCAGCCACCCTAAGGATGCTTGTTTAACCCTCGGACCAAAATGGCCATGGAGACAGGGAAGGAGACGAGGCCCAGGCTTGACAACATGGACTCCTTTCTCCCCAACCAAGCCTGCCTTGGCTGTGACACCTGCTGACATATTTAGTGGCTAACAGTAAATCCCAAGCAGGAAGCGGGCACCAGCCGCCCGAGGGCAGGGACTTCACTGATGCTGCCCCTGGGGAGACCTGCGAGGCCACAGTGGAATAAGCCCCCATTCCAGCCCCTGGGTGTTAGGACCCGCGGTCATGGCCCCCTACACAACACGGCTCCTGGCCAAGCCACAAGCCACGGCCGCAGACAGCGGGCCTTCCCGGAGAAGCCCTTCCTTCCAGCCGCCTCACAAGGCAGTGACCCCTCGAGGTGCCTCACGGGAGCCAAGCGGACCGCACTTGTCCGCTTCTGACGGATACTGCCAATTGCTCACGCGGAGGGCACCGGTTTTCAGCTCCCACCCCAGGCTAGAGTCGCAGGCAGGGGCCTGTGTATTCATCCCGCACCCAGTCCCGCGGGTTCGGAGCCCACGGCACAGCGCCGACCGATTGCAGGCGAAGAAAGGAGCAGACGGCGCGACAGGCGCCGGAATGTGGCGCACGTGCTTTTCAGAGTAAAAGGTGCTCCGCAGGTGCGAGGCCCGTCCCGGCCATCGGCGGTCACGTGGGCGCGCAGTCACGTGCTGCAGCCCCGCCCTTGCAGAGTGCACGCCTCTGCGCATGCGCACCTGACAGGGTGGGAGTGGGGGCCCTGGGAGCTAGCGGGCGCCTTGGCGGGAAGGAGGGGGACCGGAGATCTAGGGACAGGACCAGGGGTGTGGCGACCGCAGGGTGTCCGCCCTTCGTGGGCCATTGATTTACAACCCGACTTCACCACCAGGACCGTGGAAATGGCACCCTTGCATTCCCTGCCCTCCCGGATGGCGGGTCCCTGTGTCCAGGTGCCCAGGTGCCAGGGCTCCGAGGTCCCATCCACCCTTCGCCCCGCTCCCCACCCCACGCTCACTGTCCCACTGGGGGTGGGAGAGCAGGAGGCCTCAAACTTGTGCAGTTTGGAGCACTCTTTTTTTAAAAAAATAAATACATATTTTTATTGATTTCAGAGAGGAAGGAGAGGGAGAGAGAGAGAAACATCAATGATGAGAATCATTGATGGTGCCTCCTGTGCGTCCCACACTGGGGATGAGCCCACAACCTGGGCATGTCACCTGGTCCATAGGTCCACACGGTTGGGGCTGGAGCACCCTTTTTAAGAGAAAAAGTACAAAATTAGATACAAAGATGGAAATTGATTAGAATAAGAAAAGTAATCACAACAAACACTGAAGTCTACAAAGCTGATCACAAATACCACAAACTTCAAACTATTAACTATTGTAATAAAATTAATTTTACTAATTAACCCTTAATTAGTACTCATATCTTTTCCTAATTTTTTGGGTGCAGATTTGATGCGGCAATGATTTGGTAGAACTTTTGATAGAGTGAACAGGGAGATAATCCAGTCTTTGCAGGCGGGTCGCATTTTGACTTGTATTAATACTTTGGAAAAGACTGTCAGTTTTGCATTCTTCCTGGTAAAGCCACATAAACTTTTAGGATTGCTTTCCAATTTGGCCAAACCTCTCCTGTGAGAGCCAGGGGGTTTCAGAGGTTTCAGGTGTCTGGCTGCAGGGACTGGTCTGCAATATTCCCAGGCCTCAGAGTGGCTAATTATGAGCTTTGTGTCATTGTGGGTTTTTTTTTGTGTGTGTTTTTTATTTTTTGTTGTTGTTTTTTAAAGTATATTTTTATCGATTTCAGAGAGGAAAGGTGATGGAGCAAGAGACAGAAACATCAATGATGAGACACTGAGCCACACCGGCTGGGCAGGTTCATCTTTTTAAAAGTTATATTGGATCATGTTACTCGTCGCTGGAGATGCCCGCTTCACTTAACGCAGTTGGTGCCCGCTTCACTTAACGCAGAATCCAGCGTGTATGTAGCAAGCCCTCGAAAGGCTCCCTGGTGAATGCCCCCACCCTCATTCCTGGGCTCTCCTGCCGTGGACACGACAGGATTAGAATATTCCCTCGTCTGGTCACTGTCCTTGCTGTTTGCCCACGTGCCACTGTGTTCCCTGGCTCTGGCCTTTCAGGGCTCAGGTCACATACCTCCTCCTCCTCCTCTGGCCTTCCTGCCCACGTCTGGTCCCGCACCCCACCTTACAGCACCCGCTGCATCTGTATTCCCACATCCTCCAGCCAGACTCACACCCCCAGGCAGGCCCTCTTTCCCCACACCTGTGTCTGCATGTGTCCGGTGCTCAGGACACCTCTCCTGGATAAAACCACACGCCTTGCCCAGCCAGCGTGGTTGAGCACTGACCTATGAACCAGGAGGTCACGGTTCGATTCCGGCCGGGGCACATGTCAGGGCTGTGAGCTCAATCCCCAGTGTGGAGCGCGCAGGAGGCAGCTGATCCATGGTTCTCTCTCATCATTGATGTTTCTGTCTCTGGCTCCTTCTCCCTTCCTCTCTGAAAGCCAATAAAAATAATGAATAAATAAATAAATAACAAAAGAAACCACACGCTTTGTAAAACTCGGGTCTGGGGTCTCCACTCCTGTCTGCAGCTCCCACAGCGACACCGCCTCCCTCGGGAGCATCTGCTGGTGGCTGTTCCCCTCAGGCACCCCGCTCCACAGGCTGGCTTCCTTCTGGTCCTCTGGTGTCCCTCCCCCCCCCCCCCCCCACACACACCCCGCGGCTGCACCCTGGGACGTGGCTGCCTGGCTTGCTCGCTGCTGCAGGGAGGGCGCCCGCGGACCGGCCGCCGTGCGCGCTGCGCCCCGGTCCGGAGCGTGTCCCAGGCGCCCACGCGCGTCTGCGGGGCTTTCACTGGCTACGGAACATCCGGACCACGACATTCTCCATGCCGGGGCGCCTGCCGGTCACTGTAACGGCGGCCAGACCTGACAACGTGGAAGCCGTCAGTGCGGATGGTCTCAGACGGTAGCCGCTGGTTCGCAGGGGGCAGTGCCCGCCGCTGGAGGCTCTGCAGTGACAGCAGAGACCGCGGGCGCTGCAGCCCATGGGCGGGCGCGTCCGACCCGACCGAGCCGCTGCCCCGGAGCAGGTGCCCCAGCCCAGCCGCCCGCACGACCTTGACCCGGCCCTCGCCCCCGCCCCGCCGGCCCCGCGCCGCTCCCCGCTCCCCGCTCCCGGGCCACTCCACTCCGCCCCAGGTTTTCCGGGCCGCCCAGCCGCCTGCGTCGGGCGTCGCGGCGGGACGTGCGGCGCCGGGCGACGTGCCTCGCCATTGGCTGCCGCCGGTAGCCCCACTGCCGTGCGTCGCCCCCATAGGCGGGCGCGCCCGTCCGTCAGCGGCCCGGCGCCGCACGAGCGCGCCGCGCGTGTCCCGCCCCTCGCCGCCGCTCGTCGCTCGCCGGCCGGCGGCCTCGCTGGGCCTCAGCTCCGTGGCGGCGGCGGCGGAAGGCGCCGGCCCGCGCAGGCCCATGGCGGCGGCCGCGGCGCTCCCGGGCGCGGGCGGGCCTCCCGCGGGCGGCGGGGCCGGCGGCGGCGGCGCGGGCGGCGGGTCCCCGCCGGGCGGCTGGGCCGTGGCGCGCCTCGAGGGCCGCGAGTTCGAGTACCTGATGAAGAAGCGCTCGGTGACCATCGGCCGCAACTCGTCGCAGGGCTCGGTGGACGTGAGCATGGGCCACTCGAGCTTCATCTCCCGGCGCCACCTGGAGATCTTCACGCCCCCGGGCGGCGGCCATGGCGGGGCGGCCCCCGACTCCTCCACGCAGCCCGGGCCCGACGCCGGCGGCGACTTCTACCTGCGCTGCCTCGGCAAGAACGGCGTGTTCGTGGACGGCGTGTTCCAGAGGCGCGGGGCGCCGCCGCTGCAGCTGCCGCGCGTGTGAGTGGGGGCCGGGCCCGAGGCGCGCCCCCCGGGAGGACCCGACCCCGACCCCGACCCGCCCATCCTGCCCGCGGCCCGCGCCCGGCCGCCCTCCTCTCACCCACGGCCGACCCCCACCCGTCACCGGCTGGACCCCAACCCCGGCTTCGTGCACCCGGCTCACCAGGGCGCTGAGTGCAGCCGCAGCCGGCGACCCCGTCCGCCCCCAGAAGCTCAGGCTTCAGGCTTAGGCACCTGTGCACGTGGGTCCGGGGTGTTGGTTATTATTATTATTGTTGTTGTTGCTCCTCTGCGTGTGGTGGGAGTCTGCATGTATTTTTCACAGCCAGCGCGTAGGCAGAACGTTAAGCTAGTCGGTGGAACTGCCAGGACGAAAACTGCATTTTCTTTCCTGCCCGGGGCCGGGGTCCTGTCACTCCTTCCCGTTCCGCAGGCTCTGGCAGTGAGTCACTCCGAGAGCGTGATCTGCGAGCTGCGGGTCCCCCTTTCCCCAGGCCCGCCCGCGTCCCGCAGCCTGGAGATGGTGCGTTTTTAGGTCTTCCGCCGGCACCTTGGAATTTCGGGGAAAGGGGACACTTTTGACACGACTTCCTAAAAGTCAGGTGCTTTGCGTTCGTCCAGGGAGCTGGGAGCTGCCGGGAAGGTCGTCCTGCCTCGCCGTTCGCCCCCCTCGGGCCTGTGGTTCCACGGAGTCACCTGCCTGGAAGCCCCTTGCTCTTGGGGGGCGCCGTCACTCCTCAGGGGTCCGGGCTGACGGTGGCGAGGGGAGCCCCTGTCCGCAGGCGGGATGTCACTGCTTTTAGCCGCTCTTGGCTTCCGTGGCGTGTGCTGTGCGATGCCGGGCAGCCTGGGACGCGGCCCGTGCCTTCCCGGCCCGATGGGAGCTGTTCCGCCCACAGCGCTGCCCGGCACCGAGGTGTGGGGTGTGCTGTTCGCAAGGACCATGTCACAACAGTCAGGATGTTGTGTCTTCACTCTGAGGAGGTTGAAGTTTTTTTTAAAAGAGAATTCTTGTTACCTCTCTGCCCAGAACATTCGTGTCGACATGCTCAACATGGAAGTAGTTTGGCCTTTTGGTGAGAGAGCGGAATTCATACTTTCTGAGAGGCAGGTGAGCCTTGCAGAGAGAGGACTCAGAAAGCGGTGGGTGGGGTGGAGTGGGGTGGGCAGACCTGGGCCCAGGCCCCTCTGCCCACCCAGGGGGTGCTCCTTTTCCAGAGAAGAGAGTTTTGCATTTGCAACACGAATAAGTGGGTGACTGTAAGACTTGACAGCAGCTCCCTTTTTGCAAGGCATCATTTTTAGGGTTTTTATTGTAGGGAGGTAACAGTACAGGTTGATGGAATTAATTGGGTAAAGACTGTTGGCACTAGCTAAATGTAGACAAACTTTTAAAAATTCTTGAAATTAAACTCATTTTTATGCTACAAGTTCTTTGAAGTTAAAACATCAAATTGTGTAAGTTTGAAAGCACAGGTAATGTGGAGCAGTTCTGCAGAGGTTGGATATCCTATTGTTTCAAATTCGCCTACTGAATTGACAGTCACTGTGGAGTTAAAAAGTAGGACACCCCATGGTTGGTCTGTTACTTTAATGACAAGGATTTTATTCTAATTCCAACATTAAGATGAATGTACATTTTGTAGTTAGTATTAAACATTTACATACAGAGTAGAGTATATGAGTAGTTTAGGCTTAAATTGTGCTTCATTTTTTTTTAATGTATCTTGTTTTAATATATTTTATTGATTTTTTTACAGAGAGGAAGAGAGAGGGATAGAGAGTTAGAAACATCGATGAGAGAGAATCATCGATCAGCTGCCTCTGGCACACCCACCACTGGGGATGTGCCCACAACCAAGGTACATGCCCTTGACTGGAATCGAACCCGGCCGATGCTCTATCCACTGTGCCAAACCGTTTTCGGCTGTGCTTCATCATTTTATTAAAATACCAAATGTAGCCGAAACCGGTTTGGCTCAGTGGATAGAGCGTCGGTCTGCAGACTCAAGGGTCCCAGGTTCCATTCCGGTCAAGGGCATGTACATTGGTTGCTGGCGGTGGGGGGTGTGCAGGAGGCGGCTGGTCGATGTGTCTCTCTCATCGATGTTTCTGTCTATCCCTCTCCCTTCCTCTCTGAAAAATCAATAAAATATATTAAAAAAAAAAAGAATTATTAAAATACCAAATGTACTAATTTGGGGGGAATAAAGATGAGGATGTGATGAGTATTCTTAATGGTTTGAGTAAGATGTGAATAGGAGCACCTCTTCCGCAGTGGTTGGTGAGCCCTGTGCCAGCATGGAGCAGTGCACGTGTGTGTGTGTGTGTGTGTGTGTGTGTGTGTGTGTGTGTACACGCACGTGTGTGGAGAGAGGGCGGGATGGCAGAGATGAGAGTTATGTACAAGAATGCCAGGGCCTGTGGTTTTCCAGAAAACAAGTGATTTCCACAACGTATGCAGGGCTAAGATAAAAAGAAAAGCATCGTTTTATCCCCAAGAGTGTCTGACTTGGCTGGAGGTGCAGGAGTTACTGGTGTGAGCACGGTGGGGAGCCCTGGGTGACCCGGGCATGGGCAGGTTGAGGTGGCCTTGTGGGCGTGGGGGGGCTGGAGGCAGCTGGAGAAGGTGAATTCTGGCTGGAGGAGCCTGGGGCGAGCTGTGGAGCCCGAGGGTTGCCGGGGCTGGTGGGGGATCGGCTTTCAGAGCGGCAGAGACAGAATGAAGACTGTCCTCTTGAGGACAGGCTCCACCTTTGTCTGTGGACCTGGTCTGGGGCTGAGTGAGCAGTGAAGTGTTGTAGCTAGATTGGTTGGACAGGAATGTCTGAGTGTGTTGTTACTCTTGTTGCCATGGTAGCAAGCAAAGTATAATTTATAAGTAATAAGCAATTCTTTAACAATTGTTCATACTTTGAGATGTCGACTGAATTTGACGTTTTTTATCAATAAGATCCTACAGTATCTAGTAGCCAACCTAAACAGAAGAAGTTGGATTTATTATTGTTCCAGACTATTTAACATGCAGAAGTGCCACTGTTTATTTTGAAGGGTGGCCGTGTTCCTAGGCTAAACGAGCTGTCAGTGATCCAGCAGCCCCGCCTTTTCGATGTGGCGAGTTTTAGCTTGCAGGTCATGCTCGGTGATGTCACACGTGCAGACTTTCTCACTAAGTTAGAGGTGGTGTCCTGTGAGGTGGGACTGGAAAGAGGCCACGGACAGTGGCTTCCGGAGCTTTCCGGGGGAGCTCCAGGAACTCACAAGCTGGGTCTTGCTCAGAAACAGGGATGGGGCAGAACTGAGGTTCCCAGAGAACAGCAGACCACAAAGAGGGCAGTGATGGGGGGCCTGCGGAGAGGAGCGGTCTCAGGAAAGGACAGCGCCCTGCAGCACAGCGGTCTGGACGTTTACGACGAGGAAGGAGGCTGCCTGTGAGGTGGGGATGGAGGAGGCAGTGGGTTAAGAAGGGTCTGTGGGGTGGGTGTGGCATCGTAAGGAAAGCGGAGAGGTTGGGTAGGAGGCGTGGAGACCCTGTGGATGGCCAGTGTGCAGAGGCGAGGGAACCACTGAGAGATGAAGCAGAGGCCCAGATGGCAAGGGAGCGGACACAGACGAGGTGTGAAGGAGGCAGAGTTCCCAGGAGAGGAAGATTAAATGGGGTGTCTTGTTTGAAGACCCGACAGAGCCAGAGCCACTAGGGGGCCTTTTCCTTTGTTCATTCACTTAAGTGTTTTTTTACGTCTCTCCCCCGGCCCCCCTGCTTTTGGCAGCCGTCAGCTTGTTCTCTGCATCAGTGGTGCCCTTGGGTTGTAGGGTTGGCTGAACCCCTTTACTTTATGACCTGAGACTCTGACTAGCTTGTTGGCAGAGCTGAGAATGGGTTTCAGGAGGCAGACGCTGGGACTCACAAGTGGAGGCAGGTGCACACAGCAGAGGGGCCGAGGAGCTTTGCACTGTGAAGTCTCAGGGTACAAATTAACTACAATATTTTAGTGACCACTATGCATTTTTCTTTAAAAGCTGCAGCATGCTTTCCTTTGACAAACGGATATAATTTTTATCACTGGTTTGTAGAGATCGGGGGACACCGCGCAGCTATTTTAGCACAATTGTTACTTGACTAAGTTAGAAACAACCACCACCAGCTTACTTCTTCACTGAGTGTTTAGTAGTTCTTCCGGGGGTAAAACTGTTCATTTTAATGTTCACTTAATGAGTAGTTTAAGACGGTTGAGGTTTAAATCATTTGAATTCCTAACACGTTTTGAGGAACAAGCCTGCGTGGTGGGACTTGTGTGCCCACTCACTGTATCCGGACGCGGTGAGGATGGCTCTGGAGCTGGACTGCCTGCGTTCTAGTTCCCTCGCCGGTGACATGGGATCATAACTGCCTGTCATCATGGGACACAATTAGCACCGTGCCTGTGCCCCTGCTCGACATGGGTTTGTCCATCACCGTGTCCTGGGGTGGAGGGCCGTGGGGACCCAGGGTGACAGGCATGTGATGTGGTCGGCGTCAGCTGGCAGCCAGGCCTGGAGAGGTCCATCGCGGTGGGTGTGTG
The DNA here is from genome assembly GCF_014108245.1 of Pipistrellus kuhlii. NCBI lineage: Eukaryota > Metazoa > Chordata > Mammalia > Chiroptera > Vespertilionidae > Pipistrellus > Pipistrellus kuhlii. Next base: position 3,234,129 of record NW_023425545.1, read on the forward strand.
TGTGTGCGCGCGCGCGCCCACCCACCCTCACCAAGGCTCCTTCCAACCTGTCAGCTCATCACAAACATTCCTGTTTCTGGGGAAGAGGAAGGGCGCTCTGCCTGGGCTCCGTCAGGAAACTGAGGGGAGGGACAGTGTTCATCGCAGTGGTCCATCGTAGAGCTTTGCCCTTTACAGTGCACTGTTTTCTTAAACGGCCTTTTTGATGTGTGAGAACCACATACGCTTTTGGAAGCTGGGCCAAGGTTTCTTTCTGGGGCTCCCCTGCAGGGCTAGAGGCAGGGGAGTTGCTGGGGGGTGCCTAGGAGTGATGGGTCCGGGAGCCCCTTTCGCTGCGAGGCTCTCTGCTCACTCAGCTCTTTCCCCTGCTGCTCCTCCCAGGGGGGACCAGGTCCTAGACGTGGCTCAGAGCCAAAACCTGTGCCCACTGACTGCTGATTAGGACATGACTGTTCTGGGAGCATCCTCTCATGCCGGTCACCGAGAGACCGGCTTCCAGTCAGACACGGCGCCTGTTCCCCTTCTCTCCTTCCCCTGCTGACCCGCAGGGACCACCTGGAGCCGCAGGTGCAGAAGCTCAGCAGAGCCTCATGGATAGCTGGTGGTCATCTTCCAGAAGGTGAGGCTCTTAAAGCAACAGCAGAGTTTTCTGTTGTAAAAGGCTCTGCTGAGGAGAAAGGTTTTTGTGGAAAATGAAGAATAGTTCTGGCACTTCGGTCCCAGTTTTTATGAGGATTTTTGAATTTGCTCATGAACCTTTATACACCAGGGTGTGTGTAAGGCACTCATTCCTATGGTTTGAAACAGTTACTCTACAGGAGACAGGAAACCCTATACGAGTAAATTGGAGGCTTACTTCCAACTTAGTTTTGGGCTTTTGTGTTTTTGTTTTGTTTGTTTGGTGTTTTCAGAATATAATAGCATTTTGAGTGCAAAGGTGATGTTTTAAAAATGCTATTGATAGTTTTTCCATTTCTAAACAATGGAGGATGTTAGGATGGTGCCCATCAGTTTTTGCAGCTGTTGGAGTTACAAGGGAGAAGATGTAGTTTAAATCGCCCATCCTGATTCCTCCTGAGTCTTCTGTTCCCACTTTGCCTGGTCTCCTAGATGTAACGCTCGGTTGATAGGTTTTTTCTTTTTGTTCCTGATGAAAAAATCCATCTGTTAACCTTATTGGGAGAGTCCTTATAGATGAGAAGTTAACTTCTCTCTTGCTGTTTTCAAAATTCTCTCTTTGTCTTTTGATGGTTTAATCATAATGTCTCAATAGGAGGGTGTTGTGTTTATTCAACTTGGGGTTTCTTGAGCTTCTTGGATGTGTAGGTTCTTGTCTTTCATTTGGAAAGTTTTCAGCTGTTATTTTCTCGAATATCCTTTCTGCCCCTTTCTCTCTACACCTTGTGATTCTCTAGACTAGGGGTGTCGAACTCAATCAGAGAAGGGGCCAAAATCTAAAATCCAGCCTAAATCACGGGCCGAATGGTTTACTGAACAGTCATAAACTGTCATTGTGATGGAAACGCAGCGGAGTGCAGTGATGACAGCGCGGTGCGGGCCACATTGCAAGGCCTGGCGGGACGGATTTGGCCCGCGGGCCTTGTGTTTGACACATGTGCTCTAGACTCTAGAGCAGTGTTTCCAAACTTCTCTCATGATGAGAATCACCTGGTGGAGTTGTTAAACACAGATTCCCGGATCCCAACTAAGAAGTGCTAAACTAGAATTTTTGGGAACATATAGGTAAAATTGTATACTTAACTAGTCAGAGCACTAAGTTAGGTATGCAATTTTACCTATATGTTCTCAAAAATTCTAGTTTAGCACTTCTTAGTTGGGATTCAGGAATCTGTGTTTTAACAACTCCACCAGGTGATTCTCATCATGAGAGAAGGTTGGGAAACACTGCTCTAGTGTATGTTGTTGGTCTGCCTGCTAATGTCCCATGAATCCTTTGGCTCTGTTCACTCTTCTTTTCACTCAGATTTGATAACTTTAAGTTTGTGGTTTTTATTTCTGCTTGTTCACATATGCTATTAGATCCCTATGCTGAATTTTTCATTTTAATTACTCTACTTTCTGTTTCATTCCTTCTTTTAATTTCTCCTTATATTCCTGTCTTGTTCGTATATCATTTTCCTGTTTTCTTTAGTTCTTTGTGATTTAAAAAAATATATATTTTATTGATTTTTGTACAGAGAGGAAGGGAGAGAGATAGAGAGTTAGAAACATCAATGAGAGAGAGTCATTGATCAGCTGCCTCTTGCACACCCCCTACTGGGGATATGCCCGCAACCAAGGTACATGTCCTTGACCAGAATCGAACCTGGGGCCCTTCAGTCCCCAAGCCGACGCTCTATCCATTGAGCCAAACCGGTCCCGGCTCTTTGTGATTTTTTTGAGCTGTTTGAACGTATTTAACACAGTTGTTTTAAAATCTTTGACTAGCAAGTCCTATGTTTCACCTTCTTCAGATTTCTGTTAAATTGCTTTGTTCCTTTGACTGAGCCATACTTTCCTGCTTATGTTTTGTGATTTCCTTGTTGGAAACTGGATATTTGACTTTTATGATGGAATAGCTCTGGAAATCAGATTGTCCTTCCTAGGGTTTGCTGTTTGTTGTTGGTTGAAGGCCATAGGAGTCCTTTGTATCTAGTGACTTTCCCAGACTTATTGCAAAGACTGTCCTCGACAGTGTGATCCCTGAAGTCCTGTTTCATAGCTTATTTCAGCCAGTGTTTTGACAGGTTTCCTCGAATACAGGAGCTCTTCCATCTGAGTCTTTGCAAATTGGGTCTGTGCTCTGCGTCAGGCTGGCACTGCCTAGGGGTCAGCCCAGGGTGTCTGGTGAGGTATCTGTTCAGGTTTTTTACTCCTTTTTTCTTTTTCTTTTTAAAAATACATTTTTACTGATTTCAGAAAGGGAGAGAGAGAAACATCAATGATGAGAAAGAATCACTAATTGGCTGCCTCCTGCACAGCCCACACTGGGGATTAAGCCCGTAACTTGGGCCTGTGCCCTGACCAGCCATGACCTTCTGGTTGATTGGTTGTCGCTCAGCCACTGTCTTTTGCTCATTTTAAAATTGGGTTGTTTTCCTCTTGACTTGTAAGAGTTCTCTTCATATTTTAGGTAACAGACCTTGATCCGGATATCTTTCGCAAATATTTTCTCCCAGGCTGGCTTGTCTTCTCATTCCCTTGATGAATGTCTTTAACAAAAAAAGAGAAAGAAACAATAGCTAAGATTTAAGAGTGCTTACCTATGTTCCAGACACACTTGTAAGTGCTCTTTAAAAGTGTTGTCTTATTGTGGTAAAATACACAACATGGTATTTGCCATATTGACGTGCACAGCTCAGTGGAGCCTTCCATCACCGCCATCTCCAGTGCCCGTCTTATAAAACTGAAACTGTCCTCATGAAACCCTAGCTCCTCACCCCCACCTTCAGCCCCAGCACCCACCACTGTGCTCCCTGCTGCCACCTGTCAGGCTACTCTAGGGACCTCATGTGGAATCGTGCGTGTCTGCCCTTTTGTGTCTGGCTTGCTTTACTCAGCATGGTGCTCTCCAGATCCAGCCATTTGTTGCAGGTGTCAGGATTCCTGGTGAAATGTTATTTAAAAACAAGACACATTGCAGTTTGGTCATTTATGGAGTGGGGTTAAATTTTTGAAGATAAGACGTGACGGAAAGTGGGGTTCTAGTTACCAAGAAGGCAGTAGGTGAAAAGAGCGTTTTTGTGTATAAATGGGACATTTTTCCTTGGAGATTTTGTGAGGGCCTCCGTGGGTGTGCCAGTTGGGAGGCGGGGCTGGGAAAACGGCAGGTGCTGCTTGTCTGCTGGATCCCAGGGCCTGCCTCTCAAGGCAGCTTCTCTCGCTGGCTTAGTGTCTGTGTGAATGGTTCTGGGTCCACTCTGAGCTGCTGTTAGAGCCGGGAGTCTTGGGAAGGCTGTGGGCAGGAGGAGTCTGATGGCTTTAAATTTTTATGTGCACTTACTGCCCATTGATGACAACAACAAACGTACAAATCGAGATTCTACTCTGGACAGTGGCTCAGTGGATTAATCATTTTTTAAGTAAGCCATCTGATTTCCTCTTGTACAAGTCAGAATATTTCTGGAGAAATTCTGAAGGAAAGGCACCAGCAGGCAGTGCATAGACAGGACCCGTCTGAAGCCCGGCAGCCGTGGAGTCTCAGGTTTTGAAAGTAGCACAGTGCGTGTGCGCCCAGCACCCTGTCATCCAGTGTGGCACAACACATGCATATTCTAAGTGGGATAATTAAAGGCTATAATTAGCTCCTCGGTTCAGGTCAGAATTGGCTGTCATCTGATTTCAGGTCAAGCTTTTTTGGAGCTGTTATGCTTTTTGGAAAATGTGAACAAGGGACTGTGGACCTGTTTAGGCACAGAGGCTACCTGAAGGCAAGGCCTTAGGATGGGGATGTGGAGTCAGGTGCTGACAGGCGGCTGGCCCCGGAGCTTGAAGCCTCCTGCATTCCACCCCCGCCCCCCTGCCCCCAGCTGCCGTCCTGTGTCATGTCCACATCAGTGTTCCTTTCTGTGGGAGCTGCTGCTCCTCCTCCAGGACCTCGGACTCGCCCTCTCCTCATTCATCCTTGTCCACGCTGCTTCTCTGAATACTGTTACTGATCTGAATTGGTTCTGTTCTGTCCACTGAGGCTGTGGTGGAGGACTGGCCTCTAAGGGAAGCCAGGGGCAGGGCCTGATGGCAGGGAGGCCCCAACTTTGCTGAGAGAGGTCTCCTGCCCCAACTAAGAGTTGGGCAGTATCACCTGACGATGTCGCCGGGAGTACAGGGGACCATGTGCTGGATCCTTCCTTGGCGAGCATCCAAGTGGGACAGGGTGGTGGGCAGAGCAGCTGAACACCATCACTGGTCTTTGGTTGTTTAAAAATATAACCTGAATCAGGTGCTTGTAACTGGGTGTGAAATGCAGGCTCTGAGACCATGAATCTGTGGAGCTATTTTTAACTTTTATTCTTTGAAGGCATTTGGCTTGCTTTTTTTTTTTTTTTTTTTTTTTTTTTTTTTTTAATATACTTGAGTCATGGCAAAGAAGCTATATTGAAGGTAAACAAGAGTGTTGAATTATAAACCTTTTCTCCCCAAATTTAATGTCTGGCTTTTGCTTGCTCAGTGAAAAAGCTGATAGTTTTTTAAGTAAAAGGAGTGATTTTTCTTAAATAAGAAAGTCACAAAATTGTCTGTGCTTAGTGACCCAATTATTCTTGTATGTTTATCTTGAAAGGAATAATGGATAGTAAGGATACTAAAGTCTGCTTTAAATCTTCTGACCTAAAATGGATTTATGCATTTATTTTTTACTTATTTTTTAAAATATATTTTATTTTTTACAGAGAGGAAGAGAGAGGGATAGAGAGTTAGAAATATTGATGAGAGACAATCATCGATCAGCTGCCTCTTGCACACCCCCCAATGGGGATGTGCCCGCAACCAAGGTACATGCCCTTGACCGGAATCGAACCTGGGACCTTTCAGTCCGCAGGCCAACACTATCCACTGAGCCAGACCAGTTTCGGCTATTTTTTATTTATTTATTTTTAGATATTTTTATTTTATTGATTTCAGAGAGGAAGGAAGAAAGAGAGAGAAACATCAATGATGAGAATCATTGATCTGCTGCCTCTTGCATGTCCCACACTGGGGATCAAGCCCACAACCCAGGCATGTGTCCTGACCGGGAATCAAACTGTGACTTCCTGGTTCATAGGTTCATGCTCAACAACTGAACAATTTTGTGCATTTATTTTAAAAGGAGTAATGCCTAGGTTTTGGGTTTGATCCCAGGTCAGGGTGTAATGTTTCTCTCTAAAATGAATAAACATTTGTTCGGATGAGGATTTAAAAAAAAATGCAGATTGAGTGGTATTTGAGTCTTTTTTGAGTCTCCTTTCTTTCCTATTTGGCTGGTCTGAAGTTTTTGTTTGTACTGGTGTTTTAAAGTCATAAATGCTTGGTTTGTGGTTTCGTTCATTCAGCTGCTCATAACGTGAGGTGGGCTTCTCAGGGGCTCCTCCCCAGCAGACAGGTCTCGTGAGCATTTGGGGCAGGTGGGCTCTGTGTCCTGCTAGGTTGGGCACTCCATCCTCTAGTCCAGCCACAGGCCCTGACGCTGGCTCTTTTTCAGGTGCACGTTCAGGTTCCCGAGCACAAACATCAAGATCACGTTCACTGCGCTGTCCAGCGAGAAGAGGGAGAAGCAGGAGGCACCCGAGTCTCCTGTGAAGCCCGTGCAGGCCCACATCTCGCCCCTGACCATCAACATTCCAGACTCCATGGCCCACCTCATCAGCCCCCTGCCCTCCCCTACGGGAACCATCAGGTACGCAGGCCTGCTCGGGGATGGCCATGTACGGTCCGTGTCCGCATCTCTGTCCTCTCCTCCAGTCTTTTTTTTTTATTTTAAATATATTTTATTGATTTTAAAGAGGAAGGAAGAGGGAGAGAAGGATAGAAACATCAATGATGAGAGAGAATCATTGATTGGCCGCCTACTGGGGAATCAAGCCCACAACCCAGGCATGTGCCCTTGGCCGGAATCAAATCTGGGCCCTTTCAGTTTGCAGACTGACGCTCTATCTATTGAGCCAAACCAGCGAGGGCTCTCCTCCAGTCTTGGTCCTTTCCAGGCCACGGTGAGTCACGGTGAGCAGGAGCACACAAGGACCCTCTCAGCTCCCGATGTTATAAAACACGCTTCCCAGATGGTCCTAGTTTTTGCTTACGGTTCTTTTACTTGTCACGTTGGTCTAAAGTCTGAGATTTTCATTTGGAGTTTGAGGCTTTTCAGTCTGCTACAATTTTATGTAAATTCTGATGACTTGTACTTTGGATTGATGAGTTGGATCCCAGTGAAGTGACAAACTGTGTTCGTCATGATTTCCCAAGAGAGACTGGGCTCCTCGTGCAGCGGAGGAGGGTGCCTTTGGGGTACACTGTCCCCAGTGGAACCTGAAGCCCAGTACACTGTGTTCAGGTTGTGCCTTGCTCATAGAAGACAGTAGCTGAGCGCCAGGTCAAAAACAGCCATGGGACCCTGCAGGTCGCTGCCCTCCCCTTCTCGACTCGCCCTAACCATCTTGGGTGGCTACAGGCACGTCCTTCCCGCCTGTCCTCAGCTCCCTGGTGGGAGGGAGAGCTTGTGCTATGTCCCTCCCCCAGGCTGGAGCTGGAGCCATACATAATGTGTGGCCTGTCTTTGGTCAGTTCCAGGACCAACCTGAGCTGCTCTTCCTCGCTGGTGAAGGGGGCCAGCCCTCCTGTGAGGGTTTGCTTTGTGATCATGTGATTTGACACATGTGGAATAAATCCCGTTTGTTGGGATGATCTTCAGTTTCCCAGAGAATGAGTGTTATTTTCCATGGGAAATGCTGACATTGTCTTACTTTCACAGATGTTTTCCCTGAAATCAGAACCAGGTATGAAGCACGGTGTGAGGGTCACTCTGATAGGCTGACGCGGCGTCTTTCTCGTCCACAGTGCTGCCAACTCCTGCCCGTCCAGCCCCCGGGGAGCAGGGTCCTCAGGGTACAAAATGGGCCGCGTGATCCCTTCTGACCTCCATCTGATGGCTGACAGCTCACAGCCAGAAAACGAAAAGGAAGCTTCGGGTGGAGACAGCCCAAAGGTAAATGTTTCCTAGTCTTGAAATGGAACCCGGGGACATCGTGTAGACGGCGCCCTTGCTGTGTGGCCTGCGTGTCTAGTAGCCTCCTGACCAGGCCTTGGGGAAGCACGTGGTCTGTCAGTGACGTGCACGTCGGCGTGGACGTGGCTGGCTCTGGGCTCACTGGTCACTGCTCAGCCTGCTCGCGGGAGTGGGTCTGCTGAGAGCTGAGCACATGGGGGTACAGGAGAACCCTTCATCCTTATGGGGTGACGTCCATTGTGTCCCAGAGCTGAAGGTGGCGTGTGTGCACACATGTATGCACACAAACCACACATACTAAAACCACCAAGAATCCTAAATTTTAGTACATTTAGTAAAAAGTTTTGATAACTTCATTACTGTGTGTGTGTGTTTTTTCCCCACTTGAATACAGGATGATTCAAAGCCACCTTATTCCTATGCACAATTAATTGTACAAGCAATTACAATGGCTCCTGATAAACAGCTCACCCTCAATGGAATTTACACCCACATCACTAAAAACTACCCATACTACCGGACTGCGGACAAGGGCTGGCAGGTAAATCCATTCCAGTTTGTTACGAAGTGTTTCACCCAGTGCTTTCTTGGGGCTATTCACAGCTGAGATGGGAGCTCAGCCATGGTGGTGTGACTGGGCCAGGGGAGAAGGTGCTGAGTGAGGGGGTGGCGTTCCCTCTCGGAGAATGCCACGCCTTTTCTGACCCTTGGTGCCGAGTGGAAGGAATGGTTTCTCTGAAGCCCCTCAGCCTGCCCTTTGCACTGTCACGATCCCCACCGGGCGGAGAGGCGGGGAGGCGGGCCTGTTGCTGGTTCTCTTTGATTAGGGCCGTCACGTCCTGTCTGAAATGGAGGAGTGAATCCGGCATTGTTGTCTCCCTTATGCATTCTGTCTGCTGAGTACCCCACTTTTAGAAGTTTGCCTAGAGACAGTTTTCAAACTATTTTACTGAGGAACCCTTCTTCAAAGATATCTTCCCGGTTGGCCAGGACATAAAACATGGATGCCCCCTATCGCCTGCTAAAGTGGGGAGCCCACCTGCCTGTCCGCCTGCACTTCAACCCATTTCTGAGGTGTCTGGAACCAGTGTCCTCAGAGGACACTTGGAAATCAGTGCATAATATTTGCATGGTTTAGCTTTTTAATTTAGTTTCATTTTTAAACCTTTACCTTGTGGGGTGTTTTTTTCTGTGTGTCTGTTGTGTATTTACTGGGTATGTAATATACAGTAGGATCTCTATAATTCAGACAGTATAGAAAAGGGTAAATTTGAAGTCTAGAATGTTAAAGCATAATGAGAGAGAGAAAAAATGCACATTTATAATTTTTAAATTCATGAAGTAACCAGGAATGGCTAGAGTTCTTTGAGGCTTAATGAGTAAATGATCTTGTGACAAATGTGTCTGTTGAACCATAACCAAATGATGTAGGCAAGGGTGGGGTCGGGGGGCATTTTCTGTTTAACAGAAGGTAAAAACTGATTTCTTCCGCCTGCAGAGGGACATGTGAGTAAAGCAGGCTTCAGGGCAAGCCAAGTGCTTCCGGCTAAGGGTCCTAGCCAGGCAGGGTCTTTAATGGTGGGACCCAGCCTCCCTCCTGGCCAAGGTGCTCACACGGGCGGCCTTCCTGGTGGCAGTGAGAGGATGACAGGGGAGGCTCCCTATCAGCCACCTGGCAGGTCTCTTCGCAGTTGCCTGATGAAACCTTGCAGAACTTATCGGATTGTAGCTGGGTGGCGAGGCTGGGCTTTGGAGGGAGCGGGGCTGACAGAAGCAGGATCACGTCTGGCTGCTGTGGAGCTCAGCTTCCTGTGTGCGGGATTCTGATGCTGTGAAAAGCCAGTCAGCTGGGCTTAATGGGAGTGAGAGTTTCTGGCCAGAATTAAGGACCATTTCCCTTACGGTCGTATTTCCCTGTGTTTCCAAACATCCATTTGAATGAGAGCTGCTTCTGAGCATCAAAAGGTTTTCTGGCTAAAGAGCGCCCAGGGACCAGGGCCATGGTCGTGGCGACGGGAGTGGATGCCCTGTTGCCCGGTTGCTGCTGTCTCGGGAGTGAGTTGTCAGACCCCCCTCTGTTGAACTCTGTCATTAATGCTTGTTTTTATCGAAACGTCTTTTCCGCACAGGTGAAGGTCCAAAGGTGACTGTGTCTCTTGCCTGTGTAAGGCGCTCCGGGACATTTCACATCTCCTCCGGCTGCTTTAGCGGGAAGGGGTTCGGGCTGCAGCCCTGCCTTTGCCTTAGGACACACCCTCTCCGTACTCTTCCCACAGGCCATGGTCCTAGCTGTGCCCTGGCTGCGTGTGCCCTTCTCTGTCAGGAGAGTCTCTGAGTGCTCTTCCCATCGTCTGCCCGTGTGAGAACTCTCCCCCAGGTCGTTCCTCCTCCTCAACCAAAGTCCTTTCCATTTTGCAACCTGTTTTAGAAAAGAATGGGATCCTTCTTCTTTTTAAAATGTGGGTGTCCAGGTGGCGTCCTGGCCCGGGGCTGTGTGGGGAGGGGGAGTGCGGTGTGTGTCTGGCTGGGCATCGGTTCCTGAGGTGTTGACACTGCCCACCCCCCTTTCACACTGCCTTTCACACTGACTTGATTTCTGGCTTTGTGCATCCATGGCAGGACTTCTTCATCAATCCAGAGGAAATTCTAGGGCAGAACAAGATGAGCTAGGAACCTGTCTGGAGAGATGGCATGCTTCTTCTTGTGTACTTGTGCCAAAATGTTTTCTTTCTTTTTCTTTTTCTTTTTTAAAATATATATATGTTTTATTGATTTTTCACAGAGAGGAAGGGAGAAGGATAAAAAGTTAGAAACATCAATGAGAGAGAAACATCAACCACAACCAATGAACATGCCCTTGACCAGAATCGAACCTGGGACCTTTCAGTCCGCAGACCGATGCTCTATCCACCGAGCCAAACCGGTTTCGGCCCAAAATGTTTGTTATGATTTATAACTTCCCAGCCCAAAGTTGAGGTGTTTGTTGTGACCACGAAGAGTCTGAGAATTCTGGGGCCCTCAGCTTCTGAAAGGACCAGAGCTGGTTTCTTCCTGTCGAGGGCGTGCTCTGTGCTCGCGCCCCCCCCACCCCCACCCCTGGGCACGTGGCCCTTCCTCTGCAGGTGCTGGGTGTGTTTACTGTTCCTAAGTCGCTTTACAGGCACTTTCTGTGCAAAGCGCACACTGGAGTGCTCAGTGCTGAGTGTTGGTCACTGGACAAACGACCCTTGAGGAACAGAGTCTGCGTGGGAAGAACCTCAGAGGACAGTGCAGAGCGAGTCTGAGTGGCCATGTGCCTCTCCTCCTGGTCAGCTGAGGGCAGGTGGTTCCGGGTTCCCTGCAGCAGCCACAGTTGGGGTTTGGAGAGAGCATGCTCATTGTTAGACCTTTTTCCTCAGTTCAGTTTTAAAGTCAGTAACTGCGTTTTCTGTGACCACTGTATCAACTTCTGTATCACTGGAGTCTGACCCAGTGTGATAGCTTGGTTTGATCAAATTACAAAGACTTTGCCCTGGCCGGGGAGCTCAGGTGGTTAGAGTGCTGTCCCACTTCGCCAAGGTTGTGGGTGTGATCTCTACGGGGCACGGGCACGAGTCAGCCCGTGTCAGGGCAGAGGTGCCACCTCTCCGGGCCCATAAATCGATGTTTCTCTCTCCCTCCCTCCCTCCCTTCTCTTAAAAAAATCACAAAAGCCTTATTAAATTAGTTTAGAAACATAGTTAATTCATCCTGTTGTGTCTACATTAAACGCTCCTGTCACTTTGTCACATTTTCTAAAGTGTTATTGGCTGGAAAATGAGATGTTGTCAGGGTGGAGAGCGGTTTAGACCCCACTCTGGTGCAGACTGGGCCCTCGTACATTTCAGGACAGAACACAGCCACTCCCCGGCCTAGGAGCCTGCTTGGCAGGTGCTTCGCCGGGAGGGGTTGAAGCCGCAGCGTGGTCTATCCTCTGTGGGTCTCCAGGGTCTCCCTGTGCTCGTGTCCCTCCCCTCCCAGCAGCTGCACCTGGCCACCCCACCTCGGTCCATGCAGTGACGGGCAGGCATGGTCCTGCCCTGGGACTTGGCGGCCGGTTTCCAGAACCACTGAGGAGCTCATCCCCAGGCAGCAGCTGCCAGGTTGCCTTGCTCAGTTGTGCGGAGTGTCCCCGTGGGCTGTGCTTTCTCAGCCGCAGCTCGGCGTGTGCCTCTCTTCTAGACTGAAAGGCCTGCGGACGGCTGGAGGACTGTCTTGTCTTTGAGGGGGCAGGTTTGGTTTTCTGCAGGCTCATTCTGGAGGATAGATCCTGCTTCCGAAAGCAAATTAGTAGAGCAGGCTTTTAGGAAAAGATGGCCTAGGGGCGTGCCTTGCTTTAGAACCTCTGGGACCGCTCTCGTCTTGGTAAGATTGAAAGGTTTTGGCTGGTTATCAGCTAAAGCTTATGGTAAAACAGTTTAGCAAGTATCTACGGTTATTAAAATATAAATATTATATACATTTGTTTATAGGAATTTCATAACTCACATCACCCAGCTGGCTCCTTCACGTTGCCTGTGTAGTAACTGATGCCGTGGCCTTCAGTCTCTACCACGGCTTGTGGCTGGTACCCTTCAACGGGCACTTGGATTGTGTGCCGAAGTATTTGCCATGTCTTGATTACTGATCCCTCTCTGGCGATTCAGAAGTTGAGGCCATGGCTGCATTTCTAGCAGAAGGTTAATTGGGGAATTCAGAAGTGACGTTTGTATAGCCCAAACTTTTACTTTATTACCATTTAGGAACTTGGGTAGTGTGTTCATTATACATGTCAGCATTGATGTGCATGCATGAAACGAGCTGAGTGCAGGGCTCTCGGCCAGCTCAGGGCCAGGTGTTCCTCAGGGTGCAGTGGAGTTTGCCCACAGCCGTCAATCTCAACCAGGGGGCATCAATCTCAACCAGGGGGCGTGCTCCTTGATGCGGGAATGGGCGGAGAGGAGGGCCGCGCTCCCTGCAGGCCTCATGCAGTCACTGAGGCTCAGGGAGACGCAGGAAGACAGTTCTGCAGATACTCTGCTCCCGGGGACAGTGTCACTGACACTTCTCAGCCTTGGGCTCGTTTTTCTCCTGTGCTGCTTGGCTCAATATTTGGTACTGGATTAACTCACTGTAAATGGCTATGACAGCTTCTGAAAGTGACTTCTGTGCTTAAAAAAATGTATTAAAGGATTGGCTTACTTGGGCTCAGTTGTCACTAAGTAGGTGAGGGTGGCAGGAAAGGTCAAACGGCCATAGTGATATCCTTGGTTTCCTACCTGGAAAAAAAGGTGGAAACTGACATTTTCCCTTTGGATTTAACTCTTTCCTTTCCTTGTGGAATAGCTCCCTGCCCTCCTGCTGAGGGCCCCTCAGCCTCCCCTGTCTGCTCTCTCGGGAGGGACCGTGCCCCAGCACAAGCTGCTTTCAGACTTCCCTGCCCTCTGCAGGAGCCTGGCACCAAGGGTTCTGCTGTGCAGGGCACTGAAATGAAGCACATTTTTATTTCTCAGCAAAGAAATATATGAATTCTATGTATTTTTTTTATGTTTCATAGAATTCAATTCGCCACAATCTCTCTCTGAATCGTTATTTCATCAAAGTACCACGTTCCCAGGAAGAACCAGGCAAAGGCTCATTCTGGAGGATAGATCCTGCTTCTGAAAGCAAATTAATAGAGCAGGCTTTTAGGAAAAGACGGCCTAGGGGCGTGCCTTGCTTTAGAACCCCTCTGGGACCGCTCTCGTCTCGGTAAGGATAAAAGACAAACTAAAGACCTCACTCAATGGTCAGTAATTTACCTTCGATGTGTTGGTAAACTTCCTTTGGAAAATGAAAGAAGTACCAAATGCATTATGATTAAATGTTGGGATGGGGATTTGGAAAAACAAAGTGTTGGACGCTGTTTTTGTTTCCAGTGGTTGGAAGCAATTCAGATTATTTGTAAAGTTTTATTTAAACTCGTTTCCAGGTAGCAGTTGCTGCTTCATTGAACTCATTGAGTATTGTAATATGATGAGGCACAATGTATCATTTCAGATTGACCAATCCTGTGTTTTCCTTTCCTTTGGACTGTGGAAGCTCTTTAAAGCTACCTTGTAGCTGCTTAAACTGGATGAAATTATACGATATTAATTGCCTGAGTTTAAAATGACACGTTTTTAACTTCATTAATGGATACTGTTTTTAAACAAAAAAGAAATGACAACATGAGTCTGAAGCTCCCCAGTTTGTACACTGCCTGCTGCCTGGCCAGTGGGCACTGCTTACACAGCGTGGCAGTCCACCTCTGTGGCTGTGTGGCCTGCGCTGGGCGTGGGCAGCAGCGCCCAGTACACAGTGACCCTGGCACAGACAAGCGAGTCTTCGCTGAGTGTCCGTCTCAGGCACAGCGCTCACAGAGAAAGTAAGATTATGGGGATAATTGGCAGCAGACCAGTGACACCTCTTTTTTGCAAAATACACTGTTCAGAAACAAGACATCGCGGGCATGCTTGACCTTTACGAACCGTCTTCTCTTTGGCATACAGAAGTGCCCCCGCCTCTCCTAATCACGCCGGAGTGCTGTCTGCTCACTCCAGCGGCGCCCAGACCCCCGAGAGCCTGTCGAGGGAAGGTTCGCCGGCCCCCCCGGAGCCCGAGCCTGGCGCCTCACAGCCCAAGCTGGCTGCCATCCAGGAGGCACGGTTTGCCCAGAGTGCACCAGGTGAGGCGTGCAGAGGGCAGGCGGGGGGGGGGGGGGGGGCGGGGGCGGCGGGCAGCGGCTCGTTGAGAAGTGGAAGAGGTTCCCTGGTACCTGACACTGCACAGCCCCTGAGAGTTCGTCTTACAGGCTCTGAGCATTCCTGCAGGTGACCCTGTGTAGATGTCTGAAGGAATTTTGAATTAAGCTGTTTCTTAGTTGCTTTATCATTTAAAAATTTATGAAAAAGAAATACCCCCCCCCCCCCAAAAAAAATTACACATTAGACATTGGTTGATAAGCAGCAAAAAAGAGTCCATTTGATGATTGGTGAGCATTTTGCAGTTTACTTATAAAGTCACAGTGCGGAATAAAAATATGTGCCATGGGGATTAAAAAACAAACACGGAAGTGTGTCCAAATTACTAATTTTCTGGTCCCTGGTTGGTTGGTGAGTGTGCGCTTTGCTGTATTGGAGTTCCTGGCCCCCAACCAGCCTGGTCCTGTCATCTGTGTCTGCCTTGATTCAGCCTAAAGCAGAGAGAGCAGAGGCTGGCGGCAGGCTCACTGCGGCTTTGGGTCCGACCACTCGTTCCCTGGCTCGGTTGTGAGAGGAAGGCTGAGCCTGGGGAGCATGGCCCTCAGTCGGCCCTCCGCAGGCAGCCTCCTCCCGTATCCTGTGTCCAAACTGTTTTGTGAGAAAAGAACTATAGGAAGAGCTGTTGTGAGGAAGGTGGAGAGAGCAGAGGTTTATGACCGGGAGTGATGTGGCTGTTGCAGGTGGACAGGGCCTGCCCTGTTCTGTCCGGAAGCCGTGTGTGGTCAGGTTTGGGGAACGGGCGGGAGGGACACAGGACACCAGCCTCAATCCTGCTCCTCCCCCCGCAGGCTCCCCGCTGTCTGGTCAGCCCGTGTTAATCGCTGTGCAGCGGCAGCTGCCCCCGGCCATCAAGCCCGTCACCTACACTGTCGCTGCCCCTGTGACCACCTCGACCTCCCAGCATCCCGTGGTGCAGACGGTTCACGTTGTCCACCAGATCCCAACCGTGTCCGTCACCAGCGTGGCCGGACTGGCCCCAGCGAACACGTACACTGTTGCCGGGCAGGCTGTGGTGGCCCAGACGGCCGTGCTGGCCCCTCCTAAAGTGGAGCCACAGGAGAACGGAGACCACCGGGAAGTGAAAGGTGAGCCTCGAGGCCATCGCGGAGGCAGCTGTCCCCGCCCAGAAGCCAGCAGGCCTGGTAGCCACCGGGCTTTCCTGTTAGCTGGTGAGGGTCTCAGCGCCCCGCAGTTCAGTCGGTGCCATTTCTGCTCTTTTTATTTCAGTGAAAGTGGAACCTATTCCTGCGCTGAGCCAGGCCACCCTGGGCACTGCCAGTCGGGTCATCCAGACGGCACAGACCACCCCTGTCCAGACAGTCACCATCGTGCCGCAGCCACCTCTAGGTCAGCACCAGCTTCCGATAAAAACTGTAACGCAAAACGGGACTCACGTGGTGCCGATCCCCGCAGCCGTGCACGGCCAGGTGAACAACGGTAAGCAGCAGGAACCCTCCCCTCCTTTCTGAAGGGCACGGTCCGAGTGTCCGTCCCGTCTGTCAGTCAGTGTGACTGGTGGAGCCCCAACCCCGCAGACACCGGAGTGCTCGTGGGAGTGGCTCTCAGGATCCCCTGCAGGGACTGGGGGGGAGCGTCTGGAGTAGCCTAGAGGAAGCACTCCCCCTTTTGCGTGCGGACTTGGCTGTGGCCTAGAAGCAGCCTGAGGCTTGGATGGTGGAACCTCTCTTGGGAGGTGTCCCCTGGGGTGTCCTCGCTGAAGCCTGCGTGTCCCTGTCCACCGTTCCTGATCGGGTGCACGGAGCAGACAGACAGGGAGCTTGGCTCTGAGCTAAGAGACAGAGGTGTCTTGGTATTTTCGTCAGGGGAATTGTTTTTTTTGTTTCCTTTTTAAATTGTTTGTTGCTGCTGTATAGAAATACAGTGGGTTTGTTTTGATCTTATCCCATAAGCTGCTGCGTTTGTTTTCTCGTTTGTATTGGTTGGATTTTCTGTGTAAAACATGTCTCTGTCCATGGAGACAGCCTCACTTCCTCTTCCTGTGTCCTGGCCGCCCGGACCTACAGGGCGGGGAGCAGCGCAGAGGGCCCTCCTCATCGCAGGAGCATCAGCTTTCGCCCGCAGCCGATGCTGGCTGTAGGGCTGTCCTGTAGAGGCTTGAGTATGCTGAGAAATTTCCCGCCTGCTTCTGGCTTGCTGCGTAGTTTGTCATGACGGTGCTGCGTCCCGCCAGTGCTTTTCTGAACGAGGGGGATCCGTGGCTCTTCCCTTTGTTCCTGTGTTCCTCACGGCGAGGAGCCTTTGACGGGCGTCGACCTGGGTTTGCTGAAGCTCGGCGGAGGGTATTGGCATCCGTATTCGTCAGGGATGTTGGTTGGTAGTTTTCTCAGTGTTTCTGGCAGCTTGTGGGGCTGCTCGCCGTCCTCCCGCCGCTCTCCCCCTGGACGGGTTCTGGGCTGTCCGGGCAGAGGGTCACCTCTCCATGCCCCTGTGATGCTGGCCAGGCCCTCTGCTGCGGGGCCCCTCGCCCTCAGGCCTGAGGGTGGAAGGCCAAGGACCCCCAGTGGACGCGGCTGCCCGAGGTCATGTGTGCCAGGCGCTCTCGCTGCATCACTGGCTCTCAGCCAGCCCTCTCCCTTAGAGGCAGCGGTGCTTTCTCGGGGGAGCCACCCTTCTGTTCACCGCCTGGAGTTTGCCGATGGCACAGAGCCTGGGGAAGGAGACCCTCGTGCCCAGCAGGGACCCCCGTGTTGGCCTGCGAGGAGGAAGGGCGCCCTGGTTGAGGTGGGAGCCTGAGCCCCATGCCCTGCTCCCCCTCCGGTGTGAAGTTCTGAGCATTCGGCATGGAGGGGTCGGGCTCCTTGGCCACAACAGCAAAGCCGTCTACTGTTGGGCCACCTTTGCCTCACCCTGAGCCTCAGCCTCCTCCAGGTTCCGTCAGGAAGGCACACTTTCCGAAGTGACAAACACGATGCCCGCTGTTCCCAAACACACCCATAGTCAGCCCTGGCCCGTGCACGGGAAGGTTACCTGTTCAGTTCCCCAACAGGGCACACCCCCACGTGGTGGGTTCAATCCCTGGCTGGGTGTGTCAACATTGATCAAGGCAACAGACCATGTTCTCTCCCTCTCCCTTCCTCTCTCACTAAAAAGTCAATTTAAAAAAAAAATGTGTGTGTGTGTGTGTGTATGTATATATACATATATATGTATGTATGTGTGTGTGTATATATATATATTTTTTAAAGTATCTTAAGAGGCTAGCTGGTGTGGCTTGGTGGTTGAGTGTCAACCCAGGAGCCAGGAGGTCACTGTTCATTTCCTGGTCAGGGCACATGCCTGGGTTGTGGGATCCCCAGTGTGGGACATGGAGGAGGCAGCCAATCCATGATTCTCTCTCATCAATGTTTCTCTTTCTGAAATCAATAAATAAAATATTTTTTAAAAAATGTATCTTAAGAAAAGTAACCAACACTCATACAGTTTATTTGCCCAGGCTCCTTTCCCCCGGGCCATCCAGGGCTGTGCAGGTCACTCATACAGTTTATTTGCCCAGGCTCCTTTCCCCCGGGCCATCCAGGGCTGTGCAGGTCACAGGGAGAAGCTGACATAGGCAGAGCCTGGGGTCTGACTCACTGTCTCTCTGCAGCAGCAGCGAGTCCTCTGCACATGCTGGCGACACACGCCTCAGCATCGGCCTCCCTGCCGACCAAGCGCCAGAACGGAGACCAATCAGAGCAGCCGGAGCTGAAGCGGGTCAAGACTGAAGACGGCGAGAGCATCGTCATCGCCCTGAGTGTGGACACGCCGCCAGCGGCCACGAGGGAGAAGGGCATCCAGAACTAGCGGCCGGAGAGCTTTTCTAACTTTACTGTCAACTCTGGTGCCAAAAGGAGACACTGCCCATCCCGACGCTCGGAGCGCCTCCTCTCAGTGGGCAGAGGGCCTGCGGTTGGACTTCATGTCAGCACTGAACACACAGACCCGGGTGGCCTTACAACTCCTTCAGGACAGAAGTCACACCTGAACTTTGAAACCACACACGGAAGCCTGGTGCCAGCAATGTCTCCGCCCAGCGCTCATCTTTTAACCGCAAGCAGACTCGGTCCTTCCGAGTGAGGATGAGGATGAGGCCCGATGCCAGCCCATCGGCCAGACAGGCCTGCCTCTGGAGGCCAGCGCAGGAGCCCCCACCTGCTCAGAGGACGCGGGGCTGGCAGGGGAAGACAGTATTTTGTTCACACGTGGAACTAGAATATTCGGGGTGTACTTTCTTTCTTTACAAAAGAATGGGTCTTTGGCATTTCACATCACTCCATTCTACTTGGAAACTTTGGAATCACAGGACCTTTAGTGTGGGTTTCATTTGGAGAAAAAACAACAATGTGGTTCTGTTTGTTTTCGTTGTTTGCTGTCCGCCTGTGGGAGGACTGACTTTGTCCGTTAAAGATCAGGAGGAGCTACGAGATGACAACTGCCCGTTTTCCATCAGAGCAGCTGCGGATGCGTTTACTCCTCCAGTTCAGGGTGAGGGACGGACAGGACGCGGCCGGCTGCATGGATGAACTGCTGGACTGCGGGCTGCACTTAACTGTTTCTCTTTCTTGCTACTTTTTGTTGTTTCTTTGTGTTGACTTGGTCCCTGGCATAATTTTCCACTCTAAGTAAAACAAGTCTCCTAAGTATTGTGTGTTTAAAACAACAGAACTATTCCTACTTATTGGGGGGAGGAGGGGTAATTCAGTCCTTTGTCACACGCCCTCTCAATGTCACCGCTCTCTTGATGGCTTGTCCACTATTTTAGGTGCCGTCACCGGGTCAGCACCGTCTGACCAGCTGTCCCCAGCTCTGCCCTATGCACCCAGAGCAGCTGCTGGGCTGAGCAGAAATTCCGTGTTAATATAAGGGCCTGAGAAGCAAGCACCCTGCGGTGAAGCATGGGAAACATCTAGGTCGTTTTCTAATTTGTGATAGGAAATTCCATCTCCCTTCGAAACGGAATCCACCAAGGCTGACTTCTCTCCTACAGAAACTAGAAGCAAGAGGACAGAGGCACAGGTGAGAGAATGGAAAGTAGGAGGCACCCAGGCCTTGGCTCAGGCTCCTCCGGAAGGAAACCACTCGCCTTTCCAGAGTGTTCTCGGGGTCAGGGCTGAGCAGCTGGGCAACTAGAAAGAGGGCTTTGGCCTTATTGTGAATTTTTAAATGTCATCATCATAACGTTATTTATTTAAATGTAGTTATTTTGGTATTTAATTTTTTTTTTAAGAGAGGAAAAAAAACCCTGTATTTTCCTGATGGAATGAAATGGCTCAGAATGGTATATTTAGGCAATTTTAAAACATTTATTATTTACCTAAAGACCAAATATGATAAATCTGTTCTAAGTATTGTGTGTCAATCCAAAGTATGGAGCTGTCACAATGTTACTGCAGATCATGCATATTAAAAATTATGAAATTATTGCAAATAGCTTGATTTATAACTCAGCCATTTAAACAATAAAACGGAACCGTCCAGCGAGTGAGACCACGTGTGTGACAGTGGTAGAACCTCACTCACAGAGTGAGGTTCTCCAGGCACGTTACCAACCCGGGAATGTGTATGTCTACTTGCCTGTTGTTCAGGAGGTTGGATGGTTGCAAAATATTTCAGGTTGCGCTGTGTCCCGTGTGTGGGGTCAGGTCTCCCCTGAAAGGCCCACGCGCTTGTCATGCTGTGCCCCTGCTGCCAGCTCCCGGCAGGTGAATGCACAAGACCCCTGTGGGGTGCTCAGCTTGGCGGCAGTGACCAGACACCGTGTGTCCTGGAGGCGTGTCCATGCAGAAACCAGTCTGTCACCACCACAGAGGACTCGGGCAGATCCTTCCCACCCAGCCGGCCATCAGTTGGCTATTTCTGAGCCCAAAACATAGACCTTGTGGGTCCGGAAGAATTTCTGCTGGGATGATAAGAACCTAGTTCTCAGATTTTAGAGAGAGGATGGTTGTCCACTGTAAGGCAGCTGGAGGGCCTTCCAGAGGTGAGGATGGTCTCTCCTTTTTCCTTTTTGCTGCCGTACCTAGTTGGTGCATAGAAACTTAAAAACAAGAAGACTGGAAAAAACATGGGTTAGAAAACTACCACATTCCAAGCAAGTGTTTTTCAATTTAACTCTGAATTTTCAAGAGCCCTCAACATACAAGGGCCCCTGAGCTGCTGCCCTGCTGGAGGCCTGGTGCCAAACAGTGCATGTGTGACATGGGATCCTCTCCCCCCAGCTCTCCACTGGCAGCTCCTAAAGTCTTAATTTCAAGAAATTTCTACTTTGACTTTTGCCAATCGTCAGAGTTCCCTGCTGGACCAGAAACTTCGTTTTTGCAGCTTTGCCTTGAACCAAACAAAGTACAAAAGGGAATCTCGCACGTGACCTGCAAGGCGTGGTGCGTTCGGGGTGTCTGCATGCTGGCGCTGACCTGGTAGCAGGGTCCTCACGCAGACAGCTGAGCTCCTTAAACACACCGACCCACGTCCTCCACTGGAGCCAGGGCAGCCGGACCATGGTCAGGGTGGGGCGGTGCCAGGACTGGGAAGTATGTGCTCTGTGTCACGGAGATAAGTGGATCTTCAGTACCAACCGCCATTAGACCAGAGCATCATTAGAATTGTGTGCAAAGATTTGAAATCTTAAAAGTACCAAGTTCCTGAAATCTAATAAAATATTTTTATTAATTTTGATTGCATACAGAGTATCATTGTCATTTGATAAACGGCATTTCTTCATTGGGTTTTTACTTGACACTCTTTTCTGAGCACGCCGAAGGCCTAGAGCTCTGAGTGAGAGGCGAGTTCTGAGCAGAATGGCATGGAGGCCCCCGGGGAGCTAAATGAAGCTAAAAGTGAGCATTCAAGGACAGTTCGTACGGAATGTTTCATCCCCTACACTGATGCCCTAATTTAAAACGAGTCATATTAGCAGAGAAAACTGCTCATGATATCCTCAGACTGCGTATCCAACAAAAGGAGCCTGCACTACAGAGCAGGAAACCATGCAGCAGGAGCCCTGTGAGTCCCGTCTGCAACAGAAGATGCTGGCACAGGACGAGCCTCGGTGCAACCCGTCCCTACCCAGCGAGTTCCGGGCTGGACGGGAGGTGGGAGACCCTCCCGGGCAGTGACTGAGATTGCAGCGCTGGTTTGGGGTCTGCAATTCCACGCTAGATTGGCACACCTCACCCCTGGCTGCTTTCCCCTGTGCTTACGTCACAGCCACACAAGTCAGATTTCCACACGGGCCTCTGGCGACCTCTGAGACGATTAACCTGAGGGCGCAGGTGTCCTGACCTAGAAATGTCTGTCAGAGGCCCCCACGGGATAAGCACACTGCCCGTCTCCGAGGGGCCACAACCACCAACCCTGACGATGGAAACCCCCTCCCTCACACCGGCCAGTGTCCTGGGAAGGGTCCCAGACAGACCCTGGGGTCATGCAGCTGCTCCTGTGAGCCAAGGACAGGGAGAGTCCCTGTCACACTTCCTCTCACCTTTTTGGCCCCAGGGTGGACCCAGTCACAGGAAATATGCAAAATCAAAGGGAGGCAAAACCTGAGCATTTAGTCACAGGACCAGGAGAAGGGGTGCCTGGGAGATGGCAAATGTGGGGGACAGCATGGCAAACACGAAGTTAAGAAGGAGCCCCTAAAGCTGCACAGACAAGGCTGGCACTGCCCTGGGGAAGCAGACTTGGTGGCCTGACCGACCGCAGGGACTGCACAGCTGTGGACCCAAAGAGCAAGCAGCACAGGCTTCAAACACGAGCCATAGCTCGTGCCGTTTGCACCCAACAAAAACAAACGTTCTCTAGATTTTACTAGGACTTAATCTCATAGGACACACAATGTCTACAATCCAATCCACAATTAGTATCTAAAGATCCAGGAAAATCGCTAAAGCAGAGGCCACCAACTGGTGGCTGTGAGGTCGGAAAGGCTCTGTAGGGCCATGAACTCCAGCATGGCTGCATTTTCTTTGGTGCTTCTCACATTGAAAACCATGAAAACAGCCGGAGGATAAAGGACACCGCCTCACCTCGGAGGGATCGTCTTGCCCGGTACAACGGGATAATCTCCATGAGCCCAAAGGGGCTGAGGGGCTGGCCTGTCCTTCCCTAAAGGAGGCATGCCTTGCCCAGGACCTGGTCTCACAGGGCGGTACCAGTGGGCCCCAAGACTGCCCTGCCTTCCTCTCCAGTCCCCAGGCTCTCCATGCACCAAGAATTAATTCCAAAGCTTCCTTTGTGGGCATGCTCCTCCCCACCCCTCCACTTAATGGATACTTGGATACACCGGACGGATTGTGCTTGGGGAAAATATAAACTAGAATTGTACGGATGTGAAGGCTGCCTGTTAAAGTGTTAGCTGAGTGAGCGTGAAGTTGACAGGGTAGCCTAACACTGCACCACTCCGGTGAGCAGCGTCCAGGCCTAGAGACCGCGGGCCACGCCTCCCTAAGGAGACCACGAGCAGAGCACCGCTAAAGAGTTCGCTTCACCTCTGCTCCCCAAGGGAACCGAGCCGCCAAGCCACTGCCGCCTGGGGCAGGGCGCTCTGGAGCCGGGCTCCGTCACAGCAGCCTGATGGGCAGGGCCTGTGGGCAGCCCTAGAGCCCACGACTCAACCGGATTCTCAAAATCAGGGGCTTGGTTTTATAACATACAGTTCTTTACTCTTGCGAGGTACAGAGTACAACAAAATTAGTCACTTTTATTTAAAAGAAACATTAAAAATAAGTGCAAAATTAAATTCATGATTAAATACACATGAAAGAAACATGCATACTTGACACTGAAACCCACATACAAAGTTAGCTGATTACATGACAGTGAGAGAACTGGCAAACGGAGAACTTGCTGCTGCAGATCCTAACTGTTTGCTACCTGAAATCAAAACCTGCAGCCGTTTCTTCACAGGGGATTTAAGAACACCGTCCTCACCAGCACAGACACTGAGCCCATAACTTATTTGTTACCCAAAGTTCAAGTTATGTGCCCTTCACTCTCACTGTTAGTGAGCGGCTCTTACGAGTGTCGAGAGAAAAGGTAGTGAGGCAGGTCGTGGAAGTGGCAGAGAAGGGCTCCCCACTCCGCTTTGCTGAGATGTCGATGTTTCCCTTCAAATCCTTTAAGTGATGCTTTCTTCTACGACTAACTTCAAAGTCTCTGCATTGCCGTTGCCTGCACACTGGGAGTTTTCACCAGGAAACCCCAGGTGACGCACAAGTGCCCTCACCGGGAGGCCATGTTTGCCTCAACTCCAACAGAAAGACAGGCCGCCAGCACGTGTGCACACAACCGCACCACAGGTGACAAGGGCACAGAGGACCACAACGGGAACTCACGAGGGAAATGTCCACCTGTGCTCTGACACAGCTGTGTCGTCCTCCTTCATGTTCAGATGGGAGAAAGCTCCTTTCTCCTCTTCTAAGGCAAGCTGCTGGTATGATTATTCTATTGAAATCTGGTTATAAGAACTAACATTTATATATCTGTCCATTTCCACATTAGATTCAGTGAAAACGGCGGAATCTGTTGACAAAAACAAATTTCTATTTGTCCATCTTTTCTCAACCCAGCCCCAAAGTCTGTTTGGAGCCCTGACTGCAGGTGAGAGGAAGCAGTGACCCAGGAAAGCTAGCATCACAGCTGGACTACAGGAGCAAGCCGGCAGGCAGGCTTGGACCGCTCAGAGCCACTGGAGTGTCCTCGACGCCTGGATGCTTATCCTTCCTTTAATACTGGAAACGAGAAGCCTTGCTTAGGAAACAGACAACCACCTGTGGCTTCGAGACCAAGGTCCCCGGGGTCCCTCCAGCCTGTTACCCACAAGGCCCAAAGGTGCCGGCACCAGCCCCGGAAGTTTGAGGGGCACACTCAGCACTTTGGGGGCACTCGGCCGTGGGTGGTGATTGCACTCTGGGTGAAGAATCACAGCTTGTCGTCGGTCATTTCTAGAAACTGGGCGTAGACATCCCGGATGCACTCCCCCTTGGGGTTGAACAGGAATTTGTAGTAGCTGCCGTCTGCACAGATAGCTGCAACAGAAGGAGACCATCTCACTCACGGTTCTTCCCGCCACATTAACGCAAGCAGCCCTCGCTCAGCTCAACGGCAAAGGGCCACTCGGAGCACCGAGCAGTTGATTGTACATGGACTTAGGGACGGCCAGGGCCCCCATCCTTACTGAACACCTAGGTGGCCAGAGTCCCAACTGTTCTGGGAGTGCTGGCGATAGGTCATCTGTTAAAAACCCAACTGATCTGCCCTTAGGATCTCCTGGGAACCCTTGGAGGGCAGGGAGCTGGCAACATCTCACATGGCTGTGCAGACCAAGGGGGACACACAGGGCTGCCCACAGGACTGGGGGCCTTATCATTCTTGCCTGGCAGGACCACTTACCAATGACAGCGTTTGGCTCTGTTCCAAAGGCACAAATGCATGGAGAGCCTGAGGGAACCTGAAACTTGGAAAAACTCCACTTGGAACTGAAGTATTTTGGAAGGAAACTGGCTGATGCCAAACTATGAGGACAAGGAAGGAAAGAGAAGAAGTTACAGTCACATGTCTTAAAGATACAGCTCTGTTTAACATAGTCTTAATAATTTCAATTCTATTTTTGCTTTTAGTATTTTGTTTTTCACATGAAAAAACTTAAGTCCTTACAAATGGCTTTATAACCACCCCAGAAGCCATCAGCACCAGAAAGGGCACAGGCTGCGACTGTCACAAAATTCATTTCTAAATGCAGCAAACAAGAACAGCCATGGGCATGCAGGACCAAGTGCCTGCATCCTCCGCGGGCATTTTCTAAGGAGGGAACGACAGGAGGTAATGACGAGACTGTTTTAGTATCAAATAGTCTGCGCTGGTTTTCAAGGAATCAAAGGAACGGCCATGAAGACCCTGCTCGGTGAGTCACTGACTCTGCCAGCAGTGAAGCAGCAGCGAGTCCTTTTTGCTCAGGGAACCTACCTAGACTGCTTATTCCTTTTTGGGTCCTCAGCAGCGAAGATGTGCACTGTGCCGTGGTCACTGGACACGCAGATGAGGGATGCGTCCTGATTGAAGTTGATGCTGCAGAGAAATCGGAGGCTTGGGTCTCAAGGAGCCCAGCCCCCACCACAGCCACAAGCCTGCCGAGCTGCCACCTTGGCTGTTCCACACCCAGGACAGCAATGTAAGAGCCAACCCTTGAACAAGCCCACAGCGTTCTCGTCCAAGCTCAGCACCCCGTGTCACAGACACGCTGGATGCTGGGGACAGGGAGGGCTTTCTGCAGACCAACTGCAGCCCCAGGGCCTGAGGCTGTCCCGCACGCCACTGGGGTGAGAACACCTCCGCCTCTTCAACCACCCTGCTCCCCGCAGGTGCAGGCTAGCCCCTGGAGGTGGGCGGGCTGGGCTGGGCAGGCCCCGGCTCTGCAGGAGGGCTGAGAGCAGACAGACAGGAGAGCGCGCTGCCCCCACAGGCGCACGCACTACGTTCATATATGAACTGCATTCTTCACTCCCAGACACAATGCTGCTCGGCACCTACAAGAGCCACAGAGGCAAAGAATGGAATCCTGCCCACCCAGGGGTCCAGCACCTCAGTCCTGCCGACACCAAGGGTGTGGTAACAGCTACGATGGAGAAAGCAGCTCAGACTCCCAGAGGTGGCTAATAATTACAGATGAGCCATCAGGGTCTCTAACATTTGCCATAAAATAGCCCAGAAAAATAAGCTGGGGGAAAAGTGAAGAGGTAAAATAAGACTGGACAATATTGATAATTGCTCAAGGAGGATGATGGATTAATGGTAATTATAATCCTCTTCCTCCTTTTGTATATTATATATTCCCATAATAAACGTTAAAATTACTACTAATAAAATGAACTGGCAGGTGCCCCCCACCACAGCATAGCCGCCTCCTGCCTGCTGCCCAGGGGTCTCGCCTGTCACAGGCCCCACATCACACAGGGCCCGTTTCACTGCACCACCTAAGCACAGCCTTGTCGGGTGGAAATGCGGTCACCCTTACCAATAAATATTGGCTGCTTGAGATCCTCTTCGTAGCTCCTGGATTAAATGCCCTGATGAAGTATCAAATATTCTTATAAGGGTCCCCTTTGAAAAACAGTGAAGTGTTTCATTATCAAAGATTCATAACAGTTTAGTTTTTTCACTGAGATCTATTCACAAAACCACCAGCCTTACAACCGTCCCCCCAAACTCACCCACATCCTCTAAAACCCGATGTTTCCCTCCACTGTTCCCAAGAATGGCTGGTGGCTCTTTGAAGCAGGGGCCAACGGGTGAGGGAAGATACTTGGGACCCTTGACTGACCCCGGGCATCTCCCTGGCAGACAATCAAGAGCACACCAAGGCCAGCCTGCCCTGCCCGTTAGTGCCGTTAACTCGTACGTCTACAGAAAGGGCACCTTCCCTGTAAACAAGGCTGCAATTCTGCCCCCCGACGAGGCCCGACTTCTGGACCGTCCTGCGGAGCCCATCTGTGAGGTCGAAGGGGTGGGCGGGCACCCGCAGGACCGCGGCCTCCAGGCTGGGACACACCCTTACTTTTTCAGATGCGGTTGCAATCCTTGTTCCCTGCAGGTTGAGAGCAATGCAGCTGAGAACGCCCTCGTGGGCAGGAATGTCCACAGGGGGCTTCTCGGTGCTGGCCAGGTCCACGAGCTGCACGTGGCCCGTGTGAGTCCCGGGGAAGGCCAGCAGGGAGTTGTTGCTGTTCGGGCACAGGACACAGAGGCCTGGACAGAGACAGAGAAAAGCTGTCGAGGATTCAAACCACCTTCAAAGCCTCCACTTTCCCACATGCAGAGCTTTGTCAACCTGCTCTCTGCTCTCCAGTTCCCAAGGAAAAAAGTGAGAATTATTTGTGGGTTTTCATTTATATCAGAATCAAAAAAAGGGGACCAGAGGGCCGAGTGAAGCTGTCTCCCACGAGACCTTCTCATAACTGGAAACATTTGCTGAACTTATTGAATAAACTTTATCCAATGTCTGTCTTACATGGGGTCAGGCACTGAGAATGCAAAATTTTAAAATGTGAAAACTCCATTAACAATAGCAAAAGAAAACAAAATACTTAAGAATAAATTCAACAACAGATCTTAAGACCCTGTTACACGTTGCAAAGGAAAACCGAAGTTCTAACAGATGGAGCTACACTACGACTGTGGATTGGAATCTACATTTGCAGTCAAAGTCTCGCCCAGCTTTTTTGAAGAGACAAGCTGATACTAAGGTTATAGGGAAGGGCAAAGAGCCTGGAAGAGCAAAAACATTTTATGTAAAGTAAGGACAAGTTTGGAGGACTTTGTACCATCTAGTTGCAAGAAATATTTTAAAGCTCCAAAAATCAGGGCAGTATGGTGCTGACATGAGGACAGAAACAGCTCACGGGAACAGACTAAGGAATCCAAAATATTCTTATACCTAATCTGATTTTTTAAAAATATGTTTTTATTGCTTTCAGAGAGAGGAAGGGAGAGGGAAAGATAGAGACATCAAAAATGAGAAAGAACCATTGATGGCTGCCTCCTGCACGCCCCATACTTGGGATGGAGCCCAAACCAGGCCATGTACCCTGATGTGGATCCTAGGCTGTCACTCAACCTCTGAGCCTCACTAGCCAGGCACACTTAATTTGACTTTTAACTGGACTATATAAAGAATTCTTTCAACTCAGTATTGAAATGATCAATTTCAAAACGGGCAAAAGATCTGAAGGTACTTCACACTAAAGATGCACAACTGGCAATAAAGCACAGAGGGGCTCCTGTCCCAAGTCCCTCAAGGAGATGCCACCACACCTACAGCGTCTGAAGTTAAACGACTGACAATGTGGCAACTGGAACGCTCATAAATCACTTATGGAAGTGCAAAGGTGGACACGACCACTTTGGAAAACATTCTGTTAGTTTTCTGTAGAATTAGATGCGTGTTTACAATATAACCCAGCAATTACCAGGTGTGAGGCCCCAACTCTGATAAAGGAACCCTCGGAGGCTGGCCTGGGCAGGGCCACCAGGAGGAAGTAGAGGGAGCAAGTGCCCCAATCGCCTCAGGACACCTCACCACAGCAAGGCCCTCCGGCAGACCAGCCTGCAGGTCTCGACACTGCTCTGAATCTCTTACCTTTAGGGTTATAGCAGGTTTCAAAGACGTGCAATTGGTGGGGATTGTGTGTGAATGTAAACACCTTAATCATAGAGTCCAAAACAACCACAATTCTAGAAAGAAAGAAAAAAATAAATCAGGATTCCTCTCCCCAGAGCAAAACTCAACTATTTTGGGATTCTGTTCTTATCATTTTGAACTTTAGAAACTTGAAACACCGTACAAAGGGATTATTCTACCCTTGGAGTAAGAACCAAGTAGAGTACATGGGGCTGCGATTACATTTCTGTGCTTTCAGATACTTGAGAAATGCCAGCAAGTGGGAGGTCCTGGATTTGGCTCCACTATTTGCATTATTAAGGGTCTCTAAATATTGACATCTCTGGAAATAACAAGAATACAGGGATGACATTCATCTTGTTCACTGTCTTTGTTCTCCACAGCTGAATATAATATGTAAACCATATCAAATGAAATCCAAAGTAGTGAAGCTTTGTCCTACCTTGCTACTCACAATATTGCCCTAAACACTCTGAAGGCAACAGCTGAGAAAGAAACCTGCTCTCAACAAGTCAGAGACACCATCTAATAAGGAGTTTCAAAATATTCCTTTACTTTCCCATTGGAAATATGTGCTGAGACGGCTTTTGGAAAAGCATGGTTCAAAACCCATGTCTTCTGCCAGCACCTGCTGGATGGAGACAGCTCTCCCGTAGCCTAAGAGCAACTGAGGGCAGTGCCAGGCAGGCCGAGGCAGGTGCATTCAATCCAGGCCCTGACCCCTCACCTCGAAATGACCCTCAGAGGCCATTAAATTCACTGCCTTCCTCGCAGTAACAAATCATCCTATGTCCTTTAGATCATAAACCACGGTCATCACATTTCTTTTTCTTTTTTTCCTGTCATACATTCCAGAGGTTCCCATTTATTGTGCCATTAATTAAAAAAAATTTTTTATTGTAGACATCACATTTTTATACATTATTTTCTTGAACACTTGCTTCCTTCAACATAAAAGTATTTCAGCCACCTTCCGAGAAAGTTAGAAATTGGATATCAAACCTACCTATCTCGCCGCAATTTGACTGCCTTGACTTCTGTAGAAAATTCTATTTCAATGACAGTCTTCTTCTTCAGGTCATCCCAGATCATCACTGAAATGTCAGAAAGAATGTATGAGCACAACACTGAACAGGCCACTCTGAAGAGTCCTTATGCCAGTCACCTGACCAGGCAGAGAGGTGTCTCTCCCTCCCAGGTCTAAGCACCCCCTCAGGACTCCTCTGCTCCTTCCCCTCCCCTGTCGCACTCACAGCCCCTCACAGCTGCTTTGCTCTCTTCTCTGACAGCCCTTGCCTAGTGCTCAGGCAAGTGTCATCCAGCCCTCTTTCTAGTTACTAAGTGTTAATGTGCTAGCACGAAACCTGGGTCAGTCTCATTGCGAAGCCCGAGGCTGACAAAGCCCAGGCCAGGGGTCTCCCTGCTGCACCTGACTGTTCTTGCTCTCCTTCAAGCTCAGAGATGGCTGCCTGCTCTCGTTTGCAGGGCTTCTCCAGGATGTGCTGGGAGTCTGCATCCCAAGGGCTGAGACACCTCACAGACAACCTCTGAGGTCAGGAATGCTAGGGAATGCAGGGCAATACGGCATCCAGCCGTTTCTATCTCTCTGCTCAAAAAGCCATCTTTGTTCCAGAAACCTCTCCAGTTAACAAACCTCCGAGTGGGTCCCAGTAAAGGGCACCAATGCACTAACACAGTAACACTAGGTAACAACTGCCTGTCAACCTTCCAACACCCACGTGTTCACCATCTTCTGGACATTCTTACTCTTGTGATTCAAAAGCAAACCCCCTCTGGCTCTGCAACCAAATACCAAAAAGTCTGTAATTCAAAACAAATGCAAACTGTCAATCAGACAGAATTCTGCAGATGAACAATGCCAATCAAGGGTGTCAAAATAGGGGGAACTCCATTTTAGAAATGTCTGGAAATGGTGTGAGGAAGCCCCAGAGCTAGCCCTTTGGACTACCCAGAACTACAAGGGGGTCGAATGTGGCCACAGACACAAAGATGTTCTCAAAAGTCCAAGAAGCTAGCACATGTGAGGCACGATTATTAAATGCATGATGACTTTACCTTTGTTGGGAGGATATTTTGGCTTCTTCCCACCACCAACTAAAGCTAAATAGTTGCAGCGGAATAACATTTCAACATGGCCAACTCCTCCTTCCAGAAATTCTGAAATGGTATTAAGAAGAAGTTAGTATGTATATGTGGGAACCCCTTTCATATCCTGTGTGGTTCAGGGTTCGGGTTGTGGAGAAGGTCGTACACAAATAAAAAAGGCTAGAAAAATATTAACTTGGGAAATGGGGGCCAGGTGGAAGCCCAACTCTAGTGGGGTCTTGGGATACACCCATTACTCTTAGGCAGGCAGTTCCAATAACAGGCAGATTATCTTATTAGTAAGGATTTATAAGATTATTTGGTGGGGCCGAAACCGGTTTGGCTCAGTGGTAGAGCGTTGGTCTGCGGACTGAAGGGTCACAGGTTCGATTCCGGTCAGGGGCATGTACATTGGTTGCGGGCACATCTCCGGTAGGGGGTGTGCAAGAGGCGGCTGGTCGATGTTTCTCTCTCATCGACATTTCTACCTCTCTATCTCTCTCCCTTCCTCTCTGTAAAAAATCAATAAAATACATTTTTTTAAAAAAAGATTATTTGGTGGGGAAGTAGCTTCAGCTGCCATAGTCTCAGTTAGGTAGGGAGTGGTTGGCTCTGACCTTTCAGAGCTTCAAGGTGACCAGCCTTCTAATTAGTGAGACAATGATTGGTTTCAGGCATGTATATTTTATAATTTAGAAAAAGGAAAAAGAGGTGAAACTAACTGTTAGCATTTGACTTTAATCAGCAATTTAAAGCATCTAGCTACCATCAGAAGTGAGAATGGTGACTGATTAGGGAAATAATTAGCTATGAGCTACGGACATCTCCCAGCATCCTGGCACCATCAACTATTTTCATGCATAAATGCTGAGCACGTAGCACCCTAAGAAGCCAATAGACCAAATATGACATATCTAAACTCGTATTTTATGGTATGGCAAAACCTGTAAGCTGAGAAAGCAAGCTAAACACTTTAACGCAAAAACCGAGTTTTTAAAAAATCATTTAAACACTCTTCCACTAAAGTTTGAAATGCTCAAAACTGTTCATGAGCTATATTAAGAGGAAATAAATGCCAGCAGATTTTCAATGTCCTCCAGCACAGAAGACTGTGCTCTCTCAGGAAGGTGAAGCGAGCCCGATGAGAAGTGGGGGGCTCGGAGGAGCAGGCCCCGCCAGGGCTGTTTGTCACAGGGCAGGGCTGCCCACCCTTCTCCCCAACCTTGCTCTGGGTCTGAAAGGACCTTGGGCTCCTAGGTTAGTGAGGGCATAGCGAAGGGCAAGTGAGGAACCAAAACCTCTAGAGATTAGAAGTCAGCCTAAGAATCAACTCCTACCAGTCCATCACAGCTGCACAAGATGTGTGGTGTCTTCCTCTTACCTTATTATTTTTTAGGTTCTTCCTGTGTATTGTTGTTTTGCTCTCTTCTATTGTTGCTAGTAATCAACTCTAACTCCTCTCCATGATTCTGAGTCAACTTAAATAAAAAGTATCCTAAAATTTTCAAGTCAAGCTGTTCAAAATATTTTGTAACTACTTATCTGTATAAAGCAGTTGTCTTAATTCACTATCAACCAAAACAAAACGAATAGATGTCAAGCGTGGGCGACTAATGGGAGTCTCCCAGCAATGCTGCCGCTGCAGAAGGTGGGGGCGCACACTTGCCCAGAGCATCCTGTGTGCCCCGCACTAATCTGAGCTTTACATGGCCCACCTCGTTCATCTTCACATTAGCCGTAGGCAGCTGCCCTAACTTTATACATACAGGACCCAGGACCCAGAGAAGGCAAAGACTTGCCACGGTCACACAGCAACCTGGAAAGGGTCGGAGCCAAGATTTGGATCTAAGCAATGTGGGCCCTTCATTGCCAGGCTACCCTGTCTTCATCCAATAAATGAAAGTGACAGACCTCAGGGTACAAAACAAATTCCTATCAATATATAAAGCACCACTTACTGGTTTACATACCAGGCTGGTATAAGATTTCCTTTGACAAAAGGGTTCCATGATTTAAAAAAAAAATAATTGAAAATGTGGAGTATTGTTAAAATGAAAGGGGCTGTTTAATGGAGCACCAGGATGCAGTAACTTCCTCTTACAGATGAGAAATTTCTAGCATCAGAAAATGTAACTTGTACATTGGATAAAAACCATGACTACAACTGCAGGAGGAAAAGGATGTTTCTCTCTTCCTAGGATTTATCTGAGATTTGTTCATCCAGGAGGCAGTGCTTGACTCTCCCATCAGGACCAGGAAACACTAAAAGCTTACATGAAGGAGAAAAACATTTTTGAAAAATTTCTATCAGTAAATTTAACATTTTTCCTGTCAAATGGGAAAAGGACTACCATAACTTTATTTTACTAACAGAATTCCTGATCCCAGCTTGTCCTCCATGAAAACGTAACTTTACTGCTACAGATATTTCCAAGTTGGTCACTAGGAGTTAAAAGTCCCATCTGCTGTGATTAAACCCATCATTTGAGTCTCTACAACGTCACCTTCACCAAGGGGTGAACATGGTCTAGGTCAACCACACCTTGTTTCTCCAGACTTCCAAGTTGACAATTCAATGGAGAAACCAGTTGGGCCAATGCCCACGAAATCACTGCAGTATCCTGGCCCTGCACAGAGCCAGGCACATTAGAAGCCCCAAGAAAGAAAGAGCACAGCTCCATCCAGGTGATAAGGACCATGGACCCTGTTTATTTCTCAAAACCAACTGTATCCATCTCTCCCTTCCCCCTCCAGCTCCTCCATCTTGTGCACAAAAGGAATCACATGCTAACCTGACAAACTCAGAGAAGGCCTGTGTGGCAGACTTGCAAACTCAGAGACCTACAATAACCACCAAAGATGCTCTGAAAATTAAATCTTTAACTACAAACAGGTTATAGTGGGCAGTCATTCCTAGGTCGATATTTTCCCAAAGATCAACTTAGATCTTTCCTGAGCCCATAGGCCTAATTTGCCTCTAAGATAACGTATCTGTGAGATGTCTGGGTAACTTGTAACTTCCCTATTTTTCTGGAGCCCCTGGACCACAACCAAATGTGGGCGCCAGGACAGATACCACAAATTCATTCATTATGTTAATTGTTCCTGCACCCACCTAAGTATGTGTCCATCATTTTACTTTTTATCCAATCCCAGGGGTTCCCACAGCTTTGCTTTATCCCACCTCCTTAATCCATTAACAATGAATTTCATGTAACCCACCTATGTCCCTCCTTCGATTACAATGTATAAATACAAAAATGTAACTTGCCATTCTTCAGAGCATTATCTCAATTCACTGAGGTTCTGCTTCCCAACAGTTTGGCTCAAATAAACTCATAAAAATTCTTTAAAGGTTTCAATGGTTTCTTTTCGTTTACAATCTACGGGATAATTTTAGACTATGAGGGTTGGAAAGCAGAGAAACCATGAAATGTTGGCTGCTTCTTACCTTGTTTCTCTTTTTCTTTTAGTGGGTCGGTGTTATAGACTCGGAATCCATTTTCCATCCCACATGCAAAGCATCCTAAAGCGAGAGGCACATTAATCAGCTCGATAGGTCTAGAGAAAGTGGCCTCTCCTAAGAGCGCCAGCAGCTGCACAGGCCACAGCCATTCCCTGCAGGCACATCCCAGCACAACAGCTTCATTTGTCATCCATGCAGGGAACAGCCACCTATTTGATTCCCCATGAGGGCACGTGCCTGGGTTCCGGGCTTGATCTTTGGCAGGGGACATACAGAAGGCAGCCCACCGATGTTCTGCTCTCAAAGCAATGTTTCTCTCTCTCTGAAAATCAACTAAAATACTATTAAAAATATTTTATTTTATTATTTTTAAAATATATTTTTATTGATTTTTTCACAGAGAGGAAGAGAGAGGGACAGATAGAAACATCGGTCAGCTGCCTCCTGCCCACCCCCGACTGGGGATGTGCCCGCAACCCATGTACATGCCCTTGATGGGAATCGAACCCGGGACCTTTCAGTCCGAGGCCGACGCTCTATCCACTGAGCCACACCGTGGAGGCAGGTCGATGTTTCTCTCTCATTGATGTTTCTAACTCTCTGTCCCTCTCAATTCCTCTCTGTGTAAAATCAATAAAATATATATTTTTAAAAATATATATTTTAAAAGAAACCTTTAATGAGGCCTTTATAAAACTATAAATGTCACTGCTTTTTAAAAAAAAATATATTTTATTGATTTTTTACAGAGAGGAAGAGAGAGGGACAGAGAGTCAGAAACATTGATGAGAGAGAATCATCCATCAGCTGTCTCTTGCACACCCCCTACTGGGGATGTGCCCCCAACCAAGGTACATGCCCTTGACCGGAATCAAACCTGGGACCTTTCAGTCCGCAGGCCGCCGCTCTATCCACTGAGCCACACCGGTTTCGGCAATGTCACTGCTTTTTAAAAATATATATATTTTATTGATTTTTTACAGAGAGGAAATGAGAGGGATAGAGAGTTAGAAACATTGATGAGAGAGAAACACTAATCAGCTGCCTCCTGCACACTCCCCACTGGAGATGCGTCCACAACCAAGGTACATGCCCCCAAATGGAATCGAACCTGGGACCCTTCAGTCCACAGGCCAGCACTTCATCCACTGAGCCAAACCGGTTATGGCTCACTGATTTCTTTTTCTTTCTTTTTTTTTTTTTATTAAATATATTTTATTGATTTTTTTTACAGAGAGGAAGGGAGAGAGATAGCTTGAAACGTCAATGAGAGAGAAACATCGACCAGCTGCCTCTTGCACACCCCCCACAGGGGATGTGCCGGCAACCAATGTACATGCCCTTGACCGGAATCGAACCTGGGACCTTTCAGTCCGCAAACCGACGCTCTACCACTGAGCCAAACGGGTTTCAGCTCCCTTCCCTTCTTATCAGCCAGACACCTCTTTTCACTGAAAGCATTTTTCTCAAGGAGTTGTTATGTCATTGTTAATTCCTCGAAGCATTCTCAATTACTATAAAAACTTACTACCTACTGTCCTTCCTCTGGTAATCTAAACCCACGATATTCAGCCACAAATCATTTCCCAAAGTCTGGCCCCACACAAGTTCAAACCTCATGATTACTTTCTTCATAGTCCCTGCCCTCAGACAAACCTAACCCACCTGTGTCACAGATGTGGTCAGTCCTTCAGCGCAAGTCAAACACACCCTTCCCTACTCTCCTTTGGTCTGACTGCGCCTCCTCCACCACCTTCCACCAAGGCTGGGAGTCAACTGGCTCCTCCCAACTTAAAGAAGGCCTCTGCCCCTCCCTCACAGCCTGCAAACTGCCGCCTCTCACCTAGGTTTTCTGACACATTTCAGCTCTCCCCTGACACTGTGCACAGGTCCTAGCACCGCACGGGCAGTGAACAGGCCATGGAGAGCAAGGCCAGCTCCGCACTGTCTATCAACATCTTCACAAACCCCGGCTCCGATCTCCCCAAAAACTGAACTTGGGAAGCCCACCCGCAGACGCTCTTGGCAGCCTGTGCCTGAGCAGCAGCTCTGTCCCTTTCTTCCCAGGGGTGAATCCTAGTGACTGCCTTCCAGCTCCCCCAGCCGGCACCTGCAAGCCCTTGGTTTAAATTACCCAGGGCCATGGCAGGGATCAAAATGTGACAAAACAGCCGAAACCGGTGTGGCTCAGTGGATAGAGCGTTGGCCTGCGGACTGAAAGGTCCCGGGTTCAATTCTGATCAAGGGCATGTACCTTGGTTGCGGGCACATTCCCAGTAGGGGGTGTGCAAGAGGCAGCTAATTGATGTTTATCTCTCATGGATGTTTCTAACTCTCTGTCCCTCTCCCTTCCTCTCTGTAAAAAAATCAACAAAATATGTTTATATATATATATATATGCAACTTCCTGCTGAATTCTTAAACGATTCCTTTGATTTTAATAAAGGAAAGAAAAAGCCCTGGATGGGAGGTATTCCTTCACTGACATTTTCTGATTAAAACCACCACCACCACCGACAAAAAAACACAACTAGGCCCTCGAGAATGTCAATAAAAAGTGTAAGTAGGGCCCCACAGGTAGCTTTTTGGTCAGACCCCAAAGGTTTCCTTAATCTGGTGGCCGCCAATCTTTCAGACCTCAGGGACCACCGGTTGTCGACCCCTGGGGTAGAGTGTCGTCCTGAAACGCCACTGTTTGGGTTCGATTCCTGTCACACATTCAAGAATCAACCCAAGAGTCCATAAGTGGGGCAGCAGAGAAATCAATCAATCTCTCTCTCTCTCTCTCTCTCTCTCTCTCATATACACACACACACACACACACACACACACACACACACACACATGCAGGGGACCCGCCTCTGAAATGCCGGAAGTAACGGGGGGGAGGGGCAGGCACCCTCCGGAGAGCACCCATCCCGCCTTCATCCCAAAAGCTCCAAGCAGCTGCAAGACGGTGCCTCTGGGAGGACCTGAGATCTTGCTCCAAAGCCTATGAAGTCAGTTTGGGTCAAATAAACTTATAAAAATTCAAAAGGAAAAAAGGTGTGACTAGGAAGCGCTTTTAAGTAATGTTCAGCTTATTTGCTAAAGATCTTTAACGAAGGGGGCACCCCAAGACCTGCAGGGGGACGACCCGACGACGGTCCCGAGCCGGGTCGGGGGTGGGGGGGGACGGACGTAGCCCGAGGGGTGGGCGCGCGGGCCGCCCGGGCGGGGACAAGGGGCGGGGAACGCGGCCTGGAGGGGCGGCCGCCACCCCGACAATCGCGAAAGGCCCAGAGGAGCGGGACCCGCCCCGGCCTCGGCGGCACCGGGCTCCCAATGGGGACGGCGGCCGGAGGGCGGGGCGCGGGGCCCGGCGGAACCCAGGGAGGCCCGGCCCAGTGGGAGCGTCCGGGGGGCGGAGGCCCGACCGGGACGGGGAGTCTGGGGTCAGAGGCCCCGGCGGTTGGAGGGTCCGGGGTCCGGAGGCCCCGGCAGTGGGGGACCCGGGGGGCGGAGGCCCAGGCGGTGGGTGATCCGGGGTCCGGAGGCCCCGGCGGTGGCGGATCCGGGGTCCGGAGGCCCCGGCAGTGGGGGATCCGGGGGGCGGAGGCCCAGGCGGTGGGTGATCCGGGGTCCGGAGGCCCCGGCGGTGGGGGATCCGGGGGGCGGAGGCCCCGGCGGTGGGGGATCCCGAGGCCCCGGCGGTGGGGGATCCGGGGGGCGGAGGCCCCGGCGGTGGGGGATCCCGAGGCCCCGGCGGTGGGGGATCCGGGGTCCGGAGGCCTCGGCGGTGGCGGATCCGGGGTCCGGAGGCCCCGGCAGTGGGGGATCCGGGGGGCGGAGGCCCAGGCGGTGGGTGATCCGGGGTCCGGAGGCCCCGGCGGCGGTGGGGGGTCCGGGGGGCGGAGGCCAGCCGTGCAGGGGGCTGCAGGGTAGGGGCCGGGCCGGGGAGGGGCGCACTCACCGTGGTCCTGGTTGAAGCCGGCGTAGAGCAGCCCGTTACCGTGCGGGTTACACGGCAGGAGGTTCATGGCGCCGCCGCAGAGGGTCCGCCGCCCGTCAGCGCTGCATTCCGCTCGAGGAGGCCGGGCGCTGGGTCCCGTCTGGCCGCCACCGAGGCCGCCGGGGCTGGAAGCGAACCGCGGACGTACTGCGTGCGTGCGTGTGTGTGTGTGTACGTGCGTGCGTGCGCGCGCCCAGCCAGTAAGCGGAGGAGCGCCGATCGCATCCATCCAGGCAGGCCGGGGAGGGAGCGCCGAGGGCGTCACGTGCGCGGGGCGGGGCCACCTCTAGGGGAGGGCGGCCTGAGGGGCGGGCCTGAGGGGCGGGGTTTAGGCGGAGAGGCGTGGCCTGTCCGACAGGTGAGAGGAAGCCCTGAGGGCAGGGGAGAGGAGGGGACCCAGAGTGGAGGGGAGAGGAGGGGCCTCGAAGCGGCAGCCGTGCCCCTCGCGCCCCTGCGCAGGCCCAGATCCCCCAGAAATCACAACCCGCCCAGGTAACCCCCGAAAGTGACTGCGGAGTGCCACGTCCTCACCTGACCCCTGTCCTAGGAGCAGGGCTCGTTCTCACCGCTGGGGGGCACTCCAGGGTTTGAGTTGGGATGTTGGCACAGGCATTATGTTTCCATATTCAAGCCCTAATTTATTTTTGTAAGAAAAACACCACCTACTGGTGCAGGCCACAGGAAGAAACGCTACTCGGAATCCTGTCGGACACTCCTGGGGGCGTCCGTGTGTACTAGCAGGATGGGGTTCTTAAGGAGTTAATAGGAAAACAGGATGAAAGATAGTGTGTGCAAGGCCAGGGGGGTGCAGTCGCAGTGAGAAGCCAGCACACTCCTCCCACGCAGCGCATCCCCAGACACCTCAGACCGCCCTTCCCAACACCCCCTCCGGAGATGTCGCCCCGCTGGGTTCATGAAGATGGGCTCTCCCTGCTGCATGAGCCAGCCTTCCTGGAGGTCCTGCCTGTGGCCCTGGGCCAGGAGGCCTGGGGCTGGAGCCACAGCAGCTGCTCTGGGGCAGGGGGCTTCGGCGCGCTTCCTTTGTGCCTCGGTCTTTCCATCCACTGAGACACGGAG
This sequence comes from Pipistrellus kuhlii, assembly GCF_014108245.1. Taxonomy (NCBI): domain Eukaryota; kingdom Metazoa; phylum Chordata; class Mammalia; order Chiroptera; family Vespertilionidae; genus Pipistrellus; species Pipistrellus kuhlii. Next base: position 3,273,420 of record NW_023425545.1, read on the forward strand.
GCCTCCCTGCCCAGGCCGCCTGGGTCATGGCCATGAAAGGAGAGAGGAAGGAGTGGTAGCCTGCCCTTGAGTTCTACACGGAGGCAGGGGAGGGCAGCAGGATTAAAAGCCAAAGCTTTGACTAGCCATTTAGAGAACTAAATGTGTGAGAACTCAAAGATCGGAAGAAAGAAGGCACACAAAGCCGGCTGGTGTGGCTCAATGGTTGAGCATTGACCTATGAACTGGGAGGTCACGGTTCAATTCCCAGTCAGGCCAGATGCCCTGATTGTGGGCTCGAGCCCCCGTGTGGGGCGTGCAGGAGGCAGCCAGTCATGATCCTCTCTCATTGACGGTTCCACCTCTCTTTACCTCTCCCTTCCTCTTTGACATCAATAAAAATTAAAATAAAGCAAAAGGGAACAGATCATCAAAGCAGGAACACATGGATCCAGACCCCCACCTGAGGTTAGGCTGGTGGGAAGGAGGGTTGGAAGTGAGGAGGGAGGCAGGGCCAGCCCAGGACACTGCTTGGCCTCTGCTGCAGGGGGCGCTTGGCCTTGACCTGGGCGGGGAACAGTGTCAGGCACCTGCCTGCTGCACAGAGAAGCTGCCCGAGGGACCCCCTGTCTCCTGCACCGCCGAGCATCCTGCAGCACCGCTGTCCGTCCTGAGACTTTGCTTGGCCTGTTTCGTCCACACCGCGGCCTGGCTGGTGTGGCTCAGCGGCTAGAGCGTTTGCCTGCCGAGTGAAGGATCCCTGGTTCAATTCTGGTCAAGGGCACAGGCCCAGGTAGTGGGCTCGATCTCCAGTAGGGGGCGTGCAGGAGGCAGCTGACCAATGATTCCCTGGGGGCAGGGAAGTGCCAAGAACATGCCCAGGGACCCACCACCATCCCTGCCTGGAAGGGGCTGAGGCCCCTCTGTCCGGTTCTTCTCACAGTCACTCTGACAAAGCCGTCCTCCAGCAAACAGAAGCATCTCTGCCTCCGTCTTTTTGGCAAAACAACCTTGACCAAGCCTGTCGCCCGCTTTCCCCGCCGTCTGTTTGGCAGAAGACGCCTCGGGGCGGCGGGCTCCTGGACCAGGAGCTGTTTCCACGGGCGATGAAGGCGTCGCTGCGCCTACACGTCTGACTCTCCGCGCTCGGGAAGAGCTTCACGGCGTCCGGGCGGAGCTCTGCGCGTGTTCGTAGTCGGGGCGGGTGTCGCCGGCAGCGAGGGCCCTGGGAGGGAAGGACAAACACAGGGTCGGAGCACAAGGCTCTGAAATCCAGGTGCCGGCAGGGCCTGGCTCTCTCTGGGCGGGGATGGGGGGAACGGGGTCCTGCCTCCTCCAGCTCCTGGCGGCCACCTGGAGCCGGTCTGCAGGGGGCTGAGGCCTTGGAGCGTGTGCTGTGAGAGAGCTCCCGTCACAGAGGCCGCGGGAACCTATCATAGACCCTCTGGGACAGCCTTCGATCGGAAAGCAATAGGAAAGGGAGGGGGAGGAACGTTGTTTGTCCCAGTTTAACCTCAGGGCCGGGGACCCATGCCCAGTAGCCGCCACCATCCGTGGGCTGCGCCTTTGCTCTCCCTCGGGGTCCTGAGAAGCGCGTTCTTCAAAGGGGAGGAGAGGGGTTTTCACTCCGGCCCCTCCTCGTTGCAAACGAAGGGGAGACAGGCCCCACCTCGGCTGCCCAGCTTCCCGGCCTGCGTGCCAGCCCTTCCCTGCCTCCATCCACTGCCCACAGCGTGTCCCCCAGGCCTGCTGCTGCCCGCTGCCCGCTCCCCTGTGGACTTGTCCTGGCCTCCCCAGCCCTCTCCTTCCTCCTCCCTGGGCCTCGGTTTCCCCATCTCTGAACAAAGGTTGCTCCTGGCTCTAGAGCTCCTCAAACTTCTAAAAACCTGTCCACCACTTACAGAAACAGAGGACACCTCAACTCATGTCACTTTTTTAATCCTTCCTCCTGACCGCCCGCTGCCACACGGGGACAGCTCACAGGGCTGTCAGGAAGGAGACACCCGACAGGTCTCTGCAAAGGCGGCCAGGCCCCATTCTTCAAGCCACCGTGACCGGAGGGCGTCTCTCTGCATCTTCCCAGCCGGCGCCCTCCGTCCCAGGCAGCCCTGGAGGAAGGTGGGCCGGAACTGCCCGATCACAGGCCGCGTCCAGCCGCCCGTGGGGGTCAGGCGGGTTGTTGGAGGGCCGGCGCCAGGCCGAGGGCTCGCGTGGTTACCGTGGGCTCCACCTGCGTGGGAGCCGGCGCCCTGAGCCCAGTGTTCAGAGGCCGAGGGTGCTCCCCTCTTTCTGCCTCCACTTTTCTTTTCGGGAAAAGGGATCTTTTTCAGCAGCTTGCCAACGCCCCATACCTGCTGGACACCGTGAACTGGCACCTGCACCAGGCGGTGAACAGAGAAGTAGAGGGCTGTGAATACAGCCAGACCCGGTGATGAGGCTGCGGAGAGCAGGCACACCTTCCCCCGTTCCCTCCCACGCCCCCCACGCCCGCCTTTTCCCGCCGAGACGCCCGCCGACGGGCGCCTTGCCCACCCCACTCTGCGGTAGCCGCTCTGGGCTCGACACCAGAGGGATCTTCGCATTTTCTTTTCTCTGCTTCATAACGTGTGGGACGTTTCATACAAAATAAACATAGATGGGCAGAAGATGTGCATATAAATCACTTATTAATCCCGAAACATCGTAAAGAACATAGCAAAAACTTTATCAAACCCGTTTTGTACAGAAGCGGGACGGATCTGCTTTCCGGTATCCCGGGTGCGTCCGCGGCTTTTATAAATTAGTTAAAAAGGAGATTACAAAAGGCTCCCCGTCCCCCGCAGCCCACGCCGTCCCACTCCCGCCGAGCCGCCGTCCACGGGAATGACATGGGAGCCGCGGTATTGAGAGGCAGGCAGAGTACCGCTCTCCCCTTTATGAACGAACACACGTCTAACACAAGAGCTTCATGCACATCCACGTGGAAACAACATCGAGCCGTGGCATGGGTGTCCGTTGCCCGGAGCGAGGGCCGGCCGGCGTTCCTCGGCCCGGCGCGGCTCCCGGCGCGGCTCCTGCGGGGCGGTGGAGCCCGGAGTCTGCAGTGGGTGCCCGTCCCGCCTCCTAGGAGACCTTGCAGCTGCTGCGGGCACAGCGCTGGGGCGGGCTCTGGGGCAGCCGCGCGGCCTTGCCCTTGCGCAGGCCGCTGCGCTTGTGCAGCGTGCCCGCCGTGACCGAGTAGGAGCGGCCGTGCATCATCCTGGCGTTGAGGCCGTTGGCCATGGAGAAGGACTTGAGGTGGCTCCTCAGGGCCAGCGGGAGCGGGAGCTTGTCCACCAGGTGCACAGGCGTGCAGGACACCACCGCCCGGCAGCACAGGTCCTGCAGGCTCAGCACTTGGGAGAGAAGAGAAGCCTGCTCAGGCGGTCCCTGCACCGACCTCGGGGCAGCCAGCCACCTTCCCACCGCCTTCCCCGGGACCCGGGACGGGGGACCAGGAGGGCCGGGGTTGAGGCGCTCCCCACGCACCCACGGGCAGCCGCTGGCACGACTCGGGGAGAGCCACCTGCTTTCGTCACCCTAACTGTTCCCCAAAACCCGAGAGGGCACATCTCTCCTTCAGGCCTGAGAGGTGAGGCGAGGGAGGATGTCCCAGGAGGTCTCCTCAGGAAAAAGACCCCTGCCCGGCCGGCGTGGCTCAGGAGCTGAGCATCAGCCTAAGAACCAGGAGGTCACGGTTTGATTCCCGGTCAGGGCCCAGGTTGTGGGCTCAATCCCAGTGGGGGGCGTGCAGGAGGCAGCCGATCAGTGATTCTCTCCCATCATGGATGTTCCTATCTCTCTCTTCCTTCCTCTCTGAAATCAATATATATATATATTTTATTTTATTATTATTATTTTTTTTTTAAAGACCCTGCAAACTTCTGTTTCTCAGGTTTCTCTCTTTATAAACAAAGTGGAAAGGGCATTATTCCTAACGTGATGAGCTCTTCCCAAAGCCATCCGCAGGAAGGTCGAAGGTCGTGTGGAAGCCACAGTACTGCCCAGGGGTCCCTCCTCACAGGCTGGGGGTCCTGCTCAGACACAAGCCCCGCTCAGCGTGGCCGCCGGCGTCACCTCATGACAAATGGTCCGCCTGTGCCCACGGTCGGCTCTCAGCAGCCTCCGGGGCGGCCAGACCGAGCCATGGCCGTGACTTCCCTCCACGGCAGCACAGTTAAGCCCCGGGCCTCGGGGCAGCTCAGCGCCTACCCTTGCTCGGCCGCCAGAGCCGGTCCATGCCGTGCCGCAGCAGCACGATCCTGGCCAGCTCCGTGAAGGACTCGGTGATGTTGAAGTTGCACAGCGGGCTGACCTCAAAGAAGGTGACGCCCAGGCGCTCGGCGTAGGCCTGGGCCTGCTCCGTGGGCACCTGCCGCTTGAAGGCCAGGTGCAGGCGGTTCCCCACCAGGATCTTGGGGACCCCGGGAGCGTGCTGACGGCGAAAGGAAGGCGAGGGAAGCGGTTACTCGTGTGAGCTGTGCTGTGGGCACCGTAGGTTACGGGGTACCAGGTGGCATGCCCCCCGAGTTTACGCGGACCCAGAACTTCAGGACGTGCCGTGTTTGGAAATGGGGTCTGTGAGGATGCGATTGGTTGAGATGAGGTCAGCGGGGTGAGCCTACACCCAATCACTGGGTCCTCATGGAGGACACAGGGAGGAGGCAGTGACCATGGATGGAGACCGGGAAGCAGCTCCAGGCCCAGGAGCGCCCGGGGCTGACGCAGCCACAGCAGCGGAGGGACGGGGAGGAGCGGAGGGACGGGGAGCAGCGGAGGGACGGGGAGGAGCGGAGGGACGGGGAGGAGCGGAGGGACGGGGAGCAGCGGAGGGACGGGGAGGAGCAGAGGGACGGGGAGGAGCCTCCTCAGGACGTTAGGAGGGAGCGCTGCCCTGCCCACACCTCCATCTTGGACTTCTGGCTTCCAAACGTGAGAAAATAAGTGTGTAGCTTTAAGCCACCTGGTTGAAGGTCATGTGTTAGAGCAGCAGCAGGAAACTAAGATGGTGGGTGTGGTCTCCGCCACGCCATGTCCCCTGGGCAGTGGGGCTGGTCAGGGTGCCAGCAGGCAGCAGCCGGGCACTGCCCATGACCCCACGAGACTACAGCAGGGCACCTGTAACCCCATGAGACCACGGCAGGGCACCCCGTGACCCCACCGGACCACGGCAGGGCACCCCGTGACCCCACCGGACCACGGCAGGGCACCCCGTGACCCCACCGGACCACGGCAGGGCACCCGTGGCCCCTGACCACATGCAGGGCCGGGATGCTTGGGCTTGCGGGTTCTCGCCTCAGGGCAGGTCCTGTGCTGGAAGGTGACCCCGCCCCCTGGGGCTGAAGCCCGATGCCCTGGCCCACACGCCCGGCCTCTCCCACCCCGCGCCCACAGGGAGGGGGGCCGCTCCGGGGCACACCTCATCGATCTCCTTAATCCAGCGGTTGATGCCGTCGAAGGACCAGCGGTTTGCGATGTCGTAGACCAGGATCACCCCCTGGGGAGAGGCACCGGTGACCTCGCCGCTGGCACAGCTCCGGCTGCGCAGCCACGGGGGCCACACAGAAACGACCACACCAGCCTGCCGCCGGCGAGCTCGTCCTAATGCAGCTGTTCGGATTTACCCATCGGATGTAGCAATTACGGGATTATCCCCACTATTTCCCAGGCTCATGGCTGAGCCTCCAGCATCCAGGTGGGCTGGGACTAGAACTCGATGCCCCCCGTCCACAAGCTGCTCCAGGGACATAGGCGTGGGGAGCCGGGCTCCCCCGCTCAGGAGGAGCGGAGCCCACCCACCGGGGTGCCCAGGTGCACACACACAGACACACACAGGGCCATTAACACAGGTGCACACACAGGAAAATTTATACCAACACAGGTCTGCACACGTACAGACACACACGTGCACACTCCCATGTGCAGTGGGTGCACAAGCACACACATGCACAACAAACACAGGTGTGCAACATGAACACGCCTGTGCATGTATAGACAGCCTCGCCCGTGTGCGTGAACACGCACGTGCATAGAACACTGCGCACAGGCACACGCACAGGCACAGCCCTGGCGCCAACAGAGGCTCTGAGCCGCCACGCCCTCCACAGCCCGTGGGGAGCCCAGGCGTCCGGGAACGAGCCTCCCACAGGTCAGCATGACCTCCCGCTCGCGGTACCTGTGCGCCCCGCGAGTAGGAGCGGAAAATGGTGCAGAATCTCCCCTGCCCGGACGTGTCCCTGGAAGGAGAAGGTGGTGGGGACGGGTGAGACACTGCCGCTTCTTCCTGACCCCGGCATCCCACGTGGGACCCCCTCGACCGGTGGCCCAGCCGTGGACCGTCCGAGACCCCCCCTGGGGGACCCGGACCCCGGACCGTCCTGGGCTCATGCTCTTTCCTGGCGGTCACTCTGGAAGCCAAACTAGAAAAATTCGTGACAGGTTTCAACACCCTAATTCTGACATTTAAGTAAATCCAGTGTCAGCTCCAAAACATTGTGGAATCTGGAGACAAAGCTGTGTGTGAGGGATGTGAATCTCATGGGGGGGAGGGGGGGGTCGAAGGATTTGGCGGGATCCCTTGGCTTCTGCTGACGCTGAGTCAATCAGGTAAAGCCGGACCCTGGGTGACCTTCCCCAGACTCCTAGCAGGGCTGGCTCCGAGGCCAGAGGCTGGGAGCAGCCAAGCCTCAGAGCCACCCAGCAGCCCGGCAGAGCCTCAGTGCTCAGGCCTGGCCCTGAGGCCAGGACAGCCACCCTGAGGGACCAAGCCCAGCTCTGCCCTGGGGCCTGCAGGACCATCAGGGTTCCCGCCTCGGCCAGAACGTGTGGACAGTTCACCTGGCCTCTGGTGCCCGCCGGGGTGGGGGCTCCCGCCTGGGGGTGGGGGATGGGACGTGGAGGGACCATCTAACCCAGAAACGGGACTGGGAGCCGAGAGCCTGTTCAGATAGCGCCGAGGGGAGTGGACATTCAGAAGAAAGTTTGGAGCCCCTGCTACTCTGCCTCTGAGCCCCGGGAAGTTCGGGCCACAGATTCCTGGCCGACAGCAGGGCCCACAGGGCCCAGGGCCAGCCCCTCCTTCGGGGAGCCCCGGGCCCGTGGGCCAGGCAGGCGGGGAGAGGATCTCCCCAGGTGCAGGCCGAGCTCGGAGGCCGGGCCTGCGCAGGGCCAGGCGGGCGCCACACTCACCAGAGCTGCAGCTTCACCCGCCGGCCGTCCAGCAGGATGGTGGTGGTCTTGTAGTCGATGCCTGCGGAGGAGGGTGGGCGGCGTAAAGGGGAGCGGCTGCAGGGCCCCCCGTCATCCTCCTCCACAGGCGCACGGGCACCCGCTCTCAGGCGGGAGGCAGGGCTCTCACTCACCCCCTCTCCCTGCAGAGGCATGGCGCTCAGGCCGGGGGTGCTGGACCCTGCTGTGGGTCTCCCCGGACGGCTCGGCCCTCTCCCCCACAACCCCCCCTTCCACCCATCCGCGCCTCCTCCTCTCACACACACGAGGGGCTACACAGAGATGGTTCCCTCCGATTAGCACACCGAGGATGTCTCGTTGTGGAGAACGTAAAATCAGGTGGGAAAGCACCACAGCTCTGCAAGACCACGTGTGTGCACGTGCACAGAGTCTCCGGGTGGCAGAATCTGGATAGTTTTTACTTAAAAAAGGGCTTTCTCTGTTTCCAAGTTTTCTTCAATGAGCATGTATTTCTTCTAAGACCAGAAGAAGAAGAAGAAGAAGAAGAAGAAGAAGAAGAAGAAGAAGAAGAAACAATAATCATTTCCAAGAACTATTCCTCCCCATCAGCCAAAGCCAAGTTCCTGCTTCTCTGAGAACCCTGCCTGAGCGCACAGAGGAGTCTCCGAGTTTGAGGAAGAGAACGCGAGAACAGGCACAGGTGGGCGACGAGAGGAGGGGAGAAAGGAGAGCCTTTCCCCGAATCAGGACCCGGTGGCTTAGCGAGCACAGAGGGCAGAGGCGTGTGTGCTGGCCTGGCCTCCCATGGGCTGGGCACCGGCGCCCCAGGGCACTCCCACGGGAGGAGAGGCTGTGAAGACTCGGACGGGCGTGATCCCACTTTGAACGTTTGCACACGTAAAGCCACTGCGCTAGTCTCGCATGCTGGGGGCAAGTGCCTGGGGAGCAGCCAGAGAGGGAGAGGGCGGGCTGGGCCCTGGAGGGATCCTGCGTGGGTGCGAGGCTCCTCCAAAATGAAACAGCAAAGACGGGCCGTCTTCAAGGGCTTGCCCTGTGCTCCCTGGAAAGATCTAGAATGTTAGACTACCCCCTCCCCCGCCCAAAGAGCCGCGAGAAAAGACTATCCCGTTCATGAAGTCTGTCTTTTTGGTTGTTGTTAATCCTCACCCTAGTATTTTCCCACTGATTTTAGAGTGGAAGGGAGGGGGAGGAGGGGAAGAAGGGAGAGTGGGAAGAGAGAGAGAGAGAGAGAGGGAGAGAGAGAGAGAGAGAGAGGGAGAAATCGATTGGCTATCTTCCCAGGTATGTGCCCTTGACCTGAAGCTGCCCTCCAGAGTACGGGTGATGCTCAACCACTGAGCCACACCAGCCAGGCTAACGTCTCCTGTCTGTAAAGCAGGCTGAGGGTAAGAGACGTGCCTTGTGGGGGTGACAACAGATTCAGCTCCCCATTCCAGGGCGCTGCACCGGGCTGTTGGGGCTGAGCATGGAATTTGCAGGAAGTCTAGCTCAGTAGCTTCAGACTCTGTGAATGTGGAGACAGCAGGCCCCAGCCCCGCTCCCCGTGTGCACCGCCCGTGTGCACCCCACCCCTGCATTCTAAGCCTCCCGTTATTTCTCTTGTTTTCTGTCTCCAAGTTTGCAAACTACAAGCTTGTATTCCGGGATCAGAAAGTGTAACTCAGCATCTCGGTCCTCAACTCATTCACCAGGAACTCTGTCCATCAGAAATAAAAATACACAAAAGCTTCCAGAACAAAGCCTGTCAGAGGCTGGAGTGAGTCAGAGTAAGGGACAAGAAGAGATACATTTTTAGCCTTCTTTAAAAAAAATAAAAAATAAAAAAAAGGAAACCTCAAATGCCCAGCCGGTCAATATGCTTTTAGCTCTGCCGGAAGGATAAATAATTTAGGAATCTATTTTGACTCCTCCACCACCTGCTGCTTCTATTTTAGCGAGGCAGTGGCCATGGCCACCGTCACTGAGGGGGTTTGATCATGGTGTAAATATGGGTTAAATGCCACTTACAGACATACCGTATTTTTCAGACCATAAGACGCTCCGGACCATAAGACGCACCAGTTTTTAGAGAAGGGAAATGAAGAAAAAAAGATTCTGAAACAAATAGTGTCCTAAAATATTTTATGTGCATTAAAACCCAACATCACAGTCATAAACACATGTAATCAACCCTGTAAAGTAAACAGCAGCATTTAGAACCATTTTAGAGCCGGGCAAGCACACAGAGACCACACAGAGCCGGGCAAGTAAAAAAACTTTTTTTTTAAAGTATATGTGTAGGCTATATTTGGACCATAAGACGCAGGGACTTTCCCCCCCCCACTTCTGGGGGGAAAAAAGTGCGTCTTATGGTCCGAAAAATACGGTATTTGCCTTTGAGAAATGTATCTGTTTTTATTTAAAAGTTTCTACTGGCTTGAGAGAGAGAGAAGGAGAGAGAGAGAGAGAGATTGAAACAGGTGAGAGGAACACAGATGGGCTGCCTCCTGCACGCTCCAACCAGGACTCGAACTGGTGACCTCTCGGGACATGGGTTGACGCTCAGCCACGGAGCCACGTGGGTCAGGCTGAACGTATCTGATGCTGAACTGAAATATCCGATGGAAGACTGGCGGTTCCCGGGGATGGGACGAGGGGAATATTCTGGAATTAGAGAGTGGGGATTGATTCATAGAGACTGAATGTACCAGCCGCCACTGAATTGTTCCCTTTAAAATGGTTCCTTTCCTATCCTGTAAATTTGACCTCAAAAATATGCATGTAGCCAAAACTGGTTTGGCTCAGTGGATAGAGCGTTGGCCTGTGGACTGAAGGGTCCCGGGTTCGATTCCGGTCAAGGGCATATACCTTGGCTTCGGGCACATCCCCAGTGGGGGGTATGCAGGAGGCAGCTGATCACTGTTTCTAACTCTCTATCCCTCTCCCTTCCTCTCTGTAAAAAATCAATAAAATATATTTTAAAATGCATGTACATATGTCCTGCCCCGAAACTGACTCTGCCTGCTTTGGGGATGGGAAGGGCACATGGGTGCAGGGGTAGGAGAAGGGGGAGGGCTGGAGGGGGGGAGGGAAGGGAGGAGGGCGAGGGCTGGAGGAGGGGCCCAGGATAGGCTGGGAGCTTCAGCCAGGCCCAGCGCCTGCCCCTCGGGGACTGGGACAGACGGGGATTTGATGTGCGTCCTCCACAGGGGAACCCACTTGGAGCAGCACCTGCTCTGCCAGCTCTGCGTCTCCTTTGAGAAGGGGAGTGTGTCCCTGCTTGCTTCTCCTCCTGGTCTTTCTGAGACAGCAAAGCCGGGGACCTGGTGCCTCCGTCTCCTCGTGGCCTGGCTGTGTTTACGACGCGGCCTCTGTGAGCTAGCTCTTGCTTTTATTTTTAATCAAACAAAATGCCAGTCCTGTCACGAGTCACCGAGTGATTCAAACTCCTGAGCAGCCTCGCTGAGTCACGCCGGGGGCGGGACCTGTTCATTATTAGCTGGAAGGGGAGCCGCGTGGCCTGAGCTCACGGCGGCGAGGAGCCAGGTCAGGCCTGCGTGGCTCTCCACCCGCAGCGATGACCCTCCGCAGGGTCCCAGGCCGGAAACAGGGCATCCGTGGGAAGATCTAGAAAAAGGTGACCAAACGTCCCTTTGGCAGGACAGTCCCACTGTGTTTTAAAACAGTCCCGATTTCCGCGTGCCCTACCAGGGATCAAACCTGCCACCAGGACATGTGCCCTGCACCGCGGATTGAACCATGACTTCCTTGTTCATGGGGCAATGCTCAGCCAGTGAGCCACAGCCCGTCGAGCATGGCTGCTCTTCCCAGCTTTCGCTTCTACACAATTCATTCTTTGTAACCAGTTAAGCTGAAGAAGCCTGGGGAGGATGTTAACTGGATTGGCTCAGTAAATAGAGCGTCCGCCTGTGGACCCAAGGGTCCCAGGTTCGATTCTGGTCAAGGGCATGTACCTTGGTTGCAGGCACATCCCCGTGGGGGGTATGCAGGAGGCAGCTGATCAATGTTTCTCTCTCGTCGATGTTTCTAACTCCCTCTTCCTTCTCTGTGAAAAAACAGGGAAGTGGCCGCATGTGCTGTGGGTGATAGGCCCCTGCTGCTTCTCTCCACCTGAACAGCCAGGCTGGTGAGGGGTGAGCAGGTGTAGACGGTAGAGCCACCCGGCGATGCCTGCTCAGCCATGTCCACTCTGCAGCCACCGTGGTGCTGGGTGCCAGCAACAGAGGACACTGAGCATGGTGGGTGGACGCCCAGCCCAGGAGCTGACCGCATCCGGGAGGGACCTGGGCTGCCAGCTCTGAGCCGCCCCCTGCCCAGCTCCTGAATACGGTTTGTCCTGATGGGACTGCAGGGATCAGGGGGCAGACGAAAGGGGTGGTCACCTGCAGGGAGAAGGCCCCACAGGACAGAGAGAGACTTTTAAAGAGAAACACGAAAGGCGTCTAAAGAGAAAAGCTGACACCAGCGCAGTATTATTATTTTCAAATACATAGACGAATGTATGACTTAACTTTTAAAAACCCAATGCACTATGCAAATGGACCGTGTGTGCACCCATGGCCCTGCCGTGGGTAGAGAGTGGAAGGCCATCTACCGCCTCTTCTTTAAGGAATTACACCGCAAAGAAAAGGGTACGACATGATGCAGCTCTCAGGCCAAACTTGAAGTGAGGACTTGAAAAAACCGTGCTTTCAATCTTCAAGTGGTTGCCAAGGGAAACCGACAGCATAGCCATAAAACTGGCAAATGCACCAATGCTGCAGCCCCGCAGAGGAGGGGGAGGGTGCCTGTGCTCCCGCTCCCGGTGGAGGCTTGTCAGAGGCAGAGAGAAAGGACAAGAACCTGAAACCGAGGTCATTTTCAGGAGAGACGTTTCTGTGCTCCTGGGGGGAAGCCACCTCTCTGAGCCTCTTCTGAACCAGAGGGGCCCCGGGGGTGTGATCAGAAGTACGGCCCAGAGCCAGCCACCCTGTCCTGCTCGGCTCTTACACGTATGCTGTGTGATCTCGAGGGAGTTACTCACCCTCTCTGGGCTACGAATGTAACCTGTCTCAGGAGATGATGCTTCTACAATGCCGATAAGGGGGAGGTATTATTATAGAAACTGAGAAAGGAAGATGGGATTTTCCTGCTGGGAACAGAAGCTGAAGAAATAGCCAGGAGAAAGCACTGAGAGGAAACAGTCTCATGCTAGGGGGGGAAAAATTGGGAGGCAAGAGGTTGTAGTATTTAGTTTTAAAAACTGAAGATGGAGGCAGAGTCAGTGTCAGAGGGATGGGAAGTGAGAGACTCAACCAGCCATTGCTGGCTTTGGAGGAGGAAGAAGGGGCCGTAAGACGAGAAATGCGCTGATTCCAGAAGCTGGAAAAGGCAAGAATCAGACACCCCCAGCACTGCCTGCACCTGGATGTTAGCCCAGCGAGGCTGTGTTGATTTCTGACCCCTAGGATTGTAAGATAGTAAAATTATGTTGTTTTAAGCCACTAAGTGGGTGAGTAGTTGCTCAGCAGCAATAGAAACTAATACTAGATGTACCGGTTAATAACTCGGTTTTTTTTTTTAAATGGATGGAGTTACACATATGTTGATATACATGTGATTTGATATGTGTGCTATTCTGTTTTGTTGCTCCTTCAGATGACCACTTGTTCAGAAATTCAGGGGAAAAGGGCAAATTGCCCATCTGGGGAAAAAAATCAGGCTTCACCTTAGCACATCCAATGCCAAGGAGGAAGTGGGACAATAGTCACGAAGAGTTGAGGGGAAAAGCAACAACCCAAGAATATTATACCCAGCCAAGCTATCCTTCAAAGATAAGGAAACGGACTAGACATTCTCAAATGTGAAAATGTTCAGGAAATAGTCATGAGCCGTCCCTGGAAAATGACAGGAGAAGAAACCCAGCTAATGAAGGGGAGAGCAAAGGAAAGAACTCACTGACAGAGTGGAAGCAGGACCAGTGGTGAGCATTGAGTCCTGACCTGGTGAGCTATTAGCAAGCAGCTATGGTCATTGCAGCGACAACACACGTGAGTGTTATAAACCTGGGCAATGTGGAAACAACAACCTAGGCTGCAAAGCTCAGGTGTGGGGTGGGCGGAGGGGAAGGGAGCTGTGAAGCTGAAAATGCCTTTGAATGTCAGAAGCACCCATAGTTTTGAGGTAAAACCTGTCTAAGAAAAGATTCCTACTTTTCACAATTTTTCATCATCTCTTTTCTGAATCTTAGAAGAATCTTTTAGGAAATCGAAAACTCACAAGAGGCACATCGATGACAAGGAAAAAACTGGAAGAAAGCACGGGGTTGAGAGGTCCTGGGTTGGCCCTCTGACAAAGAGAAAGGAATGCACAGGAAGCTCAGTCAAGCCCTTGTTCAGACCGATCAGGAGCTCATGTTTGCTCCACATCATCACCGACCATACAGTTCAAAGCATCCCACGCTCGGTCCCTCAAACACACAGAGTTGTTAAGAGCGCCATGCCTTGCCGAAACTGGTTTTGCTCAGTGGTTAGAGAATCTGTCTGCGGACTGAAAGGTCCCAGGTTCGATTTCGGTCAAGGGCATGTACCTTGGTTGTGGACATCCCCAGTAGGGGGTGTGCAAGAGGCAGCTGATCGATGATTCTCTCTCATGGATGTTTCTAACTCTGTATCCCTCTCTCTTCCTCTCTGTAAAAAATCAATAAGATAAAATATATTTTTAATAAAAAAAACAAGCGCGCCATGCCTTAGCTGTTGAAGGCATTACTCCTCCACTGCAGCTCCTCCATTCACCAGCGGAGCTCTGAGGGCCCAGCTGTGAGCAAACCGCCTCAGCCCTCCTGGAGCTTGAACTCAGGGCTGCCCAGCCCAGCAGACCTCGGCCACCTGTGTCTGCTACTGCTGAGCACCAGAAACATGGCTAATGCAAACTTCCGATTGCATTCCATTTTATTTATTTATTTATTTATTTATTTATTTTGATATATTTTATTGATTTTTCACAGAGGAAGGGAGAGGGACAGAGAGTTAGAAATATTGATGAGAAAGAAACATCGACCAGCTGCCTCCTGCACGCCTCTCACCGGGGATGTGCCCCCAACCAATGTACATGTCCTTGACCGGAATCAAACACTGGGACCCTATAGTCCCTAGATACATGCTCTATCCACCAAGCCAAATCGGCCAGGGCTTGACTAATTCAAATGTAACTACTACTAAATTTAAAAAGCCCTGTGTAGCTAATGGGTCACCTCGGACAACACTGTTCTAGAATCTTCCGGAGTCTGCATGGGACCTCCAGGTGGTTCTCTGTCCATTGCAAACTGAGGATGAGTCCAGTTCTCCTCGTCGGCTCACACCCATCGTCTCAAACTGGGCAGCTAGATGGGATGCTGCCCAGTTCATGGACCTCTTATTAAAGCCAATAGATCTTCACGTTGAAAAGGAAAAGACTCGCGGTAGCCAGTGTGGCTCAGTGGATAGATTGTCGGCCTGTGGACCGAAGGGTCCTGGGTTCAATTCCGGTCAAGGGCATGAACCTTGGTTGCAGGCACATCCCCCGTGGGGAATGTGCAGGAGGCAGCTGATGGATGTTTCTCTCTCATCGATGTGTCTAACTCTCCTTCTGCCCCCGGAGAACGAGAACCCGACTGCAAGCCCAGAGCATAGGAGTGAGCGGCAGGCGCAGGGTCTGGGCCCAGGGGCCAGGTGTGGCTCACGCCCTGAGAGGACGCTCAGAGGCGGCCACGCACAGGCTTCCTGCCCGCTCAGTCTGCACTCCCAGGGGCTGGTGAAGGGCACAGACCGCCTCCCCGGTCTCCCTGCTCAGCTTTCTGCCCCCACACTTTCCTCTCCTCCCTCTTCCTTCCCTCCTAAGGCCCACCCCCTCCTGGGGTTGCGGCTGTCAACCCTCAGACCGCCGGGAAACGCCTGTCCTGGAGCTCCGGGCCACGGGCCTCGCTCCACCGGGACCCCACGCTCTCGCACGTTCTCCGCCCCAGACCGCGCTCTCCATCCAGGTCGCTTAGGTCCCTGCCCTCCCGGCCTGTCCGCCTGGAGCAGGAGCCCCGGGTCACGCCGAGAGCCTGGAGGAGCCCCCAGACTGGGCCTCCCGCGCCTCCTCTCGCTCCTCTTCCCTCCGACCCGCGCGCAGAGCAGCACCGGGAGCCAAGCCGCTCCCCCGGATCCCACGCGCCCGCCCGCCCGCTCCCTCTGCACCCCACATCTTTCCAAACGCGTCGCGCGCACGTGGGCCTCCCCTGGGGGCCCTCCAATCCCCACGCGCTCCCCCGCCTCATAGTCACCCCAGGCCGAGGACCTCCCTCGGCCTGCCCGGCCACTCGCTCCCTCCCGGCGCGGGGACGGAAGATGCTCCCCACGAGCCGCCTGGGTCCCCCACGTGCGGGACGGGGTGCCGCCGGAGCCGCCCGCGAAGTGTGGGCCCGATCCCGGCAGAGACAGGCCGGTCCCCGAGCCCCATGCTCCGCGCACCCGGCTTCGCTCCTCCCGGACCCCCGGTGCACCCCCCACCCCACCTCCCAGGCCCGGCCCAACTCCTCCGCCATCCCCCGCCCGATCCCCGCCGCCCTCCCGCGCTTCCCCCCGGGATCCCGCCGCCGTGCACCTGCGCCCCCCGCCCCCCGCCCGCGCTCACCCGCCGGGTGGCCGTAGGGGGACTCGGCCGCGCCGTCCTGCAGGCTCGCCAGGATCTCGCCCTTGCCCACGTCGCTGTCGCCCACCAGCAGGAACTTGAGCAGAAAGTCGTAGGCGCGGACCGGGCTCCCCAGGACGCTCATGGTGCCGCGCCCGCGCCCATGCCCGGCCCGCGGGACGGCGCGGAGGAGGCGGCGGGCACACGGGCGCCGCGCAAACCCGCAGCCGGCAGAACGCGGGGCTCCGTGCCGCCACCGCCTGACAGTGTGCGGCCCCGCCCCGCCCCGCCATTGGCTGGCCGCAGTTGCTAAGGTAACTGCGCGCGCTCATTGGCTACCTTGCCCGTCCATCTGACTGCGGTCTCCGCCTCCAGGCCGACGCCCACAACAGCAGCAGCCAATGGCGGACGGGAGGCGGGGCCACGGGGTCCAGGGCCAGGGTGGGGCGGAGCCAGAGGTGACAGAGGGCGGGGACGCCGAGCTGGCAGCCAATGCGCGGCCGGATGAGCAGGGGGCGGGGCAGGCGTTCGCTGTGCCGCGTGGGCCGGCACCGGGGCGGTGGGGCGATTCTGCACGCCGACCCCAGGCCGCGGCGCCAGGGCCCAGTCTCCGGGCGCCAGGGTCCCTATCCGGGACGGCTGCTCAGGCCTTTTCCTGGTCCCAGAAAGACTCAAAGCCCGTGGGTGCACGTACCTGTGTGTGCTCGTGCGCCGGGGTACGCGTGCACGTGTCTGTGCAGGTGCTGGAGAGAGGACGGGGGACCCTCCGGATCCGGGCCCCCCTCCGGTCTAGGGAGCCACGGTCTTCAGGCCTGCGCCTGCCTTCAGCTCTGGAGTGCTCACCAGGTAGGTGGCCGTTTGTCTCAATAAAATCTTCCTGCGAATGCCCACCCACTTTCTCTTCTGCAGCATCACATTTTCTTTCCCTATTGGGTCAAAATACGCTAAGAATCATTTTACTTAAAAAAAAAATATTTCTTGCCGAGACCGGTTTGGCTCAGTGGATAGAGCGTCGACCAGGGGACTAAAAAATCCCAGGTTCGATTCCGGTCAAGGGCATGTACCTTGGTTGCGGGCACATCCCCAGTGGGGGTGGTGCAAGAGGCAGCTGATCAATGATTCTCTCTCATTGATGTTTCTAACTCTCTATCCCTCTCTCTTCCTCTCTGTAAAAAATCAATAAAATATATATTTTAAAAAATATTTCTTTATTGATTTCAGAGAGGAAGGGAGGCGAGAGAGACAGAAACATCAATGATGAGAGAAGAATCACCTCGTGCACACCCCCTACTGGGGAGCAAGCCTGCAACCCAGGCATGTGCTGTTGGCCGGAATGGAACCTGGGACCCTTCAGTCCGCAGGCTGATGCTCTATTCACTAAGCCAAGCCGGCTAGGGCCATTTGACTTTTATGTGTTTTTGTTTTGTTTTGTTTTGTTTACAGAGGAAGGGAGAGGGATAGAGAGTTAGAAACATCAATGATAGAGCAACATCAATCAGCTGCCTCCTGCACGCCCCCTCTGGGGATGTGCCTGCCACCAAGTTACATGCCCTTGACCGGAATCGAACCTGAGACCCTGTAGTCCACAGACCGACGCTCTATCCACTGATCTAAACCAGTTAGTGCACATTTGACTTTTATTTTTTATTTATTTTATTTTTTTAAAAATATATTTTATTGATTTTGTACAGAGAAGAAGGGAGAGAGATAGAGAGTTAGAAACTCAATGAGAGAGAGTCATCGATCAGCTGCCCCTTGCACACCCCCTACTGGGGATATGCCCGCAACCAAGGTACATGCCCTTGACCGGAATCGAACCCAGGACCTTTCAGTCCCCAAGCCGACGCTCTATCCATTGAGCCAAACCGGCTTCAGCACATTTGACTTTGAAATAGTATATATTTTTATTGATTTAAGAGAGGAAGGGAGTAGAGAGAGAGGTAGAAACATCATTGGTGAGAATCATTGATTGGCTGCCTCCTGCACGCCCTCTACTGGGGAGCAACCGGGAATGTGCCCTGACCAGGAATCGAACCCAGGACCCTTCAGTCCACAGGCCTAAGCTCTATCCACTGAGTCAGACTGGCTAGGGCTGATTTTTTTTTAAAGAATCACTTGGAAAAAAAAAAAAAAGAATCATTTGAGGGGCCGGACCCGTCCATTCCAACTTGGCCTTCAGTCCTCCTTTTGCCCACAGCATCAAGGAGAGCCTTCAGCTGCTGGTGGATAGGCCCCCCAGCGCCTGCTGTTTCAGGCAGCACCACGTGAGTGAGAAGATCCAGAAGTTGGCCACCAACATCTCTGGTGACAAGCTGGTGTCGCTGGGGACTTGCTTTGGAAAATTCACTAAGACCCACAGATTCTGGTTGCACAACACAGCTCTGGATTACCTTGCACCCTATGCCCAGTACCAAGTGTGGATAAAGCCTGGAGCAGAGCAGTTGTCCTGAATGGGAACCACGTGTTAAAATCTGGACTGGGTGGTATCACTGAAAACACGTCTCAGTACTGGGGAGTGGTGGTGTACTCCATGGCAGACATTCCTGAGAGTTTTGGGGTGGCAGCAACGTCTACACAAGACTGCAGGAAAGTAGCCCTAACTGGTTTGGCTCAGTGGATAGAGCAGCAGCCTGAAGGCTGAAGGGTCCCAGGTTCAATTCTTGTTAAGGGCATGTACCTTGGTGGCAGGCACATCCCCAGTAGGGGGCGTGCAGGAGGCAGCTGATTGATGTTGCTCTCTCATTGGTGTTTCTAACTCTCTATCCCTCTCCCTTCCTCTCTGTAAAAAAATCAATAATAGCCGAAACCGGTTTGGCTCAATGGATAGAGCGTCGGCTTGGGGACTAAAGGGTCCCGGGTTTGATTCCGGTCAAGGGCATGTACCTTGGTTTCGGGCATATCCCCAGTAGGGGGTGTGCAAGAGGCAGTTGATGATTCTCTCTCATCCATCAGCTGTTTCTAGCTCTCAATCTCTCTCCTTTCCTCTCTGTACAAAATCAATAAAATATATTTTTTAAAAATCAATAATTTTTAGGAAAGTAGACTCCATGGCAATTGTGGTATTCCATCGAGCAGACATTGGGGAATATGTGCAACATGAAGAGACATTGACTTAAAATCATCGCAAGGTCTTATGGCTGTGTGGAAGGCCTGGCTTTGTTTCCTTTGAGCAGGCTCCATCATGTTGAATTTGGTCAACACTGTGATGTCTCCAGGGACTTCTTAGCTTAACATGGACAAATGCAGGCTGGATTCTTTTTTATTTTTATTTTTTATAAATATATTTAGGTGGGAGGATGACGGGACTGGGAGCACTCACGCGCCCAGGGAGGAGAGGGTGGGTGGGTGAGGTCAGAGCACCCACTGAGGGCTGTGTCTTTTCGGGGCTCACACACACCTTGCTGTAGATTGGGGACATCTGCAGCCACTTACATTTTCATTACTATGGAGACTGCCGCAGACACCTGGGCTCAGTCCTGCTGGGGACCTGATCTGAAGGACATACGTACTGGATTTCCCCACCCAAGGAGCACATCAGGAACAGAGGTCTGCCCACTCCGGAATGCTCCGCTGCTGTCCCCAGGCATGGGGTCCCTGTGCCTGCAGTCGATGCTGCTGCCCATACACATGGCAACAACTGGGTCTACTATGTCTGTTTTTACTTTTTGTCTGCGTACCCCGTGACTGCCCCTTTGTTTTAGGTTCTTGTGATAATTTATCGAGGGAGAAGAGAGATTTTTGTCCTGCCATTTTTGTCTGGCACCACCGGACTCCATCACAACATAGGATGTCAGGCCTAGAGCACCATTGGAGCACCTATGGGGTGGGAGAGAAGAGAAATGGCTGCCATCTCTGGGTGATATACAGGGATCTCTTTACATAATATGAAACTTGTCTCCCACTTGACTATGGAAAGGCATCTAAGTTTCTTTCTCTGGTGCTTACATAAAAATAGACTTAAGAACTAAAAAGGGACTGACCATATTTTCTCCCAAGCCCCAGGCACTTGCACACACCAATGAACTCCTGATTTCTCTCCTCTGCTGTCAGAAAATTAATAGAAACTGACAGCTGATGAGACTTTCACACTGGGTGTATATTTGCTGATGACTCATTAAGAATTCAGCCAAGGTGCCAGTTGTTCTTCCGATATAGAAAGAAAAACTATTTTAAGCAAAACTGTAACCTCACTGGTGCTAGTATCACAGCCGCAGGAAATCCACGTAATGTGGGTTTCGCGCCAGACTTTCACCCAGTGCAACCCTAGGTCCCGGGCCCACGCACGCCCCGCCCCCATATGCTCCGCCCAGACCCCGCCCCATATACTCGCCAGGCCCCGCCCACCATATGCTCCGCCCATGCCCACGCCCCGCCCTCCGGGCAGCCTGCACCGTCCCTTCTCAGCCCCACAGACAACAGCCCGGCCTCTGGGCGATTCACACCGGCCCGGCCGCGTGGAGGAGGTGGAAGGCAGAGCTGGGGTTCTGGCCGGGTCTGTCCCAGCAGCCCGAGCCCGCACCCTCCACCACTCAAACTGGGTGTTTGGGGGAAGTGGAAATCCTACTCCTTGGTGAAGGAGAGAGGCTTTGGTTGGGAATGCATGTTGAGCTTAATGTAGTCTCTCTCTCTCGCTTTTTTTTAAAAATACGTTTTTAGTGATTTTAGAGAGAGGAAGGGACAGGGGTGGAGAGATTGAAACATCGATGGGAGAGAGAGGCATCGATGGACTATCTCCGAGCGCCCCCTACTGGAGATCGAGCCTGCAGTCCAGGCCTGTGCCCTGACCTGGAGTCACACGGGGACCTCTGGGGCCATGGGTCCACGCCCACCCACTGGATTACCGGCGGGCAGTGTGGTATTTGACGTGGGGTGCAGCAAGGCTGGCTGGGTGCCGGGAAGGAAACCCCCACAAAGCAGCCACCCATAGCTGGGCTCGGGAGTAAAGCCCATCACCCTCCCTGTGTGGGCGGGCCTCGCCTCTCAGTAACAACACAGAGCAACACTGACCTCCCCGAAGGAGAGCACATCCGTCTGCAGGACTGGTCTGCCTTCGGACACTGTCTCGCACCTCCACAGTTGTGTGAGCCGGTTCCTTTAAATAAACCATTCCATATGTATGCACATCCAGGTGGTTTGGTTTCTCTGGAGAACCCCGACTAACACAGGGAGCAAAGAGGACTTTTTTCCTTTTTAAAAAAATATTATATATATTTTATTTCATTGAGGAAGGGGGAGGGAGAGAGAAATGGAAACATCAATGGTGAGAGAATCACTGTTAGGCTGCCTCCAGCACGCCCCCTACTGGGGATGGAGCCCGCAACCCGGGCCTGTGCACTGACCGGGAATCAAACCCTGACCTCCTGGTTCATAGGTCAGGGGTTAACCACTGAACCTCACCGGCGGGGACAGGCTATTCTGAGACCACCAGAGCCCCCAGGGCCCCGCCCCCACCCGGAGTCACCCGGCATAGCCCCGCCTCCACGCAGGTTTCTCCGCCTCCTCCTGGCGTCACCTAGCTCTCACCCAATCCCTGCGCGTCATACAGGCCCCGCCCACACAGCCCTGCCTCTCATCCAATCCCTGGCCTTCCTTCGTCCCCGCCCCTACGTGACGTAGGCGCGTCGCCTAGCCCCAGGCCTCTGGGCGCCGTCGCCGGCGTGCCCGCCGCCTGAGGCGAACCCGCAGGGAACATGGAGGAGCTGCTGAGGCGGGAGTTGGACTGCAGCTCCGTCAAGGCCACGGGCCACTCAGGGGGCGGGTGCATTAGCCAGGGCCAGAGTTACGACACGGACAAAGGACGCGTGTTTGTGAAAGTGAACGCCCAGCCCGAGGTCAGGGCCGCCGCGAACCGAGGGGCCGAGGGGCCGAGGGGGCGGGGGGCGGGGTCCGCCGGCCGGGCCCGCGGGCTGGGCGGAGGCTGGGGGCGGGGACGGGGCCCGGCTGAGGCCGGGGCGGGCGGGGCGGCGCTGCCCGTGGCCTGGCGCTTGTGGGGTCGGCACCGCCCGCTCGGCCTGTGTGGGCGCCGCACCCCCAGGAGCTGAGGAGCCGCCCACGCCCGTCCCAGTGCGGAGTGGACGCAGTGCTGCTCCAGGCCCGTCCCCAGTGCGGGTGGACGCGGTGCTGCTCCACGCCCGTCCCCAGTGCGGGTGGACGCGGTGCTGCTCCAGGCCCTCCCCTGTGCGGGTGGACGCGGTGCTGCTCCAGGCCCGTCCCAGTGCGGGTGGACGCGGTGCTGCTCCAGGCCCGTCCCAGTGCGGGTGGACGCGGTGCTGCTCCAGGCCCTCCCCAGTGCGGGTGGACGCGGTGCTGCTCCAGGCCCGTCCCAGTGCGGAGTGGACGCGGTGCTGCTCCAGGCCCTCCCCAGTGCGGGTGGACGCGGTGCTGCTCCACGCCCTCCCCTGTGCGGGTGGACGCGGTGCTGCGGGTGGGTGGCTTCGAGACCGATGAGCCGCTGCTTGGAGAGAAGGCGCATTTGTCAGGGTTCAGGTTCGGACAGGACACAGGCAGCCGCCGCCTCGTGTCTGGGGTCGCCTGGACTTGCAGCGCGCACCCGCCCTGACCATTGGAGTGATGGAGGTGCTGGCTGCCGGACCCACAGGCGCGGCGGTCTCACCACAAACACCCATTTCCCCGTTTCTGGGGTCTGGAAGCCCCGCGCAGAGGCCTGAAGAGAGACCAGACGACCTCCGAGCGGAAGGCGGGGAGCCCTGGGCCTCCGAGGGCGCCAGTCCCACCCGGCGGGCCCACCTCCTGCCACCATCACCCGGGTCAGGTCTCCACGTAGAAAAGTCTTTTACGCATTTTTTCTTAATGCTTTACTTTTTAGGAGGTGAAAATGCCCTCTTTCAGACTTGTCAGAAAAGACCTTAGTTGCTCTCCCATTACCCTTCTCACACCTGTGCAGTTGCCCTGTCTGCTTGTTTCACCTCCTGATTATTCTTTAAAAAATAAATAAATATATATATTTTTATTTTTATTGTTTTTTTGTTTGTTTTTTTTACAGAGAGGGAGAGAGGGATGAAAGAGAAACATCGATCAGCTGCCTTCTGTGCACCCCTCCTCCCCACTGGGGATGTGCCCGCAACCAAGGTACATGCCCTTGACTGGATTCGAACCTGGGACCCTTCAGTCCACAGGCCGACGCTCTATCCACTGAGCCACACCAGTTAGGGCCCCTCCTGATTATTCTTATCTGTCCCCCGCACACTGTGTGATTGGCTCATTTGTAGCCCCAACCCTTTCGCCTGGCTCCGATGTTTGTGAGGGCCCTTGTGTTCTCAGATCCTCCTTCACCTCTGCCTGCGTTAAAAATCCATCCCCTTTCTCTTCAAAACCAGCGCTCTAGGACAACATACAGCAGGGTCCAGGCTCCCTGTATCTTCTAGAGAGAATGCTCTGAAAATTATTCTTAAGACACAGTTTTGTTTGTTTTTTTAATTTTTGTTGATTTGAGAGAAACTTCCATTTGTTGTTCCACTTGTACATTCGTTGAATGATTCTTGTATGTGCCCTGACCAGGTGTTCGAACCCACAACCTTGGCATATAGAGATGACACTCTAACCAACTGAGCTTCCTACCTGGTCAGGGCAAGACACTGTTCTTACCTTTCTCCTCAGTGACTGTAGCTCTTGATGGTAATATAATATTTAAAAAGTGATTAGAATGGATTATGTGCTAGTTGCTAACTTAATCATGGCAGCAAGCCCATGATATTGGTACTGTTATTAACCCCATTTTACAGATGAGGACACTGAGGCACAGAGAGCGTAAGTAACTTGCCAAAGGTCACAGAATTAGTAATTATGAGGACATGTAGAAGAATGTCCATGGTGGCCCTGTTTGTAATAGCCCCAATTGGAAGCCCATCTGTCCGTCAACAGTAGACGGGATGAGCACGTGACGAGGAAGGAGCTGGCTTGGCAAAAGGCGGGGGTTAGTGTTCCAAGAAGAGGTGCGCGGAGTGAGGAGGCTTCGAGGCTGGCGGAAGCAGGCAGTCTTTAAGAACGTAAAGGAAGGCTGCAATCCAGGAGCACAAGGGGGGTGTGTGCATGTCCGTGTAAGGGGGGGAGCCCAGGCAGGGCC
Source organism: Pipistrellus kuhlii (assembly GCF_014108245.1). Taxonomy (NCBI): domain Eukaryota; kingdom Metazoa; phylum Chordata; class Mammalia; order Chiroptera; family Vespertilionidae; genus Pipistrellus; species Pipistrellus kuhlii. Next base: position 3,297,340 of record NW_023425545.1, read on the forward strand.
CTGGGTGAGGATGGGAGTGGGCAGGGTCAGAGCCTGTGGGACGAGCAGGATATAGGCAGAGGTGGTAACTCAGGGAGTGTTCCAGGGTGGGATTTGCCTTCCATAATCATTTACTTCAGTTGGGTGAGCAGGGAGACCAGGGAGGATGGTCACTGCAGTCCAGGGGGAACAGGACTTTTGGACTAGGGTGGAAAAGGTGTTCAGGATGATAGTTTCCAGTGCTCGTAGGAGATGTCCTAGAACTTGGTGGTCCATTCAGATGAAAAGTGACCACAGGTCCTGGCATGTGCAGACCAGAGGCCACCTGCACCTTTGGGCTCAGTTACCAAGAACTTGCTGCCTGACGTGCACAGAAGCCAATGCAATGACATTGGCTTCTGGTAAAAGAAAAGGCTTTATTGCAACTCAGCTGGCAGTGAGACAAGGCTCAAATCTGTCTCCCCGATTGTGGGTTTGGGTGAAACTTAAGGGGTTAGGGAAGGCTGGCTAGCCTGTGGAAGTGCTGCAGGGCAGGTTTCTTTCTTTTTTTTTTTTTCCTTTTTTTTTTTTTTTTTAAATATATTTTATTGATTTTTCACAGAGAGAAAGGGAAAGGGATAGAGAGCTAGAAACATTGATGAGAGAGATACATCGACTAGCCGCCTCCTGCACACTCCCCACCGGGGATGTGCCTGTAACCAATGTACATGCCCTTGACCGGAATCGAACCTGGGACCTTTCAGTCCACAGACCGACGCTCTATCCACTGAGCCAAACCGGTTTCGGCTGCAGGGCAGGTTTCAACTGAAGGCCTCAGCACTGGATCCTGGACAGTGGACCGGTGACTAAGTGCCAGTCAAGTCCCAGGTCTTTGGTTTGGTGGTGGTGATGGTGGTGGATGGGTATTACTGAAAGTCAGAATTCTCTCCTCTGAGCATACTGGAGTTTTGTCCTGTTGTCCCTGGAAAACAAGTCAGTATCTTGTTAGAATTAGGTAAGGCCAGTGGGTAGTTCTGTGTTTGCTATGGGACAGGACTGTGTTTGAGGTACTCCTGAGGGTGATTGCGCCTGGCACTCGGTGGAGTATTAGGAGCTGACACTCCCCATCGGGAGGGAGTTTGGCCTCAGTGATAGCACAGCAATGTAGACCAACACTGCCAAGTACCGTCTACTCCTGTGCAGCGTCCGACGTACAATCTGCCCTACAGAAAAGCTCAAAAAGCTGTTTGTATTGACTGCAGTCAGGGCAGCCCTGGCTTAGAATTGTAGCCTGAGAAAACCTGTCTACCTGGGGCCTTTCCAGAAGTGATCTCGCTCGCTCTCCTTCCCCTCCATTAATTTTCCTGACAGGCTAGAAGAATGTTTGAAGGTGAGATGGCCAGTTTAACTGCCATCCTGAAAACAGACACAGTGAAAGTGCCCAAGCCCATCAAGGTCCTGGATGCCCCGGGAGGCAGCAGTATGCTGGTGATGGAGCATTTGGACATGCGATACCTGAGCAGGTACGTCTTGGCGCCTCCCCTCTGGGTGGCTTCGTTTTCTTTGGACTGGTCCCTCCATACCCGGAGCTTGCACTTGGGTATAACTTTGTGGGATGTGATACAAGGAATCTACCACCCACACACAGGGAGTATCCGCAAGCCAACGGCAACTGGAAGGGAATCTCTCAAGGTGAGATGCTCAGAGGACATGGCTGCAAGCTCAGATGAGGTCAGGAAAGACCGTCCACTAATGAGGGCCCATCAGCTCCCTCTTGCTTCACCAAAACAGACTTTATGTCCTCAAAATGTGGGACTTCCTTTATGTGGCCCAAGCCCTTGCAGGTGGACGAAGTTTCCTCACGTGTGTTACACGTTCTGTTGCTGCCTTTTGGTTTCAGTCATGCTGCCAAGCTTGGATCCCAGCTAGCAGACCTGCACCTGGAGAATAAGAGGCTTGGAGAGAAGCTGCAGAAGGAGGCCAGCACAGTGGGTATGGTATCTGTGGGCCAAGAGGAACCCCACCTGGAGGAGGACATTGGGTTCTTACGGGTGTCTGGGTGGGGTTATGCCACAGCCATATATTGAGGGTCAGGCCTGTGTGATGCCAAAGGAAGGAATGTCAACCCCAAGATGCATGTTTGGGGTGTGGTGACACAGTGAACGCAGTTTGTCTGCCATAAATGGCCACTGCGAGCATTCTGTCCTGGGCGCCCCCCGGCACCATCTGGTGTGTCTCTGGGAAGCAGTGGGTGCCTGCCTGTTACGTGTGCCAGAACAGGCTTGGTTCCGGGCCTGAGAGTGGTGGAGACCAGGCCCTGTGTGTCTCTGGGTGGGACTCAGGTGGAGAAGGCACGCCGACATCAGGTCTCAAGCTACGCTGAGCTCCAAGAAGGGGCCACGGGAGCAAGGCAGCTAGCTGTCTGTCCTGTTTTCTCTTGCTTTCAAGGGAGCGGAGGTGGGCAGGCGGAACGGCCCTTCATAGACCAGTTTGGGTTTGACGTGGTGACGTGCTGCGGATATCTCCCCCAGGTGAGTAATGTCTGCCCTTTCCTCCTCCTCCCCACTGGGGAAGCACGCCCTCGCCCTCTTTAGTGAAATTTAGTAAGTCTTTGCTCCCTTCCTTTTTTTGCTAATTTTTAAGAGGTTGACATGAGCTTTACCCCTTCCTGGGCTGTGTAAGCTCAGAGAAACAGAGAAGGCCAGCAAGTTAGAATGCTGGATTTCGAGGTGGGTAAAAACTAGAAAACTTTTAAATGTTTTATTTTAAATAGTAAGCTCTCAGAGGTGGCATAATGAAAGGGATGGTAACTTTCAGTTTTATGATTTTACGGTTGGCTCCCCGGGAATTCTCCTTGACGCCCTTCAAACGCAGAGTGGTTAGGGTGGAGGGTGTGTTCTCAGCGAAAGGCAGTGGCTCCTTGGAAGGGATCTGCTGTGGAAGACTTTCGGGGACTTTGTGGTGGGCACAGGGGTGCAAGAGGCACTACTCTGATTCTGAAATGTTTTGGAGGTTGTCCAGGAACCTGCCTGCATGGGGTGGCAAGTGGCTGACAGCTGTGCCTCCTGTTCCATGTGCTCGGGGTGTCTCAGCTGGCTCCGCTTCTCTCTCTCCCCCCCTGTAACTTGCTGGCTGGTTGTGTGCATGTGTCAGGGTGCATTTGTGTGAGAGTATAGGTGTGTGCACACGTGTGAGAGTATGTGTATGCGTTGTGAGTGAGTGCACTTTGTGAGCATGATACTCTGTCATTTGGCATCACGTACTGCCCCTGTGCTGTCCTGCTCTTGTGCATGTCTGTCTTGTCTCCCCCGCCTCCACCCCCATGGCCGGCACCTGAGGCCTGGAGGTCCTCTCGGCGGTCTTTTTGAACAGGGTTCCACGTGACTTCCCATGTTACCACTCTTGAGAGGGCAGTGCCAGCTGCCTGGGAGGGGCCGAAGAGGGGTCCTCTGTGGCCAGGTGGATGGACAGAAGTGAGCCACAGGGTCAGAGAAGGCCAGCCAGCTCTGGCCTCTGTGCTCCTGTGTGAGTATAGATCGAAAGAAAGCACCCCAAAGCAGGAAGAGATAAACCAAGAACTTGTATGCATGTACACACAGCATAGCCCGTGGACACAGACAATAGTGTGGTGAAGGCCTGGGCAGGGTGGGAACAGACTGGAGGGTATCAGTGGGGGACAAACGGGACATTTATAATACTTCCAACAATAAAGATAAGTTTTTAAAAAGAAAGGAAACATCCCAGAGATCATCAGAGGGACCCTGTTGCTCTGCACGGAAGGGCCCCGTGCTTCCGGTTGCTCCTGGGATAGGCTCTAAGGTCCCACCTGTCCATAAGCCCCAGGGGTCCCATCAGCTCCCACGCCCGTCCCTGCAGGAGTCTCTAGCAATCAGTCCTTCCCACTTTGGGGTACCTCCTTCAGGCCTGGCATGTGCCTCTGAGCTCGGCTTTCCCCTGTGCTGTTGCTTGTGCAGGTGAATGACTGGCAGAAGGACTGGGTCGCATTCTATGCCCAGCAGCGCATTCAGCCCCAGATGGACATGCTGGCGAAGGGGGCTGGGGACAGAGATGCCCTTGAGCTGTGGTCTGCTCTGCAGGTAAGTGCCCCGCTGTGCCCTGTGCTCACCATGCCCTGCAGCCCCACCAGGGAGAGGTGGCAGGCCAGGTACAGCACTGAGATGTGGCCTGATAGGAGGTGGGGGGCCGGCCAGTTGGATGGCAGGAGGTCACCCTGCCTGAGCCATGCATGGGCCATGCGCAGCCACACGTGGAAGAGTGTGCACCCCTCCCACGTGTGGCGCTTGATTTGCTGAGGTTGCCTTTCCTCCTCGCAGTTGAAGATTCCTGATTTGTTCCTTGATTTGGACATTGTGCCAGCTCTGCTCCACGGAGACCTCTGGGGAGGAAACGTGGCAGAGGATGTCTCTGGGCCCATCATTTTTGACCCGGCTTCCTTCTACGGCCACTCGGAGTACGAGCTGGCAATCGCTGGCATGTTTGGGGGCTTCAGCAGCAACTTCTACTCCGCCTACCACAGCAAGATCCCCAAGGCCCCTGGGTTTGAGAAGCGCCTGAAGTTGTATCAGCTCTTCCACTATTTGAACCACTGGAATCATTTCGGATCAGGGTACAGAGGGTCCTCCCTCAACATCATGAGGAACCTCATCTAGAGAGCTTGCTCTGCTCCGGAGGGGGCCCTGGGCGAGGAGCCTGCCGGGGCCTTCGGTTCGGATGTACCAGATCCTCACCCTCTGGCTCCCCCAGTCCTCTTCAGGGGTTCTGTCCCATTTCTTCACACACCTGGAGAGGCTTCAGACCACCTTTCCGAAAGCTGTTCGTTTCGTTAGACTCATGGTTGGATGACCCATGCTCATAATGTGAACAGAGGGACCTGCAGTGTGGGCCATGTCAAACCAAACAACTCCCCTCCCGTTCTGTCTCCAGGAATGACCCGCGTTCAGGATGATGCTACTCGATGGCTGAGGTGTAGTCTAGGCACCAAACTGTCTGACGAGGAGCATCTTACAACGCCCATTCCCCAAACTGAGCACATTCCCTTTGCTTTCTGTGTGACCTCTGGACCAGCCGCAGGCTGAGCAGGTCTGGAGATGATTTGGGGAGTGGCCAAACTGCGGCTTTGGGGTGTCCTTAGCAGATTCAGGAGCCACTGAATCTACTTCACACCCACCTGTCTGCGCTCGCTCAGCTTGCAGAGTGTCGTTCCTTTGCTTCAGACACGCCTGCACTCAGTCAGTGTTCCCCCTTGGTCTTGCAGGGATGAGGAGCGGTCATGAATGGCATTGATGCTAACAAATGCTTTTGTGTGAACTTCCCGTTGTTTCAATGATGCAAGGCACCATTTCCCTCAGTTAAACCATAACTCAATGTTTTTCCTAGATATTTGCCAAGAAGCCTTTGTAATGTGTTAGTGTAATAAATTGTTTCTTTAAGAGCAAATTTTTTCCTTGACTTCGTTGAATAAGAGATAGCTTCAAACTAAGGGCAAGTGTAGCCTGAGATAGTTCTAATATTTTACTCAGATGCAGGTTAGCTGCTGTTCCTCGTCACCCTGTGAGATCTGTGAACACAAGGGATGTTGAAAGCAACTGGATTGAATTTTAAGGAAGAAGCCCATTTGTGGCCACCAACTAGGTCTGGGACGGGGCTGGGAGCACCAGTGTTAGGACACTGGTTGTCTCCTCGAGGCTGGTGGGGAGGATAGATGCTTTTTAAAAAAATATATTTTATTGATTTTGTACAGAGAGGAAGGGAGAGGGATAGAGAGCCAGAAACGTCAATGAGAGAGAGTCATCGACCAGCTGCCTCCTGCACCACCACCCCCCCTCCCCCTGGGATGTGCCCGCAACCAAGGTATGTGCCCTTGACTGGAATCGAACCCGGGACCCTTCAGTCTGCAGGCTGATGCTATATCCACTGAGCCAAACCAGTTTAGGCTAGATTCATTTTTTCTCCTCTGCTTTGTGTGGGAAGGGAAAGGGGACTGTGACTTTAAGAGCTTGTAGTTTTCAAACTTTCAAACCTACCGGTAGTAATGCCTAGACTACTATGTGCTGAGCTTTTAGCTTTTTTTTCCTGATCCTGGGAAAACTGTTAACTGTCTCTGAGGGAAAGGATGCCGAGCCAGCTTCTGATGATGGCACGTGTGCTGTTGTACTCTTTTTCTAAAATTTTTCATTTATTTTTTTAATCCTCACCTGAGGATATTTTTCATTGAATTTTAAGAGAGAGTGGAAGAGAGGGAAAGACAGAGAGAAACATTGATGTGAGAGAAACACATCCATTGGAATCCAGCCAGGCCTGGGGGCTGGGAGGAGCCTGCAACCCAAGTATGGGGTACGTGCCCTTTAGACTGGAATCGAGCCTGGGACCCTTCTGTCCACAGGCTGATGCTCTCTCCACTGAGCCACACCAGCTAGGGCTGTTGTGCTGTGGACACAGACCTGCTTGCCAGATGGTTTGGTCCTGGGGTGCCCAGGCCTGAGGTCTTCCAGAGTTAGTCACCTGAACCTGCTCTCCTCGGTGGTTAATCAAGTTGGAGCAGACAGGTGCTGCGTGGAATGTGTATTTGTCCGGGTAGAGGGCCTTAGAAGCGGATCTGCATTTCAGATCCCTGTAACTGTGGGACCTGTGGAGTAGTGAGTGCCCGGGCTGATGTTTTGAACCAGGAGTCAGTGGTGAGAGGAAGGGACGCCTTCTGGCTCCTGGGGTCGGGGAGGGCTCACTCACAGGCCCCACTGGGTTCCGAGAGGCTGAGGAAGGGGAGGCAGCCTTCCCTGGTAGCTGGTCACCCGAGAAAGTGACAGGCCGCTGCGCTCTCAGGCCCGCTCCCGGAGAATCCTCTCGGTGCTGTGCCAGGTGCTGAGAACAGCTGCCTCTGCCCGCAGCAGCCCCTGGGCCCCGGAGCTCACTCGGCACAGCGCTGCCAGTCGTGAGAGCTGGGCCCGAGCTTTCCCCAGCCGTTAACAAGAACGGAGACATGCTACATGGCACCTGGGGGGAGGCGCAGGTGAGAGTCACCCCAAGGAGAGGGAGCGGGAGAGGCACAGGGGCAGGTGGTGCTTAACTGAATTGCTGTTTCTCTCCCTCTCCCTTCCTCTCTGAAGTAAATACAAATATACTTTAAAAATATTTGTAATAATAACAGTGTAATGCCTGTACGTTGTGCTGTGGTATAGAAGACAGTCAAATGGTGAATAAATAAAGTAAGTAAAGCCCAGCTGGTGTGGCTCAGTGGTTGAGTGTTGGCCTGTGAACCAGGAGGTCAGGGCACATGCCCGGTTTCAGGCTCGATCCCCAGTGTGGGGTGTTCAGGAGGCAGGTAATGGATGATTCTCATCATTGATGCTTCTATCTCTTTCTCCCTCTCCCTTTCTCTCTGAAACCAATAAAAAAATATATTTTTAAATATATTTTATTGATTTTCTACAGAGAGGAAGAGAGAGGGCTAGAGAGTTAGAAACATCGATGAGAGAGAAACACTGATCAGCTGCCTCCCGCGCACATCCCCCACTGGGGAGGTGCCCGCAACCTTAGGTACATGCCCTTGACTGGAATCGAACCCGGGACCCTTCATTCCGCAGGCCGACGCTCTACCACTGAGCCAAACCGGTTTCGGCAGTAAAAATACTTTTAAAAAATAATTAAAAAAATAAAGCTCCTCCTCATCGCTGTGGTCTCTGGTAATCAGGAGTCCCACGCGGGTGGGGTCAACCTCCTTGCCTGGTATCAGAAGCTCCAGAGCTGCTTGTCTTGCTGATGGGCACCAGGTGCCCCATGAACAAGGCAAGGCCAGCAGTGGGTGCCCCTGGGCAGTGCCTGGGCCTGGCAGGACGTGGCTGAGAGCCCAGGCTTGTCTGGTCAGGGGGAGACCTCGCCAGGCCTCAGACTGGGCCTCTCCAGGGCTGTGTCCGGTCCCCTGCTGAGGGGGCGGGGTTCAGGTCCTGGGAGGGCTCCTGGAACCTCTCTGCAGGGAAGTCAGGCCCTGCCTCCAGGGCGCCGTGAGCGCCCCCAGTGGGTGAACCCCCAACCTGGACTGTCCAGGAACACTAACTATGCAGACGCTTGGGGAGAGCACCGCCCCTCTCTGCCTGCCCCCCCATTTGAGACGTCCTCTCTCTATCCTGCCCCTTCCCTCTCTGTCTCTCCCTCCCCCCTCCCTTCTCTTCCCTCCCTCCCCGGCTTCTCCCTCCTCACCCCTCCCGGGAGGCGGAGCCTGGGAGGCCGGAGCCCGGGCGTTCAGAGCTCGCTGGCCCGCGGACCAGTCCCAGTCGCCTTCCCCTCGCGCAGCGGCCTGGGCAGCGGCGAGCTCGCGGCCCCGGCTGGGCAGTTGGCACCATCCTGGGTCCCTCTTCGCGTCCCCCTGGTCCCCGTGTTCCGAGTGCTCCCGCCCCCATGGAGCAGCTGCTGCGCTCTGAGCTGCGCACCGCCACCCTGCGCGCCTTGGGGCGCTCCAGCGGGGGCTACATCAGCGAGGGGTACTCCTACGACACCGACGCTGGGCCTGTGTTTGTCAAGGTCAACCGCAGGGCTCAGGTGCGGGACCGGAGAGGGGCGGATGGCGGGGAATGGAGAGGGCGTGGAAAGGGGAGAGGGGGCGGATAAAGGGGATGGGGCGCGGGCACCAGTGGCCTTTGCTGCGTCAGGGCTGGCGCCACTGACCCGGGGCAGCCAGTGGCCTTGACCTGGACACCTGCAGGCCACAGGGCTCGAGCATGTTCTGCGGGATCCCCTGCAGTATTCCACCCGCTGCAGGATTAATTCTGGTCCTTTTACCTCCGTTGTTTGGTTCAATGTTTCCACCCACCGAGCTTGGGGGAGGTGAGGCTTGGAGACTGGGCTGCTTCTGCCACTCTCTTGCCCCCGTTCTGAGGTCAGGTTTCCCCAGGCTCCAGTCCTCTTCACCAGGTGCGAAGAGGCAGAAGGAAGCCAGGACCCCTGGCACCCCAAGGGCCAGACTCCAGTCCCCTCTACTCACAGGCCCTGCTTGTGTTTGGATCTGGTTTTCGTCCCCTGCTCACCCTATTTCTGTTAAATACACACGGATAAAACACTTTACAAGCAGAGACAGTTAGCCTGGCCGATGTGGCTCTGTGGTTGAGCGTTGACCTATGAACCAGGAGGTCACAGTTCAATTCTCCCTCAGGGCACTTGACTGGTTTTTGGGCTCCATCCCAAGTGTGGGGCATGCAGGAGGCAGGTGATCATTGATTTTTTTTTTTCCCCTCTCCCTCTCCCTTGCTCTCTGAAATCAATTTCAAACAAAACAAAAAAACCAGGTGGAGAGTTAGCTACAGAGCATATACCCAGCAGTGATGGGGTGCTGCCTGTGGGCTGGTGGGATCCAGAGAGACCCGTTTGGACACCCTGCAGCGCTGTCCACAGCCGGGTGGACGGGGTGGGGGCTGCTGCAGCATCCCTGCCCGGTGGGCACCAGAACTGTGGAGTCTGAGTTTAGAAGGACAAGCCCCGCCCACAGGAGCCCATTTTCAGTCACCGGTGGTCCTGGGTGCTATGACCCCGTGCGGTGGCTTCTGTGGAGGCTGTGAGCCGCAGCCTGGCTGCAGAGGCCCCTGCGGAGCGGGAGCCCACGGTGGTGTTCTGGACACAGGCCCGGCAGATGTTTGAGGGGGAGGCGGCAAGCCTGGAGGCCCTCCGGAGCACCGGCACAGTGCGGGCCCCTCGGCCCATCAAGGTGATCGACCTGCCCGGGGGCGGGGCGGCCTTCGTGATGGAGCACCTGAAGATGAGGAGCTTGAACAGGTAAGGGTGTGTGTGTGTGTGTGTGTGTGTGTGTGTGTGTGTGTGTGAGAGAGAGAGAGAGAGAGACAGAAAGAGAGAGAGAGAGAGAGAGAGAGAGCAGCCTCTTGCTGAGCTGCCCACATAACTCGGTGGAGGTACCAGGGTCAGGGTTCCCACCTGTCATTCTTTTTTTAGTATATCTTACTGATTTCAAAGAGAAAGGGAGAGGGAGAGAGAAACATCAATGATAAGCCTGGTTGGCCTGGCTTAGGTGGACAAGCTCCTGTGGGCGGGGCTTGTCCTTCTAAACTCAGGTCAACCTATGAATCATGGTTTGATTCTCAGTCTGATTCCTGGTCAGGGCACTGCCTGGGTTGTGGGCTTAATTCCCGGTAGGGGGCGTGCAGGAGGCAGCCAAACAAGGATTCTCTGTCATCACTGATGTTTCTCCCTTTCCCTCTAACTCTGAAATCAATAAAAAATATATATATTTAAAAACCCTCAAAACTGGGAGATGGTTTTTTGTTAGTTTGTTTTTATAGCAAAGGTGGAAATTTATTGAAGAACAAGCACAGACTCCCACATGGAGGGGTAGGGGGGGAGAAGAATCATCTGGGAGATGTTTTTTTAAAATACATTTTATTTATTTATTTATTTTTTATTTTTTAAATTAGTTCTATAACAATATTTATTTATTTATTTTTACTTTTTTAAAAATCAAATTATTATCTGTGTACATATTTTACCATTGTCCCCGCCCCCATACATACCTACCCTCCCCAGAGTATTTTATTGATTTTTTACAGAGAGGAAGAGAGAGGGATAGAGAGCTAGAAACATTGATCAGCTGCCTCCTGCACACCCCCCACTGGGGATGTGCCCGCAACCAAGGTATGTGCCCTTGACCGGAATTGAACCCGGGACCCTTCAGTCCCCAGGCTGATGCTCTATCCACTGAGCCAAACTGGTTTCGGCCCATTTCTTTTCTTTTTCTTTTTTTTTTTTTTTTTAAATATATATTTTATTGATTTTTCACAGAGAGGAAGAGAGAGAGAGAGTTAGAAACATCGATGAGAGAGAATTATCGAATTATCGATCAGCTGCCTCTTGAACACCCCCTACTGGGGATGTGCCCGCAACCAAGGTACATGCCCTTGACCGGAATCGAACCCGGGATCTTTCAGTCCCCAGGCCGACGCTCTATCCACTGAGCCAAACTGGTCCCGGCCCATTTCTTTTCTTAAAGACTGCATGTCTTCTCTCCACAGTCAGGCTTGGAGACTTGGAGAACAGATGGCAGATTTGCACCTTTACAACCAGAAGCTCCGGGACAAGTTGAGGGAGGAGGCGAGCACAGTGGGTGCGTTCAGATTGCCTTCGTGCACCCTTGACCCAGTGGCATCCACCCTGGCCTGGAGCCCAGGGTGACATTTCCGTAACACGTTGGATGGCCCGCCATCTCCCTTGACACTCAATGCGATTGTTAAGTAGGAATCTGATGGAGTCGATTGGCTCCTGACCTCTTTTATACCCAGCCCTGCCGTCCGGTGTGCTGAGGCTGTGTCCTGGCTGATGCACGTGCTGTCTAATTGCTAGTAGGAATGGTACCCACATCCCAGCAGTGCAGCCAGGCCTGTCCCGACTCTCTGATGGGCTCTGGCATTTAAAGGAAAGACCACATCTCTTCCTGTTGATAGGCCGGAGGGCCGAGGATGCGGGGCCCCAGCATGTGACCAAGTTCGGCTTCCACACAGGGACCTACTATGGCTTCATCCCACAGGTGAGTGTGGGGTTAGGGTGCATGTACTTGCGTAGCTGAGGGCCGTTCCCTACACCCTCCTGTTGGGCACCCCTTCTCTTGTATGTGACAGGGTGCCAGTCCTGGCACACCAGAGAGATTGACTACCTGATTCCTAAAAGAAAAGAGTGAGCTGTGATACCTGGGATGAGGGCGTTGAGCTTGGTGATGGAAGCAGTGGGGCAGTGGAAGAGCAGAGGGAGCAGCAGGTGCAAAGGCCATATTTCAGGAGGATGAATGAATGGAGCCAGCACAGTCAGAGTGGTCCCAACGAGTGTGGCTTGTGCTGCTTCAGATGTTGAGCTGAAGAGCTGCGGGCTCTCCAAAGACTTGGTTGATCTCATACAGTGGCTTTTCAAGAACCCTAAGGTCTGAAGTAGATGAGAAGGGATGGTCTGTGAGGGGCACAGGTAGCCCTTGAGTGCTCCTTCAAACTACAGGATCAACAAGCCAACTTAGGTCAGCTGCAGCCCAGCCGCCAGGAAAGGGGGATGGGAGGACAACCCCGCCCACCTCCTGGTGCTAGGACAAGAAGGCCCTGGGACAGTGGTCGGCAAACTGCGCTCGCGAGCCACATGCGGCTCTTTGGCCCCTTGAGTGTGGCTCTTCCACAAAACACCACAGCCTGGGCGAGTCTATTTTGAAGAAGTGGCTTTAGAAGAAGTTTAAAATTTGGCTTGCCAAAGAAATGTCAATTGTCCTGTTGATATTTGGCTCTGTGGACTAATGAGTTTGCCGACCGCTGATCTAGGGTTTAGGCAAATCACGTGTATAACTGCCCTGTGACCACCACCTGCAGCATCCGCCTCCTTTCCCTTGCTGCGCAGGTGAATGAGTGGCAGGATGACTGGTCGACCTTCTTCACCCGGCACCGGCTCCAAGCACAGCTGGACCTCATTGAGAAGGACTATGCTGATCGAGAGGCGCGAGATCTCTGGTCGCAGCTACAGGTGGGCACGGCGGGTGTTCTCCGAGAGGGGCTGTCCCCCGTGAGCCACCACATTGATGTGGGGCCCTCTGGAGTTGGGACCCTGAGCCTGGAAAGGAGCTGGTCAAGTCCAGGACACATGGCGCCTCTTGGCCTGATGGGGACACGGGGAAGAGGGTGGGACCTGAGGACACACTCTCGGCCCCTGAGTGTACCTCTAACCCCCGGGGTCACTGGGTTCTTAAACCTCATATTTTGTTCATGTGAAACACAGGTACTGGGATCATAAATGGTGGCATTTACTATTACTTTCTTGCCCACTTTTACCCTTTTCTGCATGAATGTTTTACGTCTTAGAGCAGATGTGGGCAGAAGATGCCCGAGGGACTGGTTTCAAAGCAACACCCAAAATGTGAAATACAGGAACTCTCAGGACAATCTAGAGCAGGGGTCTTCAAACTTCTCTCATTATGAGAATCACCTGGTGGAGTTGTTAAAACACAGATTCCCGGATCCCAACTATAAGAAGTGCTATCAGGAATCTGTTTTAACACCTCCACCAGGTGATTCTCATAATGAGAGAAGTTTGAAGACCCCTGATCTAGAGCATGCATTGAAGAACTATCATTTAACTCTTTAAAAAAGGGAGAGAGAGAGAGAGAGAGAGAGATAGAAACATCAATGATGAGAGAGACTCACTGATCCGTTGCCTCCTGCAGGTCCCCCACTGGGGATGAAGCCTGAAATGGAGTCTCAACCACTGAGCCACACTCTCTGGGCCTATTTAACTCCTTAATGAAGTAACCGATGGGATACAAAAGAGGTGTCGTGTGAAATGAAAGAACAGTGGAGAAAGTTTGCTAAGTTAGATACAAAAACAAAAACCTTCACTCAGGCTATACAGTTCAGGTTTCTATTCTACAGGAGATAAAACCATCACCTCTGGGGTTTGACACCGAATGTAAATCATTAGTGTCATGGAGCTTCGGGCCTGAGTCTAGTCGATAGTAAGACCGAGTTGCACTGCCCTGGGCTTGCTTGGACACGGGACAAACATGAGGACATCTTTGCCATGTTCCCCGGGTTGCATGAGGAAGCCGTGGCTCATAGTCCCATAACTGTGTGTCCAATATTACTTCCTTAGGTGAAGATCCCGGATGTGTTTAGGGGCCTCGAGATTGTCCCCGCTCTTCTCCACGGGGATTTCTGGTCAGGAAACGTGGCCGAGGACAACTCGGGACCCCTTATTTACGACCCAGCGTCCTTCTATGGCCACTCTGAGTTTGAACTGACAATCGCCCTGATGTTCGGGGGCTTCCCCAGGCCCTTCTTCACCGCCTACCACCAGAAGATCCCCAAGGCTCCCGGGTTCGAGCAGCGGCAGCTGCTCTACCAGCTCTTCAACTACCTGAACCACTGGAACCACTTTGGGAGGGAGTACAGGAGCCCGACCCTGGGCACCATGAGGAAGCTTCTCGAGTAGCAGCCCACCTGTGCCCCTGCCCACCTGCCCGCAGGCTTAGCAAATACCAGGGGCAGCAACAGCAGAGGCCACTGCAGGGGCTAGTAAAGCCAGCGGGGGGCTTCGGGACGGAACTGCTGTGAGTCTTAACTGTGTCTCCACCCTCCATGCCCTTGGGGTAGTTTACAGGGTGCCCAGACCACCTGAGAGGGCTCCAACCGGCTCTTTACATATCAGCCTGAGGGATGTTTGAAGTTTGAATATTTTCATCATAATTGTATAGAAACTGACATAGATTTGGGGTTTGCTTAGGCAGAGAATGGTGCCCCATCCTCCTGTTTTAGCTCAGGCAGTGTGGGGAACCGTGAGTTGTGCTCCATGAGTTTTAAATACATTTTTTATTGGCTTCAGAGATGAAGGGAGAGGGAGAGAGAAACATCAACGATGAAAGAAATTCACTGAGTGGCTGTCTCCTGCATGCCCCCTACTGGGGATCAAGCCCACAACCCAGGCATGTGCCCTTGAGACATAGGAGCCTGTTGAAAGCTTTCTAGAAAGAAATCCACCCCAAAGGCTTCCTTTCAAACACCTGACAGTCTCAAATACATACTGCCGCCCTCGCTGGTTTTGCTCAGTGGATAGAGTAGGGGTGTCGAACTCAATCAGAGAAGGGGTCAAAATCTAAAGTCCAGCCTAAATCGCGGGCCGAATGGTTTACTGAACAGTCATAAACTGTCATTGTGATGGAAACGCAGCGGAGTGCAGTGATGACAGCGCGGTGCGGGCCACATTGCAAGGCCTGGCGGGACGGATTTGGCCCGCGGGCCTTGTGTTTGACACATGTGGGATAGAGCATCAGCCTGTGAACTGAAGGGTCCCGGGTTCGATTCCAACCAAGGGCACATGCCCGGGGTTGTCAGCTCCATCCCCAGTGGGGGGCGTGCAGAGGGCATTGATGTTTCTATCTCTCTCTCCCTTCTTCCTTCCTCTCTGAAATCAATAAAAAAATATAATTAGCCGAAGCCAGTTTGGCTCAGCGGTAGAGCGTCGGTCTGCGGACTGAAAGGTCCCAGGTTCGATGCTGGTCAAGGGCATGTACATTGGTTGCGGGCACATCCCCGGTAGGGGGTGTGCAAGAGGCAGCTGGTCGATGTTTCTCATCAACGTTTCTAACTCTCTATCTCTCTCCCTTCCTCTCTGTGTAAAATCAATAAAAAAAAATATATATATATATATAAGTATATATATATAATTAAACAAAACAAGAACAAACTGCCATCATGGTCAGAACTGGTGAGACCCTTGACTCCGGCCCACCCTCAAGCCCAGACTCCGCCCCCTCCACTGGCCCAAACCTGGACCCGCTCAGACTCCACTGCGCACGGCCCGGCTGTGGCCTTCTGGGCGCGGTCCTCCCGGCCCCGCCCCCTGCCCCGCCCCTCCGGCCCCGCCCCCGGCTCTCTGGCCCCGCCCCCGGCCCCGGCGCAGACCGCGCGCCGTAGCGGGCCCAGCGCGTGAGGTCGGAGGTCACGGGGCGGGGTCTGCGTCGCCGCTCGCTCCGCGGCTCCTCACCGTCTCAGCCCGGTCGTCCGCCCGTGCATCCCGCCGACTCACCGGGGCGGCTCCCCCTCAGCGCGGGGATGGGCGTGAATCCGGAGCCGGCCGCGGGCGCCCCGGAGGACTCGCCGGAGGACTCGCCGGAGGACGGCGCCCCGGCCCGCGGCGGCACCTTCGAGGCGTTCGGCGACAGCGCGGAGACGCGCGCGCTGCTGGGCCGCCTGCCCGAGCTGCTGGGGGACCGCGCGGCGCGGGAGAGCGCCCTGCAGCGCTTCCGGGGTGCGTGCGGCGGGCGGGCGGGGGCCGGCGCTGCCCGCGGGGCGGCTCTGGGCGGGACCCCGGCCCGCTCGGCGCTCGCGGCTCTGGCCCCAGACACGCCCCTCGCCCCCGGGGGAGCCCGTGCCGCGCCGGGCGGCTGCCCCGGGCCGAGGGCACGGTCGGGGCCGGGACGCGGTGGTCCTGGGGCCGAACCCCCCTCCTGGGGGCCGTCCCCGCCCTGCGGCCTCAGCCGGGGCCACAGCCGGGGCCACAGCCGGGGCGGGGAGCGGGGAGCGCGAGGAGGTGGGCGAGGCGGGTGCGCAGCCAAACCCTCCGCAGCCGACCGCGGCCCGCCCCTCCCGGCTCCTGTTAGGGAGGGAAGCTGCACGCTGCTTTGCAAAAGTCTCACGGGCTGCAGCCGAAGGGGAGGGACGGGGTGTCGCTGTCCTGGTGCCCGTCCTGGTGCCCGTCCCGGTGCCCATCCCGGTGCGCGCGGAGCTGGTGCCCTGCTGGTCGCTGAGGTGCGGCGGCGCCGGGGCTCCCTGCCGGGCTGGTCCCGGAAGACAGGAGTCTCCTGAAGCCCCAGCACCCCCGCAGGCACGGCTCCCGGCGTTTAACGGCCTAACCTCGGTGTCTTTGTTTTTATCGATTTCAGAGAGGAAGGGAGAGGGGGAGAGAGAAACATCAGTGATTAAAGAGAACCGTGGCCCGGCTGCCTCCTGCACGCCCCACTGGGGATGGAGCGGGCATGTGCCCGCACCGGGAATTGAACCCTGACCTCCTGGTTCGGAGGGCGATGCTCAGCCACTGAGCCCTGCGGGGCGGGCACCTCTGTCTTCTCCGCACCCGCCTGCTGTCATTGAGCGCCGACCGGCAGGTCGCAGCCTCTGTCCCGGGAGGCGGGAGGCGCAGGGCTTGGTGCGGCAGCAGTCCCGGGGACACCCCCAGCGGACAGGCCCGGCCCGTGCAGGAGCCTCTCCAGGGAGCTGTGGTGGTGGGCAGCGCTCATGGCGGGGCCCTGGGTGGTGTAAGTTTTCCGAGTCTGCAGCGTTTTTTTTTTTTTTTTTTTTTTTTTGTGTGTGTGTGTGTGTGTGTGTGTATGGGGCAATGAAACGGTTCCTCAGGACCCAGAGCTCGTGACCTAGGATTTGGTGTAATTCAGTAAAACCACGTTTGTGGGCCCCTGAGCTCACGCAAGGGGCTCTGTGGCCGGCTGCGTGGAAGCAGCCTGTGCTTAGGCGCTTGGTCCCACCAGGATTCGAACCCAGGGACCCAGTCCCCATGGGCGAGTCTGTGGCTGTCAGCGGGGTCAGCACGAACAGGATCTTGTGAACAGAACTATCTGGAGGGTGAGGTGGGGGGCCAGGGGCAGCCCCTCTCCATCCCTGGGAAGTGGTCCCGTGTGGAGGGGTGTGCAGGTGAGAATGCCGTAGGTAAGGGGGCCGTTGCCTCTGGTAGCAGTTGTGCCCTCCGGGAGGAGTAGAAACAGGCCGCCTGGTGTGAAGGCGGCTCTGCGGCGAGGCTGGAGGGCTGGGGGCACGTGCGGATGAGGAGATCTGCCAGGTCGTGCCGCGGGACTGCACCGGCTGGGGGATGCTGGAGGGGACCTTAAGGGGGTGGGAGGTGTGTGCTGAAGGAAGGGAGAACTAAGCCGGGCTCTAGAAGAAGGTCCGAGGAGGGGGAGGAAGGTGTGCCCACAGGCCCAGACAGGAGACGCTCACCCAGGTGTCCTGTGGCCTTGGGAGCTGCCACGCTGGGGCCCAGGAGGGAAACGGAGGGTTCTGAGGCGCCTGTGCGTTTGTCTTTATTGTGATGTTATTGGGGATACTAATGTTCACCTTCTTGTCTTTAGTGATAATGGACAAGTACCAGCAGCAGCCTCACCTGTTGGACCCACACCTTGGTAAGAATGAATAGGCTGCTGACTCTGATTTTGGTCCTCCAGTTCCTGGTGACCACACAAGCTTTGGTGTGCACGCAGGCTTGTGGTGTGTATGCGTGCTTGCCAGCAGAGGGTGCCAGATGAAGTGCCTGGGTCTTACTTGTTAGCAGGGCTGTGAGGTTTAAAGATGTGAACTGGGAATGTGTAGGCAGGAAGAGTTAGCCTTATTGTGCACACCTGTGACTTCTAAAAAGTGGGCTGGTGCTGTTCTTCAAATAACCCAAAGGGTTTGTGAACTCTCCTGTCGCAGGCGAGACTAATCCTTGGTTGATAACCTGGCTGGGGGAGATAATAGCTACGGGCTTGTCATATAGGCCTTTACCACGTTGAGATACGCTCCCTCTATTCCCACTTTGTTGAGTGGGAATATTATTACAAAATGATGTGGAATTTTGTTAGATGCATTTTCTGCATCTGTTGAGTTGATCATGTCCTTACTGATTTTCTTCTCATCTGTTCTATTAAATCTGAGAGGAAGATAGAAACCTTTAAGTTATACGTTTGCCAAGTTCTCCTTTCATTTGTCAGTTTTTGCTCTATAATTTGCCTAAATTAACCCCTTTTTCTTTGGGCATTTTGTTTTAATGTCATATTAATGTTTAATTTTATAGCAAATGTTTTGTATTTCTTTTTCTCTAGAATGGATGATGAACTTGTTGTTGGAAATAGTGCAAGATAAGACATCTCCAGCTGACCTCGTTCATCTGGCTTTTAAATTTCTTTACATCATCACCAAGGTAACATTTACATTGCACTTTAAGTTGACAGAACACTCTTTAAAACTTGTTTTGTTTGTTTTTTGACAACACTTTCTTAATATACCTGGTCCAGAAGTTACCTTCCAAAATGTTTTTTCTTGGGAAAGATGGTTTTCACACATAAATTGTGTGTTTTATTTTCTCTCCCCTCCCACCACCCCCCCTTTAAAAAAAAAAAGATTTTTAATTGAGTTTTGGAGAGGGAGAGAAAGATAAAAGCAATGATGTGAGAGCGAAGTGTCTATCAGGTGCCTCTTGCATGCCCCTTACTGGGGGCTGAGCCTGAAACCAGGGCATGTGCCCTAAATGGGAATCAGACCAGCAACCTTTCAGTGCATGGGAGGACGCACAGCCAACTGGGCCACACTGGCAAGGGCTATTTTCTCATTTCACCGTATTTTTGGGGTCCCATATTTAGTGATCCAGGGGTGCTTTTGGCTGCAACAATATCCAAAGTATTTATCATTTGCATTTGAGTAGATCAAGTACCACCTAACTAGAAATAGAGAGAGGAGATGACTGATTCAGAAAAGTTTTTTTACAAGGAAAAAGCAAACAAACTTGGAAACAAAAGCACTTCTCAAACTTTGATGCACAGGCGCGTTTCCTGGGGACCTTGTTGTAATGAAGGCTCTTCCTAAGTTTGCCTCGGGTGGGGCCTGATAGTCTGCATCCCAATAAGCCCCAGGTGATGTCTGTGTGCTGGCCAGCATTTACTGTTTGCATTTTCGCCGTGGGAGTGATCAGAGCCTCTCAGGGTGGGGCTTGTGGTTCGCTGGTCTGCACGTTGCAGGGATGCCTGCTGAATGATGGACGGGCACGTGGCCAGTGAGGGCGCAGCATCTCCAGCTCGATGAGTCGTGTCACTGTAATGTAATGTAACTTTGATCGTTGGGTGGCACAGGTGGTGATTTTTCACTTTATTGATTCGTTTTATTTTTTAAATTTTATTTGTTTTTAAATATATTTTTATTGATTTCAGAGAGGAAAGGAGAGGGAGAGAGAGATAGAAACATCAATAATGAGAATCATTGATTGGCTGTCTCTTGCACATCCCACACTGGGGATCGAGCTCATAACCTGGGCATTTGCCCTGACCAGGAATTGAACCCATCACCTCTTGATTCTTGGGTCACATTGGTTGGGCTACTTTATTTATTGATTTTAGAGAGAGAGGAAGGTGCGAGGGGAAAGAGAGAAACATCGATGTGTTGTGTACTTACTTTTGCAATCATTGGCTGATTCTTGTACTAGTTAGTATGTGCCCTGCCTGGGGATCCAACCTGCAACTTGGCTCTAATCAGCTGAGCTACCTACACCAGCCAGGACTTGGTGGTAATTTTTGATGAGGAAAAATATATTTTTTCTTTATTTTCTTAATTATATAATCAATGCCTTTTTTTTAATTGGGTAGGTTCGAGGATATAAGACATTTCTTCGTTTATTTCCTCATGAAGTAGCTGATGTGCAGCCTGTTTTAGACATGTTTACAAATCAGAACCCGAAGGACCATGAAGTGAGTATTCCTTGCCGCCTCCTCTTGTTCTCTCCTCTCCTTTCTCCCCTTATCGGTGCCCCCTTTCCCCCTCTGCACCGTCATCTGCCTGTCTTATTACGTCTCACCTTACTATGCTGTTTAGTGTCACTCTTATATTCCTTTGGCTTTCTCTTTTTTTATGTTTCTTTAAGTTATCTTTTTTTTCTTTCTTTAATAATGCCTTTTATAAAGAAAATACGCTTACACAGTGTGGTGATAACCCTGTTAACATCCACTTTTCTTTAACTTGAAATAGCCTATGTGGGAAGTATTATGCTCAGTGGATGTCAGTCCTCCCCGCATGGGTCCCCAGAACACCTGCCATTCCCCAGCACGGAGTGGTGACCGTCTGTGTGAAGAGTCCCCACAGAAGTTCGTGGAGACAGAACCATGGTTTCTGTGGGGCTGGTCTTGTAGGCACTCTGCTGAGCGTGTCCTGCATCTCAGGCTCCCGGAGGAAAGCAGGTGTTCATAAGCCTCATGGTTTGTGCAGCCAGTCTAGGCACAGTGGGCCCCCTTGTCAGTGAGGGAACAGTGGCTCCCTGATGGGCACGGTGGCTGCCCTGGACACCAGCCTTTCTGAGGAGAGCAGCTCTACCCACTGAGCCAAATCCGTTAGCGCTCCTCTGCTTCTCCCAGAGAAGGTGATTGCAGGGCCAAATTGGAGTCTTGCTTCAGTGACGGCTGAAATTCTCGACACTTGTCTTTGATTGGAAGTTGAGATTTTTTTTCTTGTCTTCTGTTTTTGTGTGCTTTCTACTTTCTCAAAAGGCTGATTGCATGCTGAAGAGCACCAGTGAAGAAAAGCTGTCGTACTGATGTGTTATGATTTTCCTTTGTCCACTTTGCTGTTTCTTTGTTCTGCTGTGGTAGCCAAGTTTGCATGACGAGGGTGTGGGTAGTATGGTGGGGTATAGGGAAGTCAGAGGAGAAGCTAGCGATGGTCTGGACCCCAGGCTCAGGTCAGTGGCGTTCGAGGGGCCTGCAGTGGGCATTGAGTGGACAGGGAGGGTACCAGGTTTGTGATCGGGGCATATGGGTTACCTCCCTCCTTTATACAGGAATCGTGTTATTTTGGTTTAACTCCTTAGACTTGGGAGACCCGCTACATGCTTCTACTGTGGCTCTCCATGACCTGCCTGATCCCTTTCGATTTTACACGCCTCGATGGGAACCTTCACACCCAACCAGGGCAAACGCGAATGTCCATAACCGACCATATCCTCCAAATAGCACAGGTGAGTCTGTTGTACTAGTAATTACCAAAAGTTAGTGCTCTTTTGTGCTCATGCTGTCTTGATATTAGTGTTTCTTTAGGTATGCTCTTGACACTTCAATATTTCTGCAGTTGCTGTTACTATTTTTCAGAGGTAAAATTTCATCACTTATTTGAAAACTGGTAATTCACATAGGGATCAGAATGATTTATTTTAGCAAATTTCATTTCTTTGTAGATATTGCAAATACTCTAACCATAATAATGACATATAAAAGGTCTCAAGTGGCATTGGTAAGATAAAATAAAGGTCTATTTAAATATAAATCTTAATGTCATATTGATAATACATTTTAGAAAAACTAGAAAATAGAGAAGCATCAAAGATAATAAAATCTCTCAAATTCTAGTGCCAGGAGATAACACTTTTATATAGTCTTCAAACATCTGATGTAAATATTATGCAAATTGATTTTTTTTTATTTTTTTTTTATTTAATAAGTTTTTATTGTTCATATTATTACAAATGTTCCTTTCCCCCCACCCACCATTGCTCTCCTCCACCAGGTTCCCATCCCACCCTCTGCCCTTTCCCCTCTCCCCATTGTCCTCATCCATAGGTACACAGTTTATGTTCAGTCTCTTCCCACGCCCCCCTCTCCCCTTTACCCCAAGAATCGTCAGTTCACTCCCCTTCCATACCTCTGATTCTATTATATTCAACAGTTAATATTGTTCATCAGATTTTTTTAATTTCCTTGGTTTTTAGATTCACTTGTTGATAGTTATGTATTTGTTGTTCATAATTTTTATCTTTGTTTACTTTCTCTTCTGAAAGAACCCCCTTCAGCAATTCATATAATTCTGGTTTGGTGGTGATGAACTCCTTTAGCTTTTTTTTATTAGTGAAGCTCTTTATCTGGCCTTCGATTCTGAGTGATAGCTTTGCTGGGTAGATTATTTTTGGCTGTAGGTTCTTGCTATTCATCACCTTGAATATTTCTTGCCATTCCCTTCTGGCCTGCATGGTTTCTGTTGAGAAGTCAGCTGACAATCGTATAGGTGCTCCTTTGTAGGTTACTACCTTCTTTGCTCTTGCTTCTTTTAATATTCTCTCTTTGTCTTTTGCTCTTGGAATTTTAATAATGATGTGTCTCGGTGTGGTCCTCTTTGGATTCCTTTTGTTTGGAGTTCTGTGCGCTTCCTGGACTTGTAAGTCTAATTCTTTCACCAGGTAGGGGAAGTTTTCTGTCACTATTTCTTTCAGTATGTTTTCCATATCTTGCTCTCTCTCATCTTCTGGGACCCCCATAATTCTGATGTTGGTTCGCTTGAAGTTGTCCCAGAGGTTTCTTACATTATCTTCAATTTTCTGGATTCTCTTGCCTTCTAGCTTCTGTGGAGGAGTGTCTTCTGGCTCTTTATGTTCCAAATCTTTGACTTGATTCTTGCGATCTTCCCTTCTGTTTTTAGGACTCAGTAAAATATTTTTTATTTCAGACAATGTATTCTTTATTTCTTGTTGATCCCTTATCATTTCTTGTTGACTCCTTATTAATTCTAGTTGATCTCTTTTCATATCCTCGTAGCCCTTATCCATCTTTTCTAAGAAATTCTTGAAAAAACTTATAAGCGTAGATTTGAACTCTATATCCAGACGCTTTTTGTCCTCCATTTCTTTCGTTTGTGATCTATTTTGTTGTCGCATTTCGCAGTTACAGATGGGACGGGGTTTCAGGGTGGAGCCTGCAGCTTTGGCTTCTGTCAGCCCCGCCCTATGCGGGTCCTTCAGTGCTCGCTGCTGCCAGCGCCTCTGAGAGAAAGGTGCCCTCGATTTTCGCCTGCTGCCAAACAGTCTATGCTCTCCCACAATGAGCCCGGTATTGGGGTTCAGTTCAGTTGGAAGTGGAGTTGGAGGTGGCGTTCAGAGCAGTCTGGAGCCCCAGTCTCCTTCCCGTCAGGGCAATCCCGCGGCACAGCAGACCGTCCCTTCTCTGCGCGCAATGTGCGCGCCTCCGGGACCTCCTTTCGCCTCTCCCCGGGGTTCCGCCTTACAGCCCGGCTCCCTATGGCTGAGCCTGAGTCCCCGGGGTCTGGCCCAGAACCGGGGTTCAGAGCAGTTGGGGGCCCAGCACAGTCGGAGCTTTTCTCTCCTTTCCGCTAGGGAACGCCCGCCAGGCACTCGGCCTCCCTCCTCTCCGGCTCCGTCCTCTCCGCGCGCCGCGTCTCCGTACCTTGGGCTTTTCCAGCTCCTCCGCGCCTCCTTCTGGTTTTCTCCTTGCTTCTCACTGTAGAATTTCCAGTCAGTCAACCTTCCTGTAGTTCTGGGCAATGTCCGTTTTATATTTTAGTTGTATTTTATTGAAATTGTTGTGTGCGGCTGCGGCTAGGTGTTCACCTGGGCGCAGCCATCTTGGATCCTCCTGCAAATTGATTTTAAAAAAATATATTTTATTGAGTTTTTACAGAGAGGAAGAGAGAGGGATAGAAAGCTAGAAACATCCATCAGCTGCCTCTTGCACACCCCCTACTGGGGATGTGCCTGCAACCAAGGTACAGGCCTTGACCGGAGTCGAACCTGGGACCTTCAGTCTGCAGGCCGACGCTCTGTCCACTGAGCCAAACCGGTTTTGGCTGTGCATATTGATTATTATGTATTTGTCTACTGCTGCTTAAAGGCTTACCCTGAACTCGAGTAGTTGAACACGGGAGTCATCTCAGACTCAGTGGATCGGGACTCTGGGCTTGGCTGCTCCGCCTTGTACTCGGAGGTCTCCCCAGGTTGCAGTCAGGCACCTGGGGCAGGGTATGCTTCTGAGCTCTCCTGGTTGGTGGCAGAAATCAGACCCTCAGGCTGGTGAACCAGGGGTCTTCATTCTTTGTTGACTCTTCCATACGCATGGCTCCCCAAAGGACAGCTGATTCTGTCAGAGTCTGCAAGGCCAGGCTCTGCTGGCAAGATGCAGTCACAGTGACGTGTTACTGTCAGGGGTGACATCCACCTCTACCTCTCCCCACACATTCTCTTGGTTTGAAGCAAATAGTGCGTTTAACCCATTGGGAGGGATTGCACAGGGTGCCAGTGCCCGCAGGCAGGACCAGGGGCCACCTTGCAGGCTGCCGGCCTTATTTTCCTATCAAGCATTCATTGAGCGCCATTGTGTGCAGAATCTGGGCTGATGGCTTTTCTTATATTAACTCATTTAATCCTTCGTAATGAGTCAGTACACTGTGTTAATCATTTTGCTGAGGAGACAACAGGCACAGGGTAAGTAGCTTAGCTGGTTCATTTCCTCATGACGGGACCCACCTTTGGCCCCGGCAGCTTGGCTCTGGAGCCTGTGCTTTTTACGGTGCTCCTCTCTGCCTGTGGGGCAGGGCCTTGGCAGCACATCCTGATGTCCTGTGTCAGATGTCGCCTCGTAATCTTTAAGGAAAAAGGCACTCCATCGTACCCAGTGCTAACATATTCTCTCACAGAGGACACTGGTTCTCGCTGTGCTCTGTCACAGCAGGTGGCGGTGAGCACCGTGGGTCCCTGTGTGCTGTGTGCGGGGCGGGATTGCCGGGTGAAGGGCGGCTCATTTGTAACCGTTTGCACTGTGTGCGGTTCTCCAGAAGGCCTGCTCCAGAGAAAAGCTCTTCTAAGAGAGTTATTTGGAAAAAAGTTAGTTGAGATGAGAATTGGAAACCTCGAAGGCGGGCCTCCTAGTCGTTTGAATTAAACCCAGGGGCCAAAAAATAAAAAATAAAAAATAAAAAAAAATAAAAAAATAAACCCAGGGGCCCTCTGTTTGCGTGAGGCCTCCTAACTGTCCTGATACTAAATGCTCTTGGGTCCCAAATGTGCCCTGTGGACACTGATTGTTACAGGGTAGCACACGTGCATTTTCCTGCTAGTTTTGCAAATGTCTTTCTAGGGCTCTGACACAGGCCTTGTGTGGTTTGGCGCTCGCCTGAGGTGAGCACAGCACTTAGCAGCTGCAGCTTTAGTTGACGTTCAGAGAGGTTTGTGCAGCTTTGGCATTCGGCCTCTGTCTGTGAGCTTCATGCATTGGGCTCTCGGGAAGCAGCCTCTGAGAGGTATTCTGTGTGTAACGGCACCTCTCTTTTATGCTTTCTTGTAGTCCTACTTGGTGGTCAGTGACAAGGCGCGAGATGCGGCTGCCGTCCTTGTGTCCAAGTAAGTGCCCGATTGCCTTCCTGCGGCCCTGTGGGTTGCTGTGTGATTGTTGCCTTCTGAGGGGTTTATCTTACCCAAGAGGCCTGCTGCACGAAATTCGTGCACAGGCCTGGCCTAGCGATCAGGGCCAATCAGGTTCCCCACCTCCCCACTTCCTCCTTCCATTGCCGCCCTCACACCGCCACCCGGCTCCCCACCTCTTCCTTCCTTTGCTCCCTCAGCCCCTGCCTCTGCTGCTGGTCGCCCACCATGTTCCGTGTCAGCATATGTCATAGCAAGTGATAAAACTCCCAGTCTGCCAGTCAAACTCCCAAGGGGACAATTTGTATATTAGCCTTTTATCCTTATATAGGATAGGATACTGTGTTACCTGTGTGTCTGTGTTGTCCCCTGCATTGACGGGTCTGGGGAGGTGTTTTCTCTTCCCTAGTTATGTCTCTTTGAGGAAGCACCAGCTCTGTTTGGGTGTGGGAGATTTGTGAACCTCATGACCACTGACAGTGCCAGTTAGGGACTCACACAGGTCATCTGATGCTGGGTTAGGGTCTCACAGATCACCTGTTATGAGCTAGGGTGTCATCAGTCACCTGATAGTGGGCTGGGGTTCACAGGTTATCAGATCCTGGGTCAGGATGAGCCGGTCACCCAACTATGGGTTAGTGGCTTACAGAAGTCCTGAGACTGGGTTATGGGTTCAAGGAGGCCACCTGATAGCCCCATCAACTGAGCAGAGGGCAGATTTAGAATAGGTATAGCAGTTGTACTTGGGCATGAGCTCACCTTTGGGGTGGTGGCAGTTTGAAAGTCACTTAGAAAGCAGTTCACTGCAGATCATGAGCTGTGATTGGGTCACTGTGGCTTGGGATAAAAATCCCCAATCACCTAGGTTAACTAAACAATGGGCCAGGCCTCAGCAGATGGGATGGCTCTGTCTGATGAGCTGGGGAAGCCGACCCATGCAGTGGGCCCAGTATGATGGGACTCTCCCTCGCCATCTGGTGGTCAACAGGAGCAAGTGTTCCTGTGGTCAGGTTTCAGGGCATTGAAATGCTCCAGCCAGTTTGCCAGACTGCAGTGCAGCTCTGCTCTCAAGCTTCCTGGAAAGGGCGGGAGTGGGCATTGGATGAGGGCTTCAAGCTGCTCTAGGTTAACTCACATCATAGCACGCATGCCTCAGGCTCCAGGCAGATTCTGACTCACATATTTTTGTCTTGTGTGTGTGCAGGATGGGTTGCTTCTGGCTTTTCTCCGCTGCCTGCTTATTTTCTGGTATTTTGCAGAGGGAGCTGCCTGTCTAATGAGGTCAGATGATGTCCCTTCACTACTGTAGTTCTGAACTTCCCCGTTTCTCTTTACTAACTCAATCTGAAACGTTGGCTGTTTTATGTAACTTGATGTTCTATGGATGCCAAGACATTTAGATTTGAGTGTTCTTTTATAGACACTTGTCAGTGGAAACACATGACTATTCCTATTGATTACATCAATTTTAAAAGCAGATGTTTTTGTTTAATTATAAAAGCAATCTGAGCTGTGTGTAGGCAAGTTGGAAATTTTGGAACATAGACAATTAGGAAAACTCCACACACATTTGTAATTCTGATGCACAGTACCTGTGTTGATTTCTTTGTCTGCACTGCTATAGCATCGCCCATGCATGCAGTCTCATTGAGTAAGCATCCTGCTGTTACCTCACTCACGTCACCATTGGTTAAATGGTTCCGTTCTGTCCCCTGTTGTCAGGTACTGAGAGCTGGTGAGGTTCAACACTTGCTTCTTGTCTTAGGCTTTACCGACCCGCGTTGTGACCTGGCTTCTAATATCTGTGGGTTTCCCGGTGCATTTTCTTCTCCACGAGCTTGAGCTTCCTACAGGTGTGGGGTGGGCTCTTTCCCCTAGGTGGTTGGTGGCCTTTTACTTTCTCCTTTGGACTCAAGTTTTACTTTTAATATCAAAATGGTGCCCTGGCTGGTGATTCAGTTGGTTGAGCGCATCCCGTGTACTGATGGGTCACTGGTTCAATTCCCAGTCAGGGCACATGCCTGGGTTGCAGGTTCGATCTTGTTGGGGTGATTGTAGGAGACAGCCAATTGATGTTCTGCTCTCACATCAGTGTTTCTCTCTCTCTCTCCCTCTCTCTTAAAAACACATACAATAAAAACATAAGAAAATCAAAACAGTGATTTTTCCCTTCTTTTAGTTATTTTTACTTTTAAGCTTGAAGTTTTAACAGATTTTATAAGTCGTCATTTACATTTTTCTACTTTTTTGTTGTTTAATGTACAATTACTAACCCATGTGGTTATACAATAGATCTTTCCCCTGATGGGTAACTTAGTTGTTCTAGCACTGTTTTGTGAATATTTCACCTTTCCATAAATTTCTTTAAAAACACACAGTAAGTTTGAGCCTTAGCTGCTGTCTGATTGCTCACCTTGTGCTTGCTGCCAGCTGCCTGCCCGCCTCGCCCATCTGGTTCTTGCCCACCTTTGGCCCGCTGAGCTTGCCCCTGCCCCACTCACAGACATATCTGAGGTCAAGAGCGTTGGCCCCGAGTATGCCTCCTTTTTTGCGGTCATGGTGCCTTAGCCGCTGTGGTCTTTAGCACCTTGGGTGCTGCCTATAGTACCGCCAGGAGTGGCACTGGCATTGCCGCCCTGTCCGTCATGCGACCAGAGCTGATCATGAAGTCCATCATCCCTGTGGTCATGGCTGGCATCATTGCCATCTATGGCTTGTTGGTGGCAGTCCTTATTGCCTACTCCCTAAATGAAGGCATCAGTCTCTATAGGAGTTTCCTCCAACTGGGCGCTGGCCTGAGTGGGCCTGAGTGGGCTTTGCCATTGCCATTGTGGGGGACACCGGCATGTGGGGCACTGCCCAGCAGCCCCAACTATTTGTGGACATGATCTTGATCCTCATTTTTGCAGAGGTGCTGGGTCTCACCCTCTCCACAAAGTAGCTCATCTCGCCGAAACCGGTTTGGCTCAGTGGATAGAGTGTTGGCCTGCGGACTAAAAGGTCCCAGGTTGGATTCCGGTCAAGGGCATGTACCTTGGTTGCGGGCTCATCACCAGTAGGAGATGTGCAAGAGGCAGCTGATCGATGACTCTCTCTCATCGATGTTTCTAACTCTCTCTTTCTCCCTTCCTCTCTGTAAAAAATCAATAAAATATATTAAAAACAAAACAAAACAGTAGCTCCTCTCTAAGCCCACCAGCTACAGAATATGCCGTAAAAACCACCTTCCTCACTCCAGGTCCCCGGACCAGTGAGGAGGTGACTTCTGGCCACCCCCACCCATTTCCGTGCTGCAGAGTGCTCTGTGTATAGGGATGGATTTGAGTTGTCGTTTTCACTGGATGCTTGTTTATAAAGATTTGACCTGTTTGCACATCTGGAGCAGCCCTCCTGTCTCTCAGCTTTAATAATCTTTAGAGGTTGCTGTGGGGTTACTGTGTGCTCTGAGATTTTTTCTATGGAACCAGAGCTATGTCCAGTGAAATGCTCAGATGTGAAAAACAAACAAACAAACAAACAAACCCCATAAGTTCTTACACAGAATAGGATTTGTCACCTTACCTCTGCTGCCCTCTTAGACCAGGTTACTGAGTTATCAGTACGTGGTGCTCTGCCTGAGGCATCCTTTGTTCCTCTGATATGTCTAGTTCTGTAGTTAAGGTTTTGCTGATAATTGTTCTAGTTGTTCTTCTGGGGCTTATTTCTAAGATGCCCGCACTGTAGGCTGAGCAGGTGGGGCTGTGATATCACTTCTAAAAGGGAAGGAAGTGGAGGATTCAAAGATCTTTGTACAGAAGAATCCTGTTCCTATAAATATGTGTTTTTATCTGTGAGGTAGATATCGTTTCCATTTTTGTTTATCTGTGTTTTTGGGACCTCTCCTGTAAACATACTCCTTTTTAAAAATAGTTCATTGAATTTTAGAGAGAGGAGGGGAAGGGAGAAACACCGATGTGAGAAGGCAAACTTGATTGGCTGCCTCCTGCAAGCCCCCTACCAGGTATCAAGCCTGAACCCCGAGCATGTGCTTCCACGTCGCTAGGGTCCGCCATCCTTCAGTGTGTTCCGTGGGGCTGCTGAGGGGAGTGTGAGGTCCTTACAGTGGCCTCCTTCTGACGTTCTCTGGTCACATGTCCTTGTGCTTCTTGGAGGCTGCACTGTCTCCCATCCTCCCCTTACCCAGCTGCTTTCTTCATGTTATTTGCTTGTTTCCTATGTTTCTGCCCCCGACTGTAAGCTCCTCTCGGAGGCAGGGGCTCAGCCTGAGCCAGAGTCAGAGAGCTGGGGGATTGGCGTGTGGACGGGGTGGGAGGAATGGAGTTCTTGGACTTTGGTGTGGGAGCTGGAGGGTGGCTGCCAGCTCAGCCCAGGTGTGTGAGAGGGTGGGGGAGAGCCAGCACAGCCATCTGCGTTCTGAGGGTGGAGAGCTGAGCAGATGCCAGGGATGTGGGGCCGTGGACATCAGCTGGAGCTCTGTGATGGGGAAGGGAGACCCATGGCAGATGCAGGGAGAGCGACCTGGGCTCTGCTGCTGGGCCAGGCCTTGCTTGTGGGGGCATGGCATTCCGGGGAGGAGGGGGAGCTGAGGAGCGGACATTGGTGGGGCTCAGCGCAGCCATGGCGATAGGTAAAGGTCGTCTTGTGGCGACTGGGGCCTTGGGATTAGTTGAGGCCCTGTGGGGAGGAGATGGGGTGGAGGACTGCGAGTGACTTCAGAGGGGTCTTGGTGGGGACCTCAGACTGGGCAGTGTCTGCGTTTCCTAGATTGGGGTGTTGGTGAGTTCTCCTAGGCTGGGCCTGGGCTGAGCTGCGACCTGCCTGTGTTCCCTTCTGGCAGGTTTATCACACGGCCCGATGTCAAACAGAAGATGGCGGATTTCCTGGACTGGAGCCTGTGCACTTTGGCCCGTTCCTCCTTCCAGACCATCGAGGGCGTCATCACCATGGACGGGATGCTGCAGGCCCTGGTAAACCCGCCCGGGGTGAGGGGCCTCTTTAGTGGTCAAATCCTGTTGACCTGACTGTTCTGAAGTGCTTGGAACACAGGAAGGTATTCAGCCCTGACAGGACAGTGAACCAAGTGCCTTTTTCGCTGCTTTGGACTGGACCTTCGGCCTGCCCAGGGCTGGCTGTGGCTTGTCAGCGAGGGCTTTCTGCTCCAGTGGAGATGGCCTGCGCCGGCCTGCGAGTTGCCGCCAGGGGGCAGTGGTGCCCAAGGAGCTGGGCGAGCAGACCCAGGGGCGGGCTGACAGGCGTGTCCTGGGGTTTCCTGCTGAAAGGGAGTATCATTATTGGCACGCCTCTAATGAAATCAGGCAGGTGATTTAAAACTTGACTTTATGCAGATACTCAGGTGAGGGTGTTTGTAACAACTGGGTTAAATACAGAGCTGACATCTACCCTTTGCTGGCTGTCCTGCTTTTAACTAATGAGGAAGGTTCCTTAGAAGAGGGGCTGCCCATGCGTGAAGCTCTCGCACTGGCTCCCCTCCTGCAGCTGTGGTGCTCCACCTCCTGCTCTGTGATTGCAGTGGGTGGTGTGGGGGTGATGTGGGTCCTGCCCTCGGCTGTAGAGCTGACGGCCCACTTTCAGGAGAACAGGACACTTTGGACTGTTTAAGTGGAGGTGTTTGGACCCGTGACTCAGTGTGATGTCATGTTCTTGGGTGTTGTCGGCTGTCATTGGCTGCTGCAGGTTCTGATGAGGTGTAGGAGGCCAGGAGGCCTGGTGGAAAGTGGGGCGATGGTGTAATTACCCAGGCAGTGGGCACGGGATGTGGGAGGTAAGCTGGTGATGACTGGCCTGCCAGGGGCCCCTCGCAAGGAAAGCCCTTTCTCCCCAATGCTTTGGACACCGAGGGAGGTGACTGCTTGGTCTCTCAGAAATGTTCTCGGCACCTGTTTCTTTCAGGTTACCATTGTCTTCAGGAGGGATTGCCATTCAAATGATGAGAATATTTGAGACATTTAAAAAGAAAATGCGTGGCTCAGTGGTTGAGCTCTGATCTATGACCCAGAAGGTCATGGTTCGATTCCCGGTCAGGGCACGTACCCGGATTGTGGGCTCGGTCCTAAGTGTGGGACATGCAGGAGGCAGCCGATCCATGATTCTCTCTCATCATTGATATTTCTACCTCTCTCTCCCTTTCCCTTCCTCTCCGAAATTAGTGAGAAAAAAAAAATCTGGAAAAAATAAAACATTTCCAGACTTCCTGTTGAAGTAATGTGTTTTTTATACTTTTTTTCTATTCTATGAATAGATGTATGCTCTATTTCAACTTTAAAAAAAACTGTTGTGTGGTGGCAGATCCACTGAACCATACATCTAATTCCAGAATATTCTCATCACCCCGTAAGGAAACTCCACACCCATCAACAGTCTCCCCCACCCTTGCTGCAGCCCCCTGTGGGCTCCTGTATTCTGGGCGCCTCACAGATGGAAGCCTACACTGCGTCCTTGGCCTCAGGGTCTGGCTCCTCTCAGTTAGTGGGCTGTGATGCTGTCAGGCTCACCCACATGGTGCCTTCAGCTTCCTTCCTTCTCAAGCCTGGAAGATAGTCCACTTCCGGGGCTTAGCTCTTGTGGTTGTGGCTAATGCCAATCTGAACTTGAGTTTGAGCGTGTATATTCAGTTTTCTTGGGTAGGTAACAATAGTTTTCTAAAAACAGTGTAATTAAGTGTTTTTGTTTATGAGGTCTTTAAAATTTTGTCTGCACATCTGTTGTATTGATGAGCACGGGGTATTCTGCTTGGGTAGATACACTGCCTGTGCCCTCAGGGACTCTCATTCCAGCGGCGTGGCGGGGGAGGGGGTGGTGGCGGTGGTTAGGATTTTACTGGGATTTTCGGTTTAATTGCTGTAATGGAAGTTGGCCAGGGGGAGGCTCTCCTGGGAGGCTGCCCAGTGTGGAGTGCAGGGAGGGGGTGGTGCAGGTCATGGCGTGTGCCCACTGGGCCATTGTGGCGTGGATCCTGAGGCAATGCATTTATGCTGGAGGTAATTCTGGTAAAGGAGGGTGGATGGGGTTGAGAGGGTTTATTTGAAGGTTTTGGTCTAAGTGGAGCCCTAATTTTTTGCATGAGTCACATTAAAAAGTGTTAGGTCATGGAAAACCATGGCAGGTCTGACAAAGAGTAGCTGGGGCCTGTCAGTCCATCCACTGTGGCCTGCCCGGGAGACTGCCCGAGTGTGGCATCGCCCTAGGCACCTGCAGGCAGGGAGGCAGGGTCCCTGTGCCAGGCCGTGGGGGTAGGGTGGGGGACCTGTGTGCTCAGTGCCCGTGAGAATGCCCCCAATGGCTTCCGTGTCACCTGATCATTAGTGTGGGTTAGGGGGAACAGGTGAACTTGTAACAAGTGCTGTGAAAACTCGGAGTTGAGTTTTGTTTCCCTTGAAGCATATTCCTTGGCTTGAGAAGGTCCTGGGGCCCCTCTGTCCACAGGTTTCTTTTTTCTCACATTTTTGTTGATCATCTTGTTGCTCTATCTCAAGAGTGTTCCCACATTTTCTGTTCGTTTTTTTATTCCCAAGTGGCAGGCCTGGGCATTAAACAGCAATACCACGCCTGCTTCCAGCCGTGGGCGGGGCTGGCATTCTCTCCTGTGGCCCCCCAGCCGGGGTGGGGGAGGGGTGCGCTTTCTTTGGCTGCCTCGGAGCTCCATCCTTAGGTGCAGGGAAGTCCTCTGTTCCCTCTCCCAGAGGAATAGAAGGACTTCCTCAAGGCTTAGAGAAGCTCAGCCTTCTGCCCCCACCCCTGTGTGGGCAAAGGATGAGGAAGGGTGCCCCTCCCAGGCAGGGCACTGGGTGGTGTGTGGGCCGCACCTCAGCAATCCGAGAGACGAGCTGCCAGAGAGAGTGAGCAACTGCCTGACGCAGCGTGGAGTTCCTGGGAAGTGAACGCATGAAACTGCCGGGAGCAGTGGCCGCAGGGCAGCGCATCCCTTTTGGGAAGTCTGGGGTCTTTCTGGGGCTGTGTCCTGTGCCTTTTCTTTAATTGAAGGAGCAGTTTGGCCTAATTGCTGCTGCTGCCACCTGGGCATGAGGAAGCCAAGCCGAGCGCAGAGCTCTCCTGGGCGAGTGAGCGGTTTCGCCATGAGCTCGTCAGACCTGCACCGCAGAGGCCGGGTGTCTGCTGGGCATGCTGAGACTTGCAGGCGTGTTGTGCTTCGGGATTTCAGCTGCTGCCTTTGATGCACTTGGCTTCGTTTTTATCCACCTGTTCATTATGTGGGTTAGGCGAAACAGGTGAACTCGTAACAAGTACCATCGAAACTAGGAGTTAACTTGTATTTCCCTTGAAGCACATGCCTCTTGCAGCGATGATTTTTAACTCCTGTGGGAAGGAGACAAGTGTTTGGCAACCTGATTGCACTGCAAGGCTCTTTGCTCCAGCTTTTAAAGCACCTTCGGTTTAGTCCTGCCCAAAACGTTAGGATTAATGCTAGCTGAGGAAATTCAGGGGAGGAGAACAAAAGTTAAAATGGAGAATGGCTGTCACTTGGCTCTGCTGTGGCTCACTTGGTGGAGGTGCTGCCATCTCAGATGGCTTGCACGGTGATGGGAGATTCTGTCTGCCTCCTGCAAGGGCTGGGAGGGGTGGGAACGCCTCCTGCCGGAGCCAGGGTCTTCCCAGGTGAAGTGCTGCTGCCGCCCTCTGGGGTGCACGGCTCTCCTGTTCACCAGCTGTTAGGGTGGCATCTCCCCTTCACAAGGGGCTACCTCTTGTTAGAGGGGAGACAGTAGCAGACAACCACGTATAAAGCCTGTGAGGGACCGTGCCACAGCCCCTGCCCAGGTGGGAGCAGCTGCCCAGAGCCTGGACCTCCCAGCTCCAGCCGAGCACTTGGCTGCCCTGGGCACTTGGCTGCCCCAAGGAGGCTGATGTAAGTGGGCCAGTCTGGAGCCTGGAGACTCTGTAGCAACACCAGTGACCCCAGGCAGAGGTGAGGGCCTTGCTCCACACCCACCTGTAGAAGGGAAATAACAAACCTCTTAGCTCAGAGGGTGGTGTGAAGGCTAATTACTGTATGTCGACTCTTTGAAGATAAAAAGAAGCCACTTGATTATCCAAAACAGTTCTCATGGCTGCTTTGATTTCTTTTCTTTTAGCTTCCTTGGAGAATAGCACCCAGTGGTTTCCTTTAAGGTTCAGTTTGGCCAGAGGACAAATTGTCCAAATTGGGCTTCTTAGTCACAACACTAGCCTGGGGCAGGCTTCCCGGGGGTGAAGGAGAATGTGCTGAGAACCATTTGAAGAGAACCATTAGAATTGGCAAATATAGAACTGGGGTGGGGGAGGAGGTGTCCTCAGTTTCCTCGGGGGATGAAAGATGCAGAGCAGCCGCCTCTGACACTATTTTAAGTTTATGTAACTCGGCATTCTCCGTGGAGCAGGCAGCACGGGGTGCCGAGTCCTGTTGAAACCTGTGTGCTGTGGGCACGCCTTTACTTCACTGGCAGGCTGGCTGTGCACCTGCTGTGTGCTGAGGCTACAGGCCCTGCCGGACAGGTGTCTGCTCCCTGGCAGCCTGGCCGGGCCCAGGCGTGGAGGGTGAGGGCCTCCCTCATGGGGAGCACACAGAGGCTCATGGCCGGTGGCCCTGTTCCGGCCCCTGGCCTCCTCTGCAGCCCCCGGGGCGCCTTGCCGCTTCCTCCAGCTTTCGGCTGGCTTTTTAAGGGCATGGTTCCTGCTGACCTCGCCCTTCCCTGATGCAAGTGTCCCTCAGGTCCTGTCCATAGGCGGCTGACGTTTCTCCCCTGATTCACCCTTGCCCCTCAGTTTTTTGTTTCTCCCCTTGGTCCTGTGCACCTCTGCTTCACAACCCTGTGTGCAGAGTTGTGTGCTTTCTGTCACTTCTCTCTCCTCCCCAGCCCTGCAGCAAACCAGGCTGAGCTGAGCTGGGCTGTGCTGTGCCGTGAAGCTCCCCTCCTTTCCTGGCTTGGTGCTCATGGGCTGCCCAGGTGCTGTGCTCTGTCCAGTGTCAGTCTGCTGTGATTTCTTGGGGAGACGGCGGAGGGTGAGGGGGTTGGAGGAGGGAGCCCTTTGAGATGCCCCTCACTTTCATTTTTTAAGTCAGCAGAGATCCAGGCTGCGGTCAGGGTAGTGGAAGGTTCTCACCTGGAGCAGCTGGAGGGGGCCTCGGGCGGGAGGGATGGGGTCCTGTGAGAAGGAGTCAAGGATGAAGCCTCAGGTCAGCCCTGCTTCTGCCTTGCAGGGAGAGAGGCCTGGGTGGGCTCTTCCCACAGGTGAGGGCCATGGGCTATGCCTGAGAAGGCGTCCAGCTGGAGCTGGTTGCTTTGGGTGCTGACAGCCTTCCTGTTTGTTTTATCTCTTTGTGTGTCATGAGCCACAACAGGGCATGGTACCTCCTCTCAACTTGGGGTGAGACCAGGAGCACAGGATGAGGCAGCCGTGCGCCCGAGCTCTGTCCTGTCTGCTCTGAGTTCCTCCTGAGGGGCCAGGCACGGGGCAGTAGGTGACCAGCGGGGTCCAGAGTGCACCACCTCACAGGAGAACTCACAGCTCCATGAGTTACGTGCGTGGGGCCCTTTCTCCCTGGGCCTGGGGTGGAGCTGCTTTTCTTGGCCTTGACTTGATGGTGCTTCAGGGAACCTCAGACCAGCATCTCCTGCTTGGCAGCTGGGTGGGTGGACCTGCTCCTGAGCCGCTGACACTGTGATTCACCCGCCGGGGAGCATGCCCTGGGGAGGGGAAGCGGGAGGGTAGCAATCTAAAGGGTGGCTGTTTGGAATGATCACCCGGAAACTCAGCTGTTTGCACCTGAGCTGTGCTGGTTTCTAAACACAACAGACGGTGTGGGCATTTCTCAGCGTGTGGTGCTGCTGCTTCCTCTCACGGCCGGTGCCCGGGCCTCGTTGACGGGCGTGCTTTCCGCACGCAGCTCAGTCTGATGCCTTCTGTCCTCCTGCTTCCTCCTGCTGCTCGGCTCAGTCTCAGAAAGCGCTTCGGTGAAGGGTAGTGATAATGGCCCCATTTTTAAGTGAAAAAACACTCACAAACAAAAGCAAAGTCCTTGTCTTAATTGATGTTTGTTTCCTCCCTTTTCACCCCTTCTGCCCTCCTGGTCTGCTCCTGGCAGGAATTTGACAAATAAAGAATGTTTAGCTCTGGGTGGGTGGCTCAGTTGGTTGGAGCGTCATTCTGTACATCAAAAAAAAAAAAAAAAAAAAAAAAAGCAGGTTCAATTCCTGGTCAGGCATGTTCAGGTGCAACGGATCAATCAATGTTTCTCACATCTCTCCCTCTCTCCCTCCCCCTTTCTTTCTTGCCCTTCCTCTCTTTCTCAAAATCAATAAAAACATATCCTCGGTCGAGGATTTAAAAAAAAGAGACAGAATGTTCACCTGTGAGAGCATTTTGCATTTCAGAGCATTTCAGATTCTTGCTTAGTGAGTGAGACCAGAGGGTGCTTTAGCAGGAGTTGGTGCTGTCCGTTCTTTCCCAACCATCGGGCGTCTGTCCGTCCTTCCCTGCACACTTTCCGTCCTACTTCAAGCCTCTCATTAGCTTTCCTGGAAATGCCTCATCTTCATTTCATCCCCTTCTGTGTGCCCTCCTTACCACGCGCGTGTCAACTGACGTCTGTCCAGTTAGAATCTAACGGCTCGCTGTGTCCAGGATTAGGCAGTAGCCCCCTTGCCTGCAGGGTGACATTTCAGTCCCTCACATGGCCCCTAAGTAGGGAGTTCATTATGTCACCCCCAAGCCTGTGGTATAAAATAGCAGCCGCTGTTTGTGTGTGTGGGCTCTGAGGAGAGGCTGGTAGGCCTGGACCCGGGGGTGTCTTCACTGGCGGAGGATGGGTGAGGTGTCAGACACAAGTCCTGTGCCCTCCCTTTGTGTGTCACCCTCGGACCTGCAGCTTAGTCCGCGGGTGCCGTCATGTGCCCAGGTGCTCATAGAGGCCTCACGAGGCGCCTTCCTTTCCTGATAACTTCCCTGTGGCACGTGTGCCGATGAAGCCCCCATACGTGACCGCACCCTTATTTGCGGTGCCTTTTGGAGGCTCCGGCTCTGCGACCTCTTTCATCTCCTTCGGAAGCTGCTCTTGCTTTTCGGTGATGAGTGTCCAGAAGAGAAATTCTGGAAGGAGCAAAGGATTGTTTTGATTTTTTTGGTTTGTTTTAAATTTGTAAATGAACCCTCAGCATTTTAATAGAACTTCTTTTTTTTTTTAGGCACAAATATTTAAGCATGGAAAACGTGATGACTGTTTACCCTATGGTAAGGCTCATTCTTAAGAAGGTGTGTTTGCCAGGGGAGTTAGCTGAGTGTGCCTGTTTAACGTGTTATTTGCAGGTGCAGAAATCTGTAACATGCTGTATCAGGACACTGTCCTAGTGTGTAGTGTTTTGTTTTGTGTGTGTGTGTGGGGGAGCTCGGGGGTGGGGGTAATCTGACTTTTGGGCTTTTTCCAGGAGGTCAGAGCTCCTGGCGCTGGGTCTAGATTCTAGTGACGAGGCTCACTTCCTGGGGTCCCAGTCACAGCTGGGTTCTTCCTGTAGATATGGCCACATCTTTTGTGCTTTTATCTCATTCTTTTAATTTTATATAGAACCTCAACTTATAAAAATAATGCTGCAGAGAGGTGTGCCACCTGGACCCAGAGGGATTTCTGTGTTTTGGAATCAGATTTGACTAGTAGGGTCTATTTTCTAAAAGGAGTTTTCATTTTGGACACTTGGCAGCACGTATAAAGTCAGAGAGAATGATGGTACAGTGAACCCCCTGCTCCTATCTGAGGCCTCAGACTGCCGTCATGGCACTCTGCTGCTGTCCTCACCCACCCATGCTGCCTCTCTCTGCGTCTGTGCCCCTAAGAGACAGGGCTCCTGTAGAGAAATAACCTGATGTCATTATCGCACCTGAGAAATAGGCAGTGACTGCCCAGCATCTCTCCGTGTTGTCCTCAGTGGACTGTATACACAGGACACAGGTCTGTTTTCAGTTCGTCGGTTACACCCGGTTACTCGCAGCACGCTGGGCCTTTGAGGAAACTACTCGGATGCTGTTACAACTTGTCTTGAAACCCTGCCCTCCTTGTCTCTCACATAAGATGCCATTCCATTCACCGTAGTGGCCTCAGCTTCCCCCGAGGCTCACCTCATCCCCCCCACCGGCCCTGGCAGCATTTCCCTGTCCGTGGAGACCCCTCCTGGCAGGCAGCCTTACCCCCGCGGCTGTGACCACTCATGCCTGATAAACAACAGCAAACAGCAGCCACCCCAGAGCCGTGTGCGTCCTGTTCTGTAGCCTGTAGCATAGGCTGTTCTCTACGGAGAGGAACCTCTTCTCCCTCCCTCGGGGGCAGCCCTGTTCTCCCAGCCTCTGGATCTGCTGCTTCTCAGGGAGGAAGTGGAGCAGGTCCACTCTCGCTGCACTTGGTAAAGGACGTGGGACGAAGGGGTCTTCGTGACACAGGGCTTGGGGTTCGTTGTGAACTGAGGCCATCTCTGCATCGGGGTTCTGTGGGGTCATCTGTGGTTTAGTGTGCAGACATCACACACAGATGTTGCACATGGGTGGTGGGGTGGTAAAAGCCTTCCACCAACTGAGTCGCATGTGCTGTTGTTCACAGCTGCCACTGTTCTCAAGTGCCTGGATGGCTGCAGGATCCCTGACAGCAACCAGACCCTGCTCCGGAAGCTCAGGGTGAAGCTGGTGCAGCGGCTGGGCCTGACCTTCCTGAAGCCCAGGGTGGCAAAGTGGAGGTTGGTAGGCCGAGGCGTACCGTGTGTGGCCTGACCATCACTTGGCGGGGCCCATGCTTTGTGTTTTTGGTGGTGATGGTAGTGCAGTAGACTGACTGATCGAGTGTCCTCTGCTTTTCTTTCTTCCCGGGTGTTTCTGATTTTGAAAGGACAGCCAAGAGAAGAGATGCATAGGGCAGGTGTGGGACGGGTGGACCTTCCATGCCCTCACCAGGTGTCGCCTCCCAGCACCACCTCTGTTCACCAATCCGGAAGCCTTCCAAACCCCATTCTTTTTGGGTTTTTATGGAAGCTCCATTACACAGACATAATTGACTAGATCATTAGCCAATGGTGATTGATTCAGCACTCAGTCCCTTTCCCCTCCTGGCAACCAGCCCCCTTTCCTTAGGGGCTTTCTAAAAACCACCTCATTAACATAATAAAAGACCACTTAATCCAGAGATGGACAAAAAACAATACACAGGGTAGGACAAAAGTAGGTTTACAGTCCTGGCTGGTGTTGTCCAGCAGGTTGAGCACATGTCCATGCGCCACAAGGTTGCTGGTTCAGTTCCCGTTCAGGGCACATCCAGAGTTGGGGGCTCTGTCTCTAATAGGCCTTGTGCATGAGGCAGCTGATTGACATTTCTCTTTTACATCAATCTTTCTCAAATAAAAAACATAAAAAATAGGTTTACAGTTAATATGGAAAAGAATACAAAAGTTAACATAACAAAAGACAATTGTTTCACTTACCTACAGCCCTAAACCTACTTTTCTCCACCCTGTATATTTATTATAAATCACAGTATCACAGCTGTGTAACGGAGAACCTAAGACTCAGTAGCTTAAAACAGTGCCTTTAAAAAAAATTTATTGTTTTTTTACAGAGAGGAAGGGAGAGGGATAGAGAGCTAGAAACATCGATGAGAGAGAAACATACACCAGCTGCCTCCTGCAGACCCTCTACTGGGGATGTGCCTGCAACCAATGTAAATGCCCTTGACCGGAATCGAACCTGGGACCCTTCAGTCCACAGACCGATGTTCTATCCACTGAGCCAAACCGGTTTT
This sequence comes from Pipistrellus kuhlii, assembly GCF_014108245.1. Taxonomy (NCBI): domain Eukaryota; kingdom Metazoa; phylum Chordata; class Mammalia; order Chiroptera; family Vespertilionidae; genus Pipistrellus; species Pipistrellus kuhlii. The sequence continues at coordinate 3,337,505 of NW_023425545.1, forward strand.
GGCAGAACAATGCCTTTTTAATACCATCGTTTCTGCAGGTCAGGAGTCAGGGTGTAGCTTTGCTAGGCCTTCTTGTCCAGGCTCTCACAAGACTTCTTGCAGGTACAGACGGGCAGGCGAGCTTCTCCCCAGTTTTCTCCCAGGGGCCTCTCTCAAGGCAGCTATTAGAGCTGAAGGGTCAGCGGGACCCAGGCCAGAGTCTCTTCATGGCTCATCTCAGAGCCATGTCCCCACAAAAGACAGTCGCTGGGTCGGGCTGAACCCCAGGGAGGGGGTTGTGTGAATGTTTGGAAGTGGGCCACCCAAAGAGCTGCCTGCTAAGCTGGAAAAACGAGATCTAGAAAGAGACTTACTCAAGGCCACAGTTGAATGTCCGAGCTGGTGTTGGAGTCCTGGGTTCTGGAGTTGACCTCAGCCTGCAGCCCCTAGCCCTTGTTCTGTAACTTGACTTGGGCACTCAATGCTCCAGGCCTGTTCCGGCCACCCTTGAGGCAGGTCCTGTGTGCTTGCCACCTTTCAGAAGGAAGGGCCCTGGTCTGGTGCATGTCCTTTAATCTGTCATTGTTGTAGCCCTCTGTGCCGAGCATTTTATAGGTGGGGAAACTGAGGCAGCAAGAGGGTCAAGAGCTGGGCAGAGTCATACAGCTGAACCAGCCTGTGCTGGCGGGAGATGGTGGCCTCTGCTGCAGGGGAGGAGGCTTGTGGGTGGCGGGCAGAATCTGTAGGAGCTGGCAGTGGACTAGCTGGAGCGCCAGGGTGATGGCAGGGCTGGGAGGTGGGGCGTGTGGCAAGGTGCTGCCAGCTCAGAGTGAAGATGAGGCCTGTGGGTGGTTCCAGTGCCGCTGGCTGCTTCACTACCTGCCTTTCCACCTGCAGACGTGGCAGCTGGCACTGAGGGCTCTGAGTCACTAGGAGTTTGGGTCTGATTCTGTGGCTACGGTTAGTCATCTTTTCCTGGTGGTCTCGGCTGATGACAGTGAACACTATCTTCTTCCTTCCCATGTGTCCCTACAAACACCTGCAATTTCCACAGGTTCAGATTCCAAGTGACACTCAGTTGTCGATTGACATTGTCGAGATTGTTTGCTAGGCTCTGCACTACGACAGTGGGCCTAAGGTCAGTTATGGTCACTGCAGGTACCAGCGTGGCTGCCGTTCCTTGGCTGCTAACCTGCAGGCCAGCTCCCAGAGCCCGAAGGAGGCCCGGACACATGTCGAGACTCCTGACAGCGAGGAGGGCTATGACGTCCCCGAGGAGGTGGAGAGCGTGATTGGTGTGTGGCCTGCTGTCCGGGCGGCTGTCTGGGTGGGTGGGAGACGAGGCTCTGGCCACTTGCTCCATGCAGTGCTTTGGTGGAGGCTCTGAGGTCAGTCTGTTGGCTGCACCCCCACTTTCCCATTTGTGCCATTGTCACATGACCACCTTCATGTCCATTGAGCATGTGGCCTGCAGCCCAGCCCATCCCCATGAGAACATCCATACCTGTGGCTATGGGGGCCCTGGACCCCGAGAATCCCACTATTGACCCTCATTTCCACCTCACTCCCTGTGTGCCTCAAACTTTCAGCCTCACCTGGAACTCTGAGCTCAACTTCCTTGGCCCCAGCTGCCCACTCCCACCTCACAGAGCTCTCCACCTGCCCCACTCTCACCCCACGGGGCACCCCATGACACGGGGCAGAGTCATGAGCAGAATCTGCTCCCCAACTCTGCCTCGTGGACCAGGCCCCACACACAGGGCCAGCCTCTGCCAACTCCTGGTCAGTCTCTGGCTCCCACTGGTGGGCTCCCACCCTGGCATTCACTGCTCCAGGCTCCCTGTGCTGAAGGCAGAGTCTCATCCCTCTCTGATCACACCCACAAGATCCCAGACTGTCCATCACAGATAATTGTCCGCCTGCACAGGCTCCTGTTCCTTCTCCACATCAGGCCTTCCCGGGGCCCTCCGTCAAGGCTCCACCCCCTGGGCTTGCAAGGCCCTTACTGTGAGGGCTCTGGCACCGTCCAATTTCCTTTGGCCGGCCTTCGTGTGGCTCTTCCTAAAGTCTGGCCCATCCTCAAGACCCTGTTCCCGTGCGGCTCCTGTGTGTTTTCTGAGGGCCTTGCTCCCTGGCTCAGGTCCCTGTTGACTCTGTCTTTCCTGGTGCTTTCTGCCCTAGCCGCTTAGGTGAATGTGCTTCCGAGGCACCTGGCAAAGGTTGGCTTCAAATGATTTAGAACAGAGAAGGAACGTCCTATTCTTGTCCTGGGAATTAACGTAGTTCCCCCCTGGAGCGCGCGTGGTGAAGGGAGGGTGGGTGCCAGAAGCTGGGAGGGAGGCAGTGACTCAGGTGCTCACGGACCTTCCCTCCTGTCTTCTCCAGAGCAGCTGCTGGTCGGGCTGAAGGACAAAGACACGGTCGTGCGGTGGTCTGCGGCCAAAGGGTAGGTGAGGCCATCTCGCGGAGCGCTGGGTGTGAACGAGCTGGCGGCTTGTGAACGAGACCTCTCACCAATGCAGCCCTTCATGTGGAATCTGAGAACTGGGCTTTTTCTAATTTACATTTGTTGCTTTATGTCCTAATTTTAAAGATAATCACTGAGGTTGACTTGAGGCTCCTTTATTTCCTTGTGCTTTTTGTCTGGAATGGGCAGAATTGGTATATGCCAGTGTGCCTGTCTCATCCCACCCCCACAGACACTCGCGGCCCATTTAATCCCGGGTTCCCAGGGTGGGGTGGCCACATCCTCTGTTGTACCAACACACAGGGGCCGCCCAGCAGGGCCAGGCCTCCCATAGCAGAATCTACTGTCGGGGAGGGCAAGGGGGTCCCAAGTACGTGTAGCTCTTGAAGATGTCCACGAGCCCTCTGTGGAGAAACGCAAAATGGAGTGGAGGTTCTGGGGGCGGGGCGGGGAGGGGTCCCCCGGCCAGAGGTTCCCCTGAGTTTCTGTGCTGATCATCCAGAGACACGAGCACTCAGGCTGCAGGGGTCACAGGGCAACCTCTGAGCCCAAAGTCACGTCTGGTTGGACTGGGATGGGCTGGCATGGAGGGGCCTTCCTGGGAGCTCAGTCAGGACCCGGCCTGGCAGGGGCTATGCAGGGGTGCCGGTCCCACGTCAGGTAGCCTGACGGGAGCCTATGGCTGGTGTCCTCTGGAAGTGGGGCCTCCAGCCAGCGAGAGGGTCTGTAGGTGCTGGGTGCTGGGTACTGTGTGCCCACCCTTTGCATCCGTCCTAAGAGGCGCACAGATGGTGCTTATGGCAGCCTCGTGGAGTCCGGTGGGGCAGGTGCTGGAGTGCAGTGTGTGCTCTGGCTCTGGGTCAGCCTCTGTCCCCTTCTCTCGGGGGAGGGAGATGGCTGATGGCTGTGGCCCCACGATGGGCTGGCGGTGCTGATGAGGGCCTGGCCCTTCTCTTCCAGGATTGGCAGGGTGGCCGGAAGGCTTCCCCAGGAGCTGGCGGATGACGTGGTGGGGTCGGTGCTGGACTGTTTCAGGTACGTGTGGGGCGGTGGGGAGGGGAGAAGGAGGTGCACTTCTGGCAGGAAGCGGTGGGTTTTTTCTCCGACCTTTTACATTTTCTTTAATTGAGCTTCTTGTTAGAGCCCCAGAGTTATGTGTTTTTTTCTGTTTGAAGTGAATTTGAGAACTCCCCGTATTTCTGATATGTTTATTTTATCAGCTTAGGTTTTGTTACATTTCGTAAACCTTAAGGAAAAAAATCAGTCTTGAACATATACACACATAGATATTCTTAGAGAGAACCTGTGGTCTGCACTGTCCCAGGGAGAGTCTGTGGTGATGGAATGTTCTGGATCTGCCTCTAGGGCAGCCACGAGCCACCTCTACTACTGTGATTTATAGAAAGAGGCTGGCATCACTGAGGTGTGAATTGTAAGTTTTACTTTAATTTTGCCGGATTTCAATGTAAACAGCAGCACGCAGTGGCAGTTGTGCTGTATCTGTCCCAGCCTTGCAGGAAGTCTTGACACTGGTGTGAGCCTGGGGCCTGCAGGTGGGGACAGGGCAGAACCCAGGCAGCAAGGTGCTCCCAGGTGTATGTGTGCATTGGAGACAGGCATAGTGAGCAGTTCCTGCCGGGGGTTTAGGCTCTCAGTGTCGTTCCTGGTTTCAGAAGCAGGTGTTTGGGGAACGGGTGCTGTTTGCTGGGCCAGTGGTTGCACTGCTGCCCTCATTAGCTGTGGCTTTTCGTCTAGGACTGCCACTGAGCAGGCAAAGTGCACCGTCAGCACTCCTGGGTGCTCAGGTGTGTGTGTTAGTCACTGGGCTGCTCCTCGAGCGCCCTCGGAGCCGTGCTCCCCCTGAGCAGGTTTCTTCTTGCACTTTGCCTGGAGCCTGCTTGGTGACAGTGTCGGGAGGGCAGGGTGTCAGATGTGGGCCATCTTTTTCAGGATAATGGTGCACACGTGGCCAGGGCGCCCTGAACGAGGAACAAGACAGTGCGGGCTTCCCTGTCTTAGCTGGCCGTTCTGCTGGCTTATTTGAGGGCATCTTCCTGGAGTCCCATTCTGGTGGCATGGCGATGGGTGTGCTGATGGTACTGGGAGCCTGCTGGGTGCAGAGGGGTCCCCAGGTGGCCACTGAGGGAGTGGCCATTGTCGTGGCCACGGTGGAGTGTCTTGCTGCTGAGAGAGGATGGAGCTCTGAGATGGGATTTGGGAGCTTTTCCTCTGTTTCCTTCTCCAGGGATGGCTCTGCCTCCAGTTCTTTTATCTGCTGCTTCCCTCTGGTCAGTTAAAGCTCCTTTAAAAAAACAACACCACGTTTTATTGTGTATTTTTTTTTACAGAGAGGAAGGGAAAGGATAGAGTTAGAAACATTAATGAGAGATAAACATCCATCAGCTGCCTCCTGTACACGCCCTACTGGGGATGTGCCTGCAACCAAGATACATGCCCTTGACTGGAATCCAACCTGGGACCCTTCAGTCCGCAGGCCGACGCTCTACACTGAGCCACACCAGCCAGGACAGGCTACTTTGTATGGAACTCCCCCCTTCCCTCCCTCCCTTTCGTCGCTGCACTCATGGCCTCCCTCCTGAAGCCCCTACCCCACGCACTGAACATTTTCTTCTCCCAAAGGACACATCTCTGGCCAGGGGTGCGGGCCTTTCTCCAGCCCAGCAGTCTGAGTGCTCCTGAGTTAAAGCTCAAATACTGCTCTGCCTTTATTTCGTCATTTTTATGAACTCTGACTTTGTAGCTGGGCTGTTCTCTCCAGGGCAGTTGGAGTATTGTATTTCCTGTGCCAGCCGCTGAGGCTTTAAATTCACAGATGGGCTTTGGGAGGCTCTAGGCTTCGGGTTTGGGCCTGCCGGAAAGCTCTGTGGTCTCAGTGTTCTGTGTGCTCTCAGTTTCCAGGAGACGGACAACGCCTGGCATGGTGGATGTCTGGCGCTGGCAGAACTGGGCAGGAGGGGCCTGCTGCTCCCTCCCCGACTCCCGGACGGTGAGTACCTGCCATGCGTTTGCTTTGTATCGTCTGGACAATTGAAGACGTGGGCGCCTCGTCTCTCCCCATCTCCCCAGCACGGCCTGTGTGAGCTCACAACTAGGCAACTAGGCGGTGCCCTCCCTGGCGGGGGTGGTGTAGGGGAGAATGCACTAGGTCTTGCTCAGCCTTCCTCTTTCTCTTTCCTAATTGCTGCTTCTCCCTGTTGTGAAGTGTTTTTTTTCTTCTTCAATTTAGCCCTCACCTGAGGGTATGATTTTTATTGATTTTAGAGAGAGAGGAAGGGGTAGAGAGAAGCATTGATTGGTTGCCCTCTGCACACACCCCAACTGGGGATGGAACCCACACAGCCTTCTGGTGCATGGGAAGATGCTCCAACCAACTGAGCCACAGCCAGGGCGGTTCAGGCTGCCTTTTAGGATGAGGCAAGGCTTTACATAAATATTTTTATTTAAAAGTTTTCTCTTCAGCTCTGTGCTGAGAAGCCTTGTTGCGTACACAGGTGGTTGGGGATGGCTTTCTTGCTTTAGCAGTGTTTGTCCTCTGCCTTCACTGGACCTGCACTTGGTGACCACCACCTGCCTGGTCGAGAGCTCCTCCCAGTCCCTGGAGTGAATCCTACTCCGCACCATGTGCCTTTCCAGGGCCTGTGGTCGACGTCCCGGGGGGTAAACGGGAGAACCCAGGCTGTTGTGAAGAGGCGGGAGGAGGGGCTGAAGGCCCCCGGCCTGCTCTCAGCAGCCCTTTAGAAAGCCGGGCTCTGGCAGCTCGTCCTCCTGCAGTGCTCCAAGGCCAGGGCCTGTAGTAGGCTCCGAGGAGCCCAGGTGGTGCCCACTGGTCTGCACGCACATTCGCACGCTCACGTGTACACACACTCACATTCACTCTCAGTCTGTTTTAATTGTTGCCTCAGCTCTGGTCTCTTCTTTCACTGAGTTTATTATGGCAGAATACTCTAAAATATAACAGAGTCCATATTTCTTTTTATTTTGTGCACCCTTAAAGTTTATCAAGAGTTTATTGGAAAATTGGCAATATATACATCATTTTAGGAAGTGGAAAGTGAGGCTGCATGAATCAGAAAGTTCACTGTAACATTACATGGGATGGACTATATTGGTAATAACTCCACCAGTAAAACATGTTCCCTCCTGGAAATAAATTATTTGTATAAATAGCCTCCTGATGTTTGTGTATTATTTAGTCACAACAAATCAAAATGTCCTCAGAGACAGCACTGCAGTGCTGATGCTGAAAAGGCTTCTGGCATTTCCAGTTATTGTCGCTGACTTCATGACACAGTAGGTTTAATGAGACAGCTAAGACCATTTGTTCTGGTGTAAGAATTGTATTTATAAGAAAAGTACTTTTACAAGACTTCCTATGACATGGCTTATACTTGAAAGTTACCTTGTAGTCCAACCTGTTTCATTCATTCTATTATAAAAATAAAAGCCAGTGTCTAACTCGCCAATCTTAGAGTAGGAGTCATTCTGATGTTTTTACAGTCCCAAATGGAAGCACCTTATAATATTCATGCTTAATATTTACAAAAAGTGAGCTGAATCGTAGCCTTTTCGTGTTTTTTCTTTTTTCTTTCTCTTTATGTGTATTTTGTTTTTTGAGAAGAAAAAACTGCCTGTAAAAATGGACAGATAAAAAACGCAGGGGCTGTTGCAGATGAGCTGCTCTGCGCCCTGCTTTGTGCCAGGGAGCCAGCACTAGGACACCCGAGTCCTTTTCCGGAGGGTGAACACTCGGGCCGTGTCACTCAACTTCGTCTTCTTAGCTCCCTGCTGGGACTTCCCTGAATCCCGTGGGCTCGTCCTCTTCTGCCCTTTGGGTCTGAGGTCACTCTGAGGCTCCTGGCTCGCCGTGGCACTGAGAGCCGGCGTGTCTTGTTGGCAGGTGGACTCCTGGGCCATAGGCTCCCCATCGCCTACCCGGACGGTGCCCGGGCTGTAGGCCGCCAGTTGGCAGAGGGCCACGGCTGCCGTCTGCTTCTGCTCGTCGCTGCTGTCCACTGCCCGTGTGTCCTGGGCCTTCCCAGTGGGGCTGGTCATTGGGACCTCATCGGAGCCAAGGCTGTTGTGGTTCGTCTCTGTATGTCCCGGCTCATCTCCGGAACCTGCCGGCCTGGTCTTCTGAGCCGTGGCGGGTTCTGCCTCTGGCGGGGGGCTGTGGGGGGAAGGCCTCTGGGCCAGGGCGTTGCAGGGGTCCTTCACCGAGAGGTTGAGAGGCACGTCCTGCAGCTCCGGGAAGTCTGTGTACCGGGGGTCGGGAGCTGCTGCCGGCCTGGCCTCCGGTTTCTTGGAGAGGTTCAGTGGGGCTATCCCGGAGCCGTCCTCGGGGCCGGGCGGCATGGCCTCCATGCCGCGAGAGGTGCTGCCTGTCTGGGCCGGAGTGTCGGTGTCCATGGTGCCGAGGCTGGAGGAGGCAAAGAGAAGGGAAGCTTATTAGGGACATTAGTAGAAAAGCTGCTGTGTGAAGCTTTTTGGGAGAGTCCTAGCTTGCTAACCGAGCACAGCCAGAGACACGCCTGTGGAGGTTCTGAAAAGAAGATGCTCTTACCTTTGTGGAGGGTCATCTCTGTTTTCTGGAGCCTGGAAATGTGGGCGCTCGGTGCTCTTCTTGATGGGCTTGAAGGCTGTGAGGCTCCGCTCTGGTTGCTGGAGTCTTGCCAGGGCGTCTGCTGTGGGCTTGTCCGAGAGGTCGCCCAGCCCCGTGCAGGGCTGGCTTGTCTGGGTGAAGTTGGTGGGACTTGGCCTTCCTGGGGAGCCCGTGGCCGCGCTGCCTGCCCGTGGGCTCATCTTGGTCCCTTCTGTGTCCCTCTGCCTGTCTTTGGAAGGGTCTTCGGCCTCAGCAGTCGGACTCTCTTTCTCAAACTCGGTGTGTTTCTTGTGGGAGTGGGAAGGGTTTGACTTGGATGGACTGGAGGCTGGGTAGACCAGGGCAGCTTCTTCCAGGAGGTGGGCGCTCTGATCCTGTGAAATACCAGGGACAGGCGGCAGTCTGAGGCCATAGGAGGAAAACGCAGACTCTGGTCTGTAGAATCCATAAGGAATTGGCAAATTGGGGTGGTACTGCTGGAAAAACCGGTAATGATCGTATGCCAAGGGAGACGGGTGCAAGTGCTTGGGCATTGGCCCCGGGTGAGACAGGAAGTGCCTTTGGTCTTGGGCCCCGTAGACTGACAGCAGGGGGGCGTCACACTCGGGCGAGTTCCCGGCCGGGCGGTAGGGTGAGTAGATGGTGGCCAGTCCATGCTCCGTGTAAAAGTGGGGTGAGTACTCGGGAATTGTGGGGTGCATGTAAGGGGAAAGGGCCCCAAACCCCTTGGTGGGTGGGATTTTATGTGAGAACTCGGGTGGGAGGAAGGGCAAGCCAGCTTTCCAGGGGTAGGCAGGGGCGTGGAATGCAGACTTGGTGTGGAAAGGGGTGGCCTTGGTGGTGGTGCCGGGCAGTGCCAGGGCCTCGGGAGCCTCGGCGTGTTCTGGCCCTTTGAGTCTGTGCTCTCCGACGGGAACGAAGGCCGATGGCCGCACGGCCCCTTCCAGAGCCGGCGGGGAGCCCGCCGCGGCCTCTGGGGCCGGAGCCCGGTGCTCGGCCTCCCTGTGGAGGGCAGGCTTCTGCCCAGCGCCCTTGTGGGGCCCACGCAGCTGCAGCTCCAGGTTCTCCTTGGCGTCGTCCTTGGCCAGGCCGAGTGGGAGCTTGGTGTCCACGTGGGGGAGGCTGTGCGTGGCCGACTTGGTGGAGGCGGGCTTCACGGTGGGGTCCAGCTGGTGCGTCTGCTTAGGGTCGAGAGGGTTAGACTTGGGGCACTTGGGGACACGGTCTTGCTCTGATACCAAAGTGATGGAGTTTTTACAGAGACCGTACTTCATGTGGTTGAAGAGATGGGACTTTTCGTTGCAAGTGAAGGGGCACTGGAAGCACTTGTACTTGAAGGGCTTCCCCGGAGGCCTCGGGATGTAGTGCGGCTTTTTTGGTTTCCGCTCTTTGAGAAGACTCATCTTCCTCTTCCGGGTCAGGCTCCGGCTTCCGGGGGTCGGCTCACAGCTGGCTCCTGCTTGATTCGCACCTGGGGATTTTACCGACGTGCGCTTGCTTTCCTTCCCGCCGCTTTTATTTGAAGCCAGCTCCACGCGCTGCGGGTCTGCCGAGAAAAGCCGTGCTCATGGGGGGCCTGGGAGCTGCAAAGGAGGAGCAGAGCCTTAGTGACAGGACACTGGCCTGAGGGCCAGTGGGCAAGCCCTGTCCTCACAGTGATCACAGGGGGGTTGACGCCACGGCACCTGGAGATGCAGGCGACATCCGACGGAGCCGCCCCCTGGGTGCGGGCAGGGTGAGCGGCCTCCACTCAGAACACGCTTTCTGTGTTCTCACGTCTGACCTGAATTTCCTCGGGGCCAAGAGGAATGTGGTGTGTGGAGTGTTTGGTGTCAGTTCTGAGAATGCCTGTCATTCTTTGAGTTTTGGGAACCTTGTTTCTGGACCTGAGGCCTCAGATGCCAGAAAGATTGTGGACTGAGGGGCTGGGTGACTGCTGGGATCCTGCCCCAGCCACGCCCACAGAGTTTCAGGCCTGAGTCACATCACAGGTGGTCTGACTGCTGAACGTGACTGCCGGAGGCCTGGGGCTGTGCGTGCGCTCCCTTACAACCGGGAGCTTGTAATTATGACGTTCAGGAAGCTGCTCGCCGGGGCTGCCTGTGTCAGCAGGCTGTTAGGCATACGTTTAAATGGGATCCCCCCCTAAGCCTCCTGATGTCACAGCCACGCCGTCTCAGTCCAGACAGAGTGGGCCCCACACACTCCTGTGGTGTGAGGTGCTGTCAAGGGAGCCTGTGAGTGAGCCAATATCTGGCTCTGGTCTCTGCCCGTTCCACTGCCTGCCTGGTGAGTGGTGTGGGGTAGGTCCCTCTGGGTGGCCGAGAGTGTGGCCAGGGTGCCTGCCTCTCTTTCCTGGCCTTACCTCCTCCAGTTGCAGAACCAGAGCTTTGCAGCCCTCTGGCCACGGGGAAGGCAGTGAGTGGTGCCTGTTTTAGAGATGGTTGGGTCATGGTAAGAAGCCACCCAGCTTTCAACCTTTAGGAACTGGGCCTCGGACCACACCCACTCAGGTCTGGCGAGTGGCTGGCAGGGCTGTCCCTCGAAGGGCCTCGGGTCCACCTGGGCTGCTGGGTGTCTGGCCTTCAGGTTACTTTCCCTTAGGGGGGCCCCCTCTGCCCCCCCCCCCCCCCCCTCCAGGCTTCACTGCAGGTCTCAGCCAGTTTCCGCACACCGGAACCATGGGCTCTCAGCCTGCCTCCTGCCAAACGGAGAGATCTGGGAGGACCAGCCCCAGTGACTGTGTCCCAGAGAAACGTGTGGGTGGGGAAAGCGCCCTGAGGTGCGAGCACTTCCATTTGCATAAAAATAGGGGAAGGAAAAGGTCTTTAGCCTCTATATATTGCCAAGCACTTAAAAAACAAGGCTCAGAGGAAATGATTTATCAGAACCCTTCAGCTGCAGTTCTGATCTAAGACCTGAACGAGAGTGGCCGGATTCATACAGTCACCTCCTCCACACGGTGGGGAGACACTCACAGGAAAGCAGCCCTTCTGTGGGAACCTACGAGACTTGCTTTCACAGCACAAGGCAGTCTGCTTGGGTCCCACCCTTGGGCGATGAGGTAATGGGCCCTTGTGGGAGGGTGGAGCTTCACTTTTCACCGGATACCTTAAATTCTAAGAGCACTGATTTTATTCTCAGCTAACTGGCTTCTCTGCTCATGTATCCATATTTCTTAAAAACACAAAGAACCACTCTCCTACCTGCACACTGTCTCTGGAGCTATTTTATCACCCAGGTCTTTCAAACGCCTGTGTGTTTGCAGGGGCGGTTGGAGTGGGAAGAGGCTTTGCCGCTGCCTCAGCCTTCCTAGTTCCTGAAGACAGGGCCTGAGGGGCACGTACTGGCTGTGCAGGGAGATTTCTGGCTGCCCTGCAACGGGGTCCTCCCTCCTGAGACCTTCATCCCCCCTTCTCCAACCCATGCAGCCAGGAGTTGCCCGGCTGTGTCAATGCCGGGCCAATGACACTTGTAACCATAGCTCCGCTTATTATAGCAAAAACGTGAAATCTTTACGAGATCAGTGCATCCCTTGGGGGGCAGATACTCTCTGGGTGATAAAAGCACAATTTCCTTGCCGCCCGTCATCAAGCGACTCCAGCCAGTGCCGGGCCAGCCAGATAAGTCAGTCAGCGGGGCCTGTGGTGGCACGCCTCATTATGCTCTCTGGTTCTGGAGGCGTGAGAATCTCTGCGAGTCAGCTTCCCAGGCTGCATAGGATGTGTTATGGCAGAGACCTGAGCACCGGTGATTTCATCACCAGCGGCAGCACCGTCCCAATGATGACAGTTGCAAAACGTTTATCAGGTGTGAGCCCCGAGTCCCGGCGATACCGAGAGTGGACTCGGATCCACCCCTCCAGCATTAAAATACTGAGCGCACCTGAACGGCAAGTTCCCTCCAGAGTTAAGAAAATGCTGTCCAGTTTGGAGCAGTCTTACCTAACATTGCTAACACTGTCAGGCAGAAATAGAAATAGACTCAGGTTGGTTACCTTTTCTCAAAGATTTATAGGAGTCGAGTTATATGTAAGTTATAGTATTACCCAAAAGAATACTTTTGGAAATGATTGTTTTATGTCAATATGTACTTTTTTCACTCAAATGCTGACTAGACTTCTTGTCTGGTTGGCTGGCACACAGGCATCAGGGTGACCCACCACATGTGGGACGTGAGGGTCCTCGGGGCTTCGTTGTGCGAGGACGGCCCCACTGGGGTCACAGGTGCAGCAGTGGCATTAGCTCTGGGTAAACTGACTCAGGGTTGCACAATCGCTCATTAAAACCAGCACCATGGCTTCAGGTGCCCCTGGAGACAGGCGTAGTCCGCTCGGCTATAAAAGCGCAGTCATGCCGGAGGAACAGGTAAAAGGGAGGTGGTTGTGGGCTTTCGAGGGGGCAGCCTATAGAATGAGGCATGTCTGAGCTCTCTGCCCAGGGCCGGTTTACAGGATGACAGACTGGAACTAAAACTGCTGGTGTCAGGTGTTCCCAGGAAGGGCATTGTTGCCACAACAGTCCAGTCCAAGCGTTAACTGTTTGTAGTAAGTGGGTTTGCTTTCTGAGGAAGCTTTCTCTGGGGATGTGAGAGGCGCTTCACTATCCTTTCTCTGGGACGCCTGCTTCTGAGTGAGCACTTCCCTGGAGAGCGGTGTGGAGAGCTAATGGAGCTGGACCCTGGGAGCATCTTTCACAGTCAGAGTTCTGCCTGTTGAAAGGTTTCTGTGACTGTTTTCACCCTCCTGCCCTCCCACTCGGCTGTCTCTGCCGGCTCGAGGGAGCTGGCAGGTAGCACCTGCTCTGAGCGGCCTCCTCTGCCTGGGTGGCTCTGCTCGGCCACCTCCATCCCGTCCTTTCAGACTAAGCAGCTGTACCCCAGCGTCCACGCTGGAGGCGGAGGACAGTGGGAGGCAGTGATTTGAAGGCAGGCACAGGGGCTGGAGCCTCACAGAGGTTTTTCTACTGCACTTAGAAGTGTCCTTTTTGTGACTTTTCAAGCATCTTAAACATCTGCTTTTGCTAAGCTGATTGGCTTTTTTGCCTGTGGGAAGAGCTGGGAGAGGCGTCTAGCTGCCTCTTTCTCTCCCCCGCCGTGCTCTCCCCAGGGCTCCAGGCAGAACTGCTTACATGTGGTTTCAGTTGGCCACAGGGCTGTTTGCCTGTCTCGATGCAGGGACTGCCTCTCACTGTCTCCGACGGCTTCCCAAGCGTGGACAGGCACTGTGGCGGCCGAGACAGCCGTCAGGAGAGAGTGAGTGGCTGGCAAGTTTAAAAGGTTTCTAAGGAATTTGAACTCTGAAAAATAGATGAGAGGAGGAGATTTAAAAAAAAACAAAAAACAAAAACTTGGATAGGACAAAATAGAGGTGACTATAGCTTGTCTTTACGGGACATTGCTATGCAGGCTGGGAGCCGTGCCCGTCATGCCGGGAGCCGTGCACTGAGACCCTGCCTCGGTGTGTCCGGAGTCTGGCAGCGGCCTCGTCAGGTGGAACGTTCTGAAGGGCATGCTATAATTACGATATTGTGAGGTGGCGTTATTGCATAACTCAGGGACACGCCATTGTCGCCTACCCACTGGGGTGTTGCAAGAACAAGATTTGTGAGTTTTACTCCAATGGAGCTTTTCCAGTGATTAACCGCCACTCCCTTCCCAGACTTGTGGTCCTTAAAATGCCGGCAACCTCAGGACCACTGTGCCTAGGGAGGACGGGCTGCCCACGCGGGTTTAGGAGACTAGGTCAGGGAACAGCGGGGCTTCAGCCGAGGCCCCGAAGCCCCGAGGCCCCGCGTCCGAAAGCTCTGCACGCAGAGGGCACAGCTTTAACGCCCTGCCGGGGGCTCTCCCTAGAGCCCAGGGGCCCGCGGTGCCTGCCCGCTTGCTCTCACAGAAACAAACCAAACCAGTTCAAAGCCGGGGAAGACTCTGGCCATGCAAATAAAAATTAGGGTAGCAAATGCAGACAGAGTCTGCTGTAAATGAGGTCTCATCTCAAACTTGGCCAGTAATTTGGTTAGTAATTGTTCTAATGTACAGATTTATGAAACATTTTATAAAGAGAAATAACACATACTTCTTTCTGTACATAGAGGGATCCTCTTTGGCTAAGTTTTTTTTTTTTTTTAAACAAGTTACAACAGCACTTATTTAAACTTTAAAATTTCAAAAGGTTTTAAAATGAAAGAAACTATAAAATCAGCAACTGTATAATCACACTCATGTATATATATATGATCTTTTATGTTGAAACTTACAGTTTATTTTTAAGGCAGGAAACACATAAGCAATAATATAAATTCGAGCTTTGTTTTAAACTGAATGGGCTTTATGGCAGAAACGAGGAACTGAGTTCCCAGGCCAGGAATGCAGTGTCGCTTGGTTACAAGTTCCTGCTCAGGTCTGCTGTGAGTGGTGCACCTGCTGTTCTAAGGAATCTCGGAGAACAGCAGGGCAGCCAGGGACTCGCCGAGCCGGTCGTTTAAGATCCACCCGAGAGCAGTTTTGAAAGAAAAGGTGAATTTGAGAAGAAATGGCAGGTACTCACCGGAGGCAGGCAGTGCAGGGAGCGGGAGGCGGCGGGAGGCGGCCAGTGCCCAGGAGCAGGACTGTCTCAGCCGGCTGCTCTCAGAGACTGAGCGGCCGCCCCAGTGGGAGGGGTTTAAGTGGAGGAGTTGCGCCCTCAGGGCCTGGAGATGCACCTGATATTCCTCCTGCCCGCAGCTACGATTCATGTGTTTGCTCCCACGTGTTTGCACCCACCGAGCCCTCAGAGCAGCGTCACCCCTGGGCCACGCCGAGCACCACTCTGTGCCTCCCAGGAGCTGCCTGCTTCCCTCGGGAGCGCCATCGTAGCGCCACAGAGCTGGCCCGGCGTCAGGACCACGGGGTCAGAGGTGTTCCTGGTGAGAATAGAGAGGAATAGGGCACAGGTCGGCCTTCAGTAATTATGTGATGTAACGCAGAAGCACGTGAGACCTTCCTTCAGCCGCTCCAGCGCTTGTAGGGAGCAGCCTGCAAACACCGGCATTTAGTCTGAGCCACAGCTCCCCCGACGGAGGCGGGCTCTCTGGTGTCCTCTCCCTGGGTCTGAAGGAGACAGCCGTTGCCTTCCGCCCTTTACCCTGTGCCTGGCAGTCTTTGTCCTCCCTGGTCCTCCTCGAGAGAGCCGAGAGGGAGGGAGACAGGCTCAGCATTTGCCTTCCCGCGGGGACCTGCTGGCGCTTGCCCGGGACCAGTCCCTGGCCTAGCTCACTGGGGGCGGGACTGCAGCTGCCGTGGGAATCCCACACCCTCTTACCCTTTCGTTCTTAAAAAAAATAATAACTGAGACCATTTTTGAGCCTGTTTACCCCCCTCCCCACTCACACTGCTCGCTCTTCAGTCCGTGGCTGTGTGCCCACTATGTGTGGCTGGAAGTGATGTCCGTTTGGGGACGGGAGAGGAGGCTGTGAGCCGGTCAGACCCGGCCACGTGTGGTGTTCCTGGCGCTGGGTCGGGCTTCCTAGGCCACATACTGTGTGTGTGTGTGTGTGTGTGTGTGTGTGTGTGTTTTGTTTTTTTTTCTTTAAAAATTTAAGGCTTCAGATTTTACGTAAAGCTTTACCATTGGGTTTAAAATGTTTTTATTACCTTTTTCCATGCCAGACGTCGTGTACTGTAATGTTTTGTCACAGAAAGCAGTGGACCCCGGCTGCTCACCTGGCTGCTGCGGGGGAAGAAGCCACCGAAGCTTGGTGCCTTCCCCGCGGTTGCATCATGTCTGGGTGATGTGGGTCCAGAGTCTGGCCGGCCTCCGCCCTGCCAGCCCTGTGCTCCGTGGGTGTTGAGGGTGGGGGTGGTGTTAGTTTGCAGGTGCACTGGATGGGGGACCCAGGATGGCTTCACTCACCTGCCTGATGTCCTGGAGAGGGCAGCTGGGTCCTCCCTCCCCAGGCCATCTCCTGCAGAGGCCTCTCCAGGAGGAGGAAGTCTGACTTGGCTCAGGACTCTGGAAGAGCCACGTACAAGCTTCCAATCCTTAGAAAGGCCAGGCCACACTTCACTGGCCTGGGTTCGAGGAGAGGGTGCCCGCCCACCTCTCAGGGGAGGCTGTCCCCTCCCAGTCTCTCTCCCCAGGGCACCACCTGGACCTTCTCTTGGCTGAGTCTTCGGTGTTTACCTCCTGGCATCCAAATAACATTTCTCCATGGCTCTGTCCATTTCCTCCACCCCTGCCTGTCCAGTTGTGGGTGTTGTCTGTTGCCTTCCCTTTATGGAAAATGAGTTTCACTCCCTCTTTTCTGCCTTCTCACCTACCTCTTTCCCGCTTCCTGGATCCCACATGGTCTCTGGTGGACTGACCCTTTATTTTGGTCATCCTGTGTGTGGGCTCCTGAGAAAAAGAGTGCCAGAGAGGCGAGGTTTGGAGAAGGATGTATTGGAAGTGTCTTTGTTCTGCCTGCTACCTGATTGGTAGTTCGTCTGGCTGGATAGAGAATCCCAGGCACAGAGTCATTCACCTGCAGGTTTGAAAATGTTCTGGGGCATCTAGCCAGCAGCCCTGCTGTTGAAAGTTTGATGCTATTCTGATTCTTTTCCCCCAACATTTTAATACGAAACATTTCAAACAGACAAGTGGTCAGGATTTGACAGTGAGTGGTCAGCTCCCTGACATTGGACTCGACAGTGAGTGCTGTGCTCGGTCTGCTTCCGCGCCCAGCGCTGAAGTGCGAGCCCGCCCTTAGCTACTTGTCCGTCTGTTTCAAAGTCAGTTGCAGACGAGCTTCCCTGCACATGGGTCTGACACTGCAGGCGAGGTCTGTGTTTGTGCCCAGCTCTCCTTTCTCAGGAGTCCAGCCCCCGAGCTTGGAGAAGCATAGTCCTGTCGGGACGCGGGCTGCATGATTCCCTCCCCAGACCAGGCGGCCCCTGGTGGGTTTTCTCCGCCAGGAGCAGCTCTCCTGCCCTGGAATTCACACCAGTTCGTGGGGGTTCTTGAGTCTTGGATGTGCTTGTTCCCCTGTGTGGATCCTTTTTGTTATCCTCCTAATTCCCAGGTCCCTCCCCTTTCTTTCCCGGCCCTCCTGTTAATTGTTTCATTTCTGCCGATATGATTTTTGGCTTTCAGGAGTTGTTTTTTGCTGAGTGTTTTTTTTTTTTTTTTTTTAAAGCATGTTATTTTTAGTTGCTTCTCTTATTTCTCTGAAGATTGTAATGATTTTGGGAGGGGCAGGTAGTGGTGCTCGCCCTGTGTCTCCATTTCTTCCACAAAGTCTTCTCTTCCATGGTGCCCCTGCTCACATGTGCAGCGAGTAACTGTGGTCTCTGGCTGGGGTGGGGGCCGGGTTCAGGGGTGCTTCTTCCGTGGCATATCTGGAGTGCCTTATTTCAGACGCCCCGCTTCCCCCGAGTTCTCTGGAGCCCCAGACCTTGAGCCTTCCGGGGCAGGAGGTCCGTTCCCTCACTTGCCCGCAGTCCCTCGGGCTTGTCCGTGCTCGGCATCCTGTCGCCTTGCTGTCCTCCCTGCCCTGTAGCTTACGTCTGAAGAAAGAGAGTCCTCTCCTGCTGTGGGCAGGACTCAGCCCTCTCTCATGTGTGTCCATCCACTGTCACCCCGAAGTCTGTGACTGAGTGTATGACCGAGAAGACCAAGTCTCGGGTAGGTGGTGAGGCTCCCCCAGGAGCCTGCGGAGCGAGGGGCAGGGAAATGTTCCTCTCGCCCTGGGGACACAGGCTGGTCAGGGCAGATGAGAGCTTCTTGCGGACCCTCCCCCTCCCTCCGTGCGATTGGGCTGCGGCTTCTGCTTCTCACGTGAAACTTGAAACAGCTTTGTCTTCAGTTGGGAAAGTGACTCAGGGTTGGCACCAGGGTTCCATTTCCTGCCTTCGCCTCCTGTCCCCCCCATGGGGAGGTGTCCCTGCCAGTTTCCTGTGCTCTGTCCTCTCTCCCCTGAGTGGCTATGAAAGGGTGCCCTTCACACACAATCGCTGGGCTCCGTCACCATTGGTGCAGAAGCCACTTAGTTCACTGGAACAAGGACAACTAACAAATTAGACCCCCTTCCCCCCCAAGTTACAGATAACCTCAGTGAAAACCATAACAGCAAAGGAACCGATAGAAGACAGCGAGGGATGGGGTTTGAACAGCCACATTCATTTCTCGGCCTGGAAGCTGGGGTCCCAGACCAAGGGGCCGTTCTCCTCCTGCTCAGGCTCTGGGCCCCCACGCCAGGCTGCCCTCTGCGGGGCCGCCCCCTGCGTGTCCGACACTGTCCCTGCTACACTGTCCCTGCTGCGGTGCTGCCCTTACCTGCAGACGGATGGCTTCAGGACGGAGCTATCAGGAGGAGGGGAGGCAAAGGTGTTGGCTCTTAAAAGTCATTTCTTTTTTCTTTTTTTTAAACATTTTATTGATTTTTTACAGAGAGGAAGAGAGAGGGATAGAGAGTTAGAAACATTGATGAGAGAGAATCATCGATCAGCTGCCTCCTGCACACCCCTTACTGGGGATGTGCCCGCAACCAGGTACATGCCTTTGCCCGGAATCGAACCTGGGACCTTTCAGTCCGAAGGCCAACGCTCTATCCACTGAGCCAAACCGGTCCTGGCTAAAAGTCATTTCTTATTTGGTTGTTTTGATTGAGGTTAAATTCACATCATCAAATGAACGCTAACCATTTTAGAGTGAGCAGGTCCGTAGCATTTAGTACGTTCACAGTGTAGCACAACTGTCACTTCATCCAGTTCCCAGACGTCATCACCGAAGAAGAGCCCGGTCAGCCCGACGGCCACCGCCTGCGTCTGGGCTTCTGGGCCACTTCTCCCGGACCTTTCCTGTGAGTGGGCCGCGCGCCGGGCCCTTTTGTTTGGCTTCTTTCACTGAGCACAGTATCGAACTCCGTTCCTTTTTATGGTGAATGATGTCACCCACCGTATGGGTAGGCCACTTTCCCCTGCTCACTGCTGATGGACAGCTGGGCTGTTGCCACATTTGGCCACTGAGGAGAGCTGCTGTGAATGTGCAACAGCTTTCGGTTGGAACCCTTGTTTTCATCTCTCTGGGCCTGTGTCTCAGAGTGGAATGCTGCATCTCGTGGGACCAGTGTGACGTGTGGAAGAGCCACCATACTTCCTCAGCAGCCGCACCACCTCACACTCCACACCCTGCACCCCGCACTCTACACCCCGCACCCCGCACCCTGTACCCCGCACTCTACACCCTGCACCCCGCACTCCACACCCCGCATCCCGCACTCTACACCCCGCACCCCGCACTCCACACCATGCACCCTGCACTCCACCCCACGCACCCTACACCCCACACACTACGCACCCACACCCCACACTCCACCCCACGCACTCCACACCTCACACTCCACCCCATACACCCCATACCTCATAATTCGCACACCACACTCTCCAGGGGTCTTCAGACTACGGCCCGCGGGCCACATGCGGCCCACAAAGGAGTCTGATCCGGCCCGCCATGTTTTTTGGGCAGTGAGCGCAGCTGAGGTGTTACAGTAGGAATTAGTAGTTCATATAGTCCGGCCCTCCAGCTCTCTGAGGGACCGTGATCTGGCCCCCACTTTAAAAAGTTTGAGGACCCCTGCTAAACCCTGCACCCTGCACTCCACCCCACGCACCCTACACCCCACACACTACGCACCCACACCCCACACTCCACCTCATACACCCCATACCTCATAATTCGCACCCCATGCTCTTCACCCTGCACCCCGCACTCCACATCCCACACCCCATGCACCCCCATCCCACACCCCGCACCCCACCAGCAGTGTGCAGTGCCTGGGCTCCAGTCTCCACATCCTCGGTGGCACCTGCTCTTTTCATTTTCTTGATTGCACCTAAACTAGAGGTGTCTCATTGTGGCTTTGTTTGCATTTCCCGAACGATTGATAATGTTGAGCGCGTTTCCATGGGCTTGTTGGCTGTTTGTATCTGTCTTTGGAGAAATGTCTGTTCAAGTCCTTCGTCCCATTTTAAATTGGGTTGTGTCTTTCGTTGTTGATTTGAATATCCTGGATTCCAGATCCTTAACAGATAAATGATTTGCAAATAATTTCTCCCATTGTGTGGGTTGACTTTTTATTCTCTTGATAACATATTTGTATTGTCATTTCTAGTAATTCTTCCTTTTTCATTCATTTTTTTTAAATGTGTGTACATTTTTTTTTTTTGGTAGGAGTATATGGGTATATACACATACATTAGAGAGTTTTCAAAGGGTATCAAATTCTTTTGCTTTTAAGTATTTGGTTCTCTTTAATTAAATTAAGATTCTTTATGAAAGAACTCACAGTTGAATGAAAAAACATAAAACATGTCAAAGTAATAAGTGTTTAGAATTTATACTGTGCGTGTATGTATGAAAGCCATATGAAACCTGTGTCACATGGTTTTATCTGTTATTTTAAGAGATGACATTCATAGTTTGGGTCAAAACTAAGATTGTGACAGTAAGGAACATAGTGATATAGTTGTGTGTGTGTTAGTTATACACAGTGTGCTCAGGAAGTAACGTCTGTCCACATAATTTTTTCTGTTGTTTTAGATACTTTGATAGCATTTATGCTATTTCAATAGAAAGTCTTTTTATGAACCCTTAATGAGAAATCTTGCTTTCTGGAAGAAACCTACTAAGTGTCATTCTACATTTCCCCAGCTTGGTGCTGTCTGTATTGCTAGCAGCATGCCCACTGGGGTGTGACGTGTGCAGGAGGCCGGTGTGGCTGATGGCCTTCTAGGCAGGGCCCAGGAGCGCGTACTTGAATTTCCGGTTTGCTATGCGGGTTCGTGAGCATTTCTCTAGCGCCACGGCCCAGGGCCGCCTGGTTGGCGGGTGTGCCCTGTGGATGCAGGCACGGCTGGTTTTTCATGTGTGTGGTGCGGTGGCCATGGCTTCCTTGTACTTGTTCCCATGCTTCTGTGCTCTCTGGGGAAAGGCTGCCTAGCGTGGACGTGCTTGTGTGGAGGTGACTCCCTCAGCCGCCGCCTGGCACAGAGGCATTCCTGCCTCAGTCCCACGCCCGTCCTCTGAGCGCCACTGTGGCAGAGCTGAGCGCCAGCTCCCGGCTCTGGGGAGGGAGCCTGTGGCAGGGTCCTGGGAAGGGCCCAGCGTCACACCGTGGGAAAACACGGAGGCTCGGAAGCTGCTCCCTTTGGGTGCGATGAAGAGCTCGTCCGCCCTGAAGTGGGTCCCAGAGCTCATTCAGAGCCATTCAGGGACGGGGGCGGGGGGGGGGGGGACAGAGGGGGCAAACTCTCCTAAGGGCTGTAGGTGCGAAAGGGGGAGTTAGAAGTGTGTGTGTGGGGGGCTAGCTGTTTTCTGGACGGAGGGAGGAGGAGGCCAAGCTCTGCCCCCACCCTGTGCGACCCCTGCCAGGCATGGCCAAGCCTGAGGGTGAGGTCAGTAGCTGGGGTTGACTGCAGAGAGTGTGGCCGTGACAGGCTCGGATCAGAAGATGCTGCCACGCTCACCTGCCCTGGCTGTCTGTGGCCCATCTCTCCGGGGACCAGGAGAGGCTCACAAGTGGCTGGTGAACTTGACTAAACGCAGTGGCAGGCTTGTCATTGCCAAACGCCGGTGGCCTGTCACCTGCACATTTGTGTTCCGTCCTGCTGACCCTCTGGCCTTCGGCAGTCCTCTTGGGCTTTGCACATTCTGTGGGTCAGGGTCCAGGACCCTCTGCTCAGTGAGGGGGTCTTGAATGGCCCGATCCTCCAGGCCTGCCAGCTCTGAAACTGTGTTGTGTGGCGACAGTCGTGGGGCCAGTGGAGCCTGGGCACTGTGGCTCGGAATCCAAGGCCGTGAGTCAGTGGCAGAACTGGTCCCTGACTTCCTGGTTAAGCCTTTAATTCTCCTGATCGCTTATTTTCGCTTCTTTCAAGTTGTACTTGGGCCATTCTGTCATCAGTTGTGGGCGGTTCAAATGCCAGCGGCCTGTTGCTGAGCAGAGCAGGGCGGAGTGCCCCTCTCCACACTCAGTTCCTTCCCTCCACTGGCCTCTGGCAAGGGACAGAGTGGACAGTGCTGGTCCCTGTGTGGTCTACCAGTTGGGATAGGAGAGAGAGGGAAAGCGAGCCGAGTGAGAGCACATTTTTTCCTCTCACTGAAAGTGGGTCCTTGAGGGAATCACAAGAGCATTTAACTTGCAAAGAACCTTGACTCGAAACTAACAGACATGGGCTCAGGCTGGGGGCCTTGCTGGGAAGCCAGCACCCCAGCATGACAACAGAGAGCCAGGAGGTGCCGCTGGCCTCGAAGGGACTGTCAGTGGCTGTGGGGCCTCTGTGGGCACCAGCTCTCTCCTTCGAGGTCGCCTCCTACATCCCTTTGTTTTGTTGTGAGGGCTCTTGGGTCCCGAGTCCCCGGCTCAGCTACGCAGTGGGTGTTGCCTTGAACCTCGGCGCCTGGACGAGGTGTCGGTGACATCGTGGGCTGGGTCAGCTCTCATGAGAGCTGGAATCTCCATGTGACAGCTTCCCCTGGTGGGTACCAGTGGCGTTCCTTTGAATTTAATGAGCCAGGGCCCATCGGGGAGAGTGGGGCTGTTTGGTGGCATCGCTCCAGGCGCTGTGGTGCTCTTGTCACCTGCTGCTGATGGGTGACAGCTGCTCAGGCACAGCCCTGACTCAGCAGAGTATGCTCAACTCCTGTGGGTGCTGTGTCCCGGCCGGAGGAAGCGATGGGCTGCCCTCCTTCCGGTTGGGAGCCTGGTCGCAGGCGCAGCTGCCACTTCCTCCAGACAGACTTACAAGGAGTGGAATGCCCTGACCTTGGAGAAAGTGTCTGAAGTCAGGTTTCAGGATTGAGAAAACTGAAAAGGGAGCATGTTGGTTGAAGGTTGCATTTTCCACCTGAGGGTTGTTGCTAAGCAGGCGATATGCGATCATCCCTGACGCGCCCTGGGAACCAGCACAGGGCCATCTGAATGCAGTTCTTGGGGTCCTGTTTCCTCCAGAAGGATTGCTGAGGATCTGGTAGAGTAGGTGGAGCTTCCTGATGCTGGAGGTGGGTGAGGTGGGGGACACCAGGTTATGCAGTTGCTGTCAGCTTCTGGGCCTGACCAAGGTGCTGAGTCACATGCAGTGATGGCTCATACAGGAACTGTAAGATCTGCAGGATGGAACCCAGAAACGTCTCGTCGCACATGGCTCTCGCAGCCCTCAGTCCGGGACAATCTTAATGAATCTGTCCTTGGGAGCAGTCTTAAAAGTGAAAGAGATGCCCCACGGATGTCACTCATCATCCCCGAGGGGCCTCGTCACTGCGGCCTCTTTGACCGAGTGGTAGAGGGTGAGAGCTGCCCTGCACCCTCCCAGGTTCTGTGAAGGGGTCTGACTTCCACGATGAAATACAGTTTGTGCGCAGAGTATAAAACCTGTGTGATATGTTGACCTCTGAACCAGCGACGTTGTCCTTGCTGGGCATCCATCAGATGTGGCGTCCAGCCAACACCACTTTACAGACGCACTTCCCGCACACGTTAATAATTCCGTAAACACCGACAGCAGCCTGAGCTCAGCGGAGATGCTCAGCTTAAGTCTTATCAGCTTCCTGACTATTGTCCTTGTGCGCCGACCCCCCTCCCCCACCTGACGTGGTTCAGGCTCAGTTGTGGCCCTGGCCCTGGGGAGCGGAGAGCTGGGCGGGCGGCGTGGCAGGATCGGCCCTCGACACCAGGCCGTGGTCACACAGAGGAACGGTGCTTCTTGTCCTTTGCCTCAGCCGTGCTTCGTAGTAATTTCAGAAGGTCCTGCCAGGGGGGATGGTGGCTCCTGTCCTGAAACAGTGGCTTCCTCCTCTCCTGTGATCCCCGCCCTCCTGTGAGGGCCAGTGGCTGCTCTGCCTGACCTGCTGTGCATTGTAGCCATAGCGGTGCCACTGAGCCTGCGTCGTGTGCCGCATGTGGTGGGAACTCACGTGATCTTCAGGGCACTTGTGAGAGAGCTCCCGTCCTGGCCCCTTGACCAAAGAGCCGTGGCTCTCAGCCGCAGCCCGGCCCTGAGACCTATCTGCACAGACAGGTGAGGCTGTGGTCAGGGCCTGCCCCAGGAGCACAGGGCGATGGACACGGGCCTGGCCAGGGCAGCCCAGGGTTGGCGGGCTGGGGCCCCACACCTCCCGAGGGCGGGTCATCCTCGCACCCCGCATGCAGAGGGCCTCTGGGGCAAGTTCTCAGAAGTGTCCTGTGGGAACGGGAAGCTGAATGTTTATGGAATCAGATATTCTGTCTATCATTTCCTCTTGTCCCCTAGCAGTTTCAGCACTGGCTTTTTTTCTGAGCAAGTTGGACTGCATTTTTGAGGAAGGTATGATGGCTATTTGTACTGGTGGCCGAAACAGAAGTTCTATGGTGATGGCCACACCCGCTTCCCAAAAGCTGGGGCTTTCCTAGGCTCCGTCTGGGCGGGCAGGCTCTGGGTCTGAGTGCTGAAGTGACTCAGAGGTTTCCATGGGGAAGGGGCTCCATGCATCTTGGGATATGGCATCCTGTGCGCCCTGGGAGGTGTCATCCTGTGCACCCTGAGAGATGCTGTCCTACTGCACCCTGGGAGGTATCATTCTAGTGCATCCCAGTAGATGAGGCTCAGTGCATCCTGGGAAAATTACCCAATGCAGTTCAAGACACAGGCCCAGTTTAGTGAATGCCTTATGTCACATGTGTCAAACACAAGGCCCGCGGGCCAAATCCGTCCCGCCAGGCCTTGCAATGTGGCCCGCACTGCGCTGTCATCACTGCACTCCGCTGCGTTTCCATCACAATGACAGTTTATGACTGTTCAGTAAACCATTCGGCCCGCGATTTAGGCTGGATTTTAGATTTTGGCCCCTTCTCTGATTGAGTTCGACACCCCTACCTTATGTGATAAGTTTGTTTTTAAATTAATATAGTTTATGGCTTATCAAGACATAACTTTGTGTGGCTGTGTGATGACTTTTTTAGGGACAGGTATTCGTACACCACAAAGAACGCCTGGGTTCCTCCTGGCCCACTCTGTCCCCAGGGTGTGCGTGCTGTAAGCCTGCACTTGGAGGGTTAAGTCGTTTCTTTCACCTGGAGGCTGCTGTGCCCTTAGGCAGTTGGTAGACAAATGACATGCTGTCTGGAGAGGAGGGTGTTTAAATTATATTGCTAGAGTCTGGGTTGCCAAAAGGAAGCCCTCTGGGGAATCTTATATATTTGACATGCATTGGCAGTGTGTAATTGGAACCATGAGAAAGGTTTTTTGTTCAAAGCTATTGAGGAGTTTCCTTATTTTAAACCTGTTGAATCTGGAAAGAGTTGTCTTTGAATTTTTTTTCTCTGATAATGACTTTTTGTTAAATTGTAGGGCAAAGACTTTCTACTCCATCTATTGCCTCCTCTCCTCCAAAGTGTGGCCACTGAGCGGTCTCTCCCTTGTCCTCCGGGTCCTAGATGTCTGAGCGGGAAGCCCAGGGTGTTCTTTCACCCAGAAGAGTCTGGAGAAGGGCTGATGGTCAGCTGGCAGCCACGAGCCCTGGGGTGGGGGTGGCAGAAGCAGACCCGACCCAACCTTTCACCCTCCCACCCCCAGCCCAGTCACAGGCCTTACTATCCTCTTGGGATTAATTGGAGCTGATAGGCTCATTTTAAATTTTCTTGTCTAAGAAATCTATCATCTTGCTTTCTCTCCTTCTCAGCGGTTTTACTTTCTGCAAATCAGATTTCTTTCTAGTGACACCCGAAGAAAAGGTTCCCACTGCCACCCGGTGATGGCTCTGCTTCCCTGTCAGACCCCGTCCGGCCGCAGAGCCTCTGGAGCGCTGGTAGCCACTTCTCTGCACATGAGTGCAGTCACCGATGTTGCAGGCACTGCGAGGGGCCGACAGAGGTCTGAGTAGAAGGTGACAGGATAGATGCTGAAGGCTGTGCTGAGGATGGAATGCAGGCAGCAGGGGCTCTGCCAGGTGTGGGTGGTACTGGCAGGGAGGCTCCTGAGGCCAGGCGGGTCTTTATTTCTCTGAGTCCGTTCTGCAGGAGGACACAGAGAAATCCAGCAACTTCACATTGTCAGTGGGCTGGCAGCTGCCCGAAGACAATCCAGCGGCGTGTTTGGGTGCCAGGAGAAAGTTGGGCTTCCCTGGTTACACAGAAAGCACAGCGCCCCCCTCCCCCCACTGGTTTGGCTCATGTCAGAGCTCCTAGCTCTCCCACAACTTGAAACTGAGAAGTGGGCCAGGTGAACCTATGGTTAGACTTTACTAGGCTGTCAGTTTTCCCAAAAGTAAATGCCAATCAAACCTCACGAAGGCCTGTCGGTATGAGGCTGTTGACCATTAGTGGAACACAAGTCCGCCGTCTGTGTCTTGTCCTCATTGCTGACGACCTTCCCAGCCAACAAAATGTCACTTTAGGAACAGTCTCACTTTGATTGGGATCAGACACTTGGGCTTCCAAATAGGGGTCAGACCGTGGGGGTGCGATGGCAGGGCTCCCCCAGCAGCTCAGTGACCTTGGGGGGGGGTAAGCAGGTGAGGGTGGGGCTCTGTCCACACAGAAGTGGCCTTCCAGGTGGCTCCGAGCATCCCTCAATGTGTCTGCACGAAGTGGCCGTGGAGGTTCTGACTGCTGTCATTCATAGTTGTCTGTTTTGAAATTGATTTTGTCTGGTGGACCGATAAATTGGGACTCAGCAGTCAGCAGCCAGCAGCCAGCTTTCCCTCTGGCTATGCAATTGCTGCCTGGTCTTACCCAGAGCTGTCGGCGGCTGTGTTCAGGTGACAGATTAGGGAATCTGGTATGGCAGCGACACCACGTTTATGTTATGCTTTTCTCATAAAGGTGCCACAGCCTGTTAGTTTTGACACTCATCGGCCATGGACGGGCCATCCTGTATTAGCACAGAAAGTATGAGCAACACTCGGAGCCATTCCAGGTAAAACAATGGAAGGCCACGTTTAAGCATTTCAGATGTGGCACAGCTTAGACAGTCGTTGGAAAGTCACTAACAGATGTAACTACTTCATCTGCAGCGGCGGGGCCTCTTGCCCTGTTTGGCAGGAGCCGTGATTGTGAGCTTCGTGTTGAGAAGGTGGACATGGCCAGTGGCCGGGAGCGAGGGGTGTTCTTTCATGCGGAGAGCTTTTAAAATGCAATTTAAAGTAAATTTTGTGAACATTTACAATCTTATGAGAAAAAATTGTCACATGTACATAAAGTAAACTATACAGAATCAAATCCACTTTTTCTTGCTATTTAATTAGAAGCAAATATCCTTGGATACAGAAAGGCAGAAGGGTTACTTGTGGATAATATTCACAGTCCTGCCTTGTCTCCTCTGATTTTTTTTTTTTTTAACCTAAGACTGTTTTTAGATCCATTTCCCTGGAAGATAATTTCTGTGGTGATAGATGCACGTGCGAATAGTTGATGCTTTAGTTTTCTTAACGTCTCACGGGGGTGCCGTTCTCAGGCCGCTGGGCGGCACAGCGGGAGCCTTGTGCGACGAGGGGCTCGCAGTGCCGGCCAAGGTGCTTGGAGGGACAAGGACGTGCACACCGGCACCCTGGGGGCCGGCGGTGACGTGCTGCCTGACCGTCCCAGGGCCTCCCCGCTGGCTGCTGAGCTGCGCCTTCGTTTCCTTTGTTGAGGGCTTGGTCTCGCTCGCCTCTTGTGCTGGGACCATTACCCTCTCACGTGCGAGAGCTGCCTGGCGGGCTTCTGTGGTGGCCCGTGTGGGAGGCCTGCTGGCAGCTTGGCCGGGTGTGACACTGCAGAACACGCATGCTGTGGCTGTGTGCACGGGTAGCTCACCCTCCCGTGCCTCTCATCCCGAGGGGCGCGGGGCATGGGCGTGTCCTTCTCCCTTCCGAGGTCTGACCTTTCAGCGCCACGGGCTCAGATGCTGACCAGAAGCATGTTGGCCCAGACACGATCTCCATCTCCTGGGACCCACTCTCCTCTCCTCATTTTTCTACCCACTAGTGCCAGCTGTCCGCGCCTTTTGTGGCAGCACCCTTGTCTGTTTCAGTCAGTAAAGTGGGACTTTCAGTGTGGTCTTTCAGAAAATTCCATTAAGTGTCACCTAAAAAAAATTTAACATTGTGTTTGATTTTTTAAATTACATTGTTTATGTAAGCTTTTTCTGTTATACTTAATAATTATAATTATTTTAAAAGGCTTTAAAATAGTTTGGTTCACTTATAAAATTAATTACATTTCTTTATACTTTAAAAACCTAATACATGAATGTGATATTTTTAAGTAATTTATATGTCTCTAATAAGCAAAACCTTTCTAGGTACTTGAAAAGTTTTAGCCCTTTTAAATATTTAATTACTCTCACCACATGTCTGAAAATTCATATCTTTATATAAAAAAATCACCTGTTATAGTAAATTACTCATTTAGACATTTTGTAATGGAACCAGGATAATCTGTTATGTATTTCAAATTATCGTAAACATCAGCTATTTCAGACCATTAAACGCATGTAGCTTGTCTGTCAAGTTACCTGGAATCATGGAGGTCACAGTGGGTGGACTTACTATCCTTTCAGTTCTGATCGTGAGGCTCCTCTGAGCAGAGGCAGTGCACCTGTGTGATGGGGTTCTCCTCTCCCCAGGGCTGCTCATTGGGCAGCTGCTTCTGCCCACACTTAAAAAAACACTTATAGGTGTTTTTTTTATGGGCCCCTTGACAAGACTCCCAGGCTGGGTCCCCTGTGAATTGCAGGCCTGTCTTCCCGCACCCTCAGCAGTTCTCCTTTTGAGCCTCCCAGTCTCTGGCTGCCTCCTGCATGCCCCCCACTCGGATTGAGCCCGCAACCCGAGCATGTGCCCTTGACCGGAATCAAACCGAGGACCTTCCCAGTCCACAGTCCAACGCCCTATCCACTGAGCCAAGGCTGGGGCTTTAGGCAACTTTAAAAAACTTGTTCACCTGATTTGAGCTGGTGGACTTCTGTTTTCCTTCTGCATGTTTCGTTTCTGACGAGGTCATCACTTTTACCGAATGACCTTGGGGTTGACTGCGCATATTGGTTCTGCCTGCCTGTTTGGTGCTGAGGGGCTGACAGTCGTGTGATCAAAATAGACGCCATTTCTTTAAAACCACATGTGCTGCCTCCCTGGTCTCATTCAGCTTGTCTTCTCTGCCCAGTGGTTCCTGTGATCCTGAGGGCGCTGACCTACGAGGAGAAGCGGGGTGCCTGCAGTGTGGGTGACAACGTCAGGGACGCCGCCTGCTATGTGTGCTGGGCCTTCGCACGTGCCTATGAGCCTCAGGAGCTGAAGCCCTTCGTGGCCGAGATTTCAAGGTGAGACTGTTAGGAGTCGTGGCGGCCAGCGCTGCCTCTGCTTTCGCCTCAGACGGAGCCCTCAGTGGCGCTCAAGGAGCAGCCAGCACAGCGCAGCCCCGCGGGAGCTGACGACGGTCTGAAAGGAGGCCTGTTCCAAAGAAGCAGCTCAGGGTCCTGTTTCGCGGGTAAACAGCTCAGGCAGGGTGTTAGGAGGAATGTTCTAGAAGCTTCGGCTGGCCTGTGGCTAGCAGGTCCTTAGATGAAGGGACTGGGCATCTGGGAGAGTGGGAGGAAACAGGAGGGAAACTGAGCAGGTGGGTTGGCATCTAAGCATTTGCGTGCTCTGCCAAAAGAACGTCAGTGGTCAGCCTTCACCTCGAAGGAGTCCAGCCTTCGGGTGGCAGCCCTGCTGTGGAGGGCGGGACTCCCTGCCCGGTCCCCTCATTCTTGTGGACTCGCACTTGCATATCCACTGGTCACAGATTGACTAGCATCTTCTTCATCGACACCTTCTGAACGAAAAGAGCACTCGTCAGCGTGGCTTTGGGAGATGGGGAGATGTATGTTCTCTGGTTTCTTGGAGGTGTATGTTCACTAGCAGGCTGGTGGCCCCATCAGATGCTGTGGCAACGTGGCCCTGGGTTTTCGGTGTGTGTCCCCAGCGGAGCCCTTAAGGCATCTGCGTGCCCTTGCTGTTATGTCCCACTTTTAAGATCTGCTCTATATATTTTTTAAAATATGTTTTTATTGATTTTTTTACAGAGAGGAAGAGAGAGGGATAGAGAGTTAGAAACATTGATGAGAGAGAATCATCGATCGGCTGCCTCCTGCATACCCCCCACTGGGGATGTGCCCGCAGCAAAGGTATGTGCCCTTGACTGGAATCGAACCTGGGACCCTTCAGTTCGCAGGCCGACTCTATCCACTGAGCCAAACCGGTTTTGGCAGATCTGCTATATTTTTGTTTGGGAAAAAATGCAAAACAAATGTGTCCCAGTATAGTGAGATTTTTAGTTAATTTTTGTACTCTGCTTTGTTACTGCATTTTTGGGCGTGAATACGTCTGGCCTTTGTGGTTGCTGTGTATGAAGTGGCCAGAGGAGGGTGCCCAGCATGGTGGCAGCCTCGGCATTTGTCATGGTGGGTGACAGTCAGCTGATGATTGGACTAGGAAATGGGTTTCAGAATGATCCTCCCATAGTTCTTAGGCGCTCCCCCTCTTCCATCCCCCCAGATCTGTGCCTGAGGCCCGGAGAGAGTGTGAGATCCCGGGGGCCTGCTCCCCGCCCTCCAGCCGGCTGCTCCAGGGACGGGCGGTACCGCCTGGTGAGCAGCCTGTGGTCAGTAGTCCCTCCGTGGCTCAGAGCCTCCTCCTGCTCACCTTTTCTGAGGTCAGGAGAGGGACCACAGGCTGTTTACTGCCCAGGAAGTGCCTCTGGCCTGAATCTCTTGATCTTGGCTCCTATCAAAGCAAAGCCTGCAGGACAGCCTGGGAATTCTGATAAAGTTGAAGGAACTTCCTGGAAGTTGTAAAGATGTCTGATTCCTCCTCTCCTCCTTGAGGGAAGGGCAGAGTGACAGCGCAGTGGTCTTAGGAGGCCCTGGTCCTGGTGACCACTGGCCAGCAGGCAGGAGGCCCAGCGTGGCGGAGGCCAGGCTGCCTGCCCCTCGTCCCTCACTCGTCCGTGAGGCTGAGGCTGCTCCTCGGCCAGCAGCTCCGTGATCCGTCTGCTCTGTAAGCAGGACTTTGCTGCTGTTAACCTGCTGCAGCAGGGAAGGCACTCTGCTCCGGCTCCTGCTGCTCACCTTTTGGAAGTGGCTTCCGAAACTAGGAAATGAAAGCAGAGCAAGGCAGGGCTTACCTCAGCCGGCACAGGACAGCCAGGCTCCTCCCTGTTGGTGGGCGCTGTGGTCGTGCCCACCGCACCGAGGACACCCCCCCAGAGGGGGCCGCTGGCAGGTGCTGAGTGAGGCACGGTCACACCACGGAAAGGGTTCTGGCTCCTGAGCCATCCCAGTTCCCAGAGAGAACGGCCCTGCACTTCTTTTCATTGGTCCGCGTGGTGAGCTTGCAGGAATCTTTCTCCTGGGCCCCCCTCGGCTGATCAGGGCTGAAGGCTGAGGGTTGGGCGAGGAAATTGGAATGCGGTGAGGCTGCACTCTGTGGGGACGGTGGGAGGGCTGGGCAGGGGGTGGGTGGCCGCCAGGCACCCGCCTCTCTGCTTACCCACCGCACTGCAGGGACGAGTGTCGGCCACCACGCACAGCAGTGACACACGAATGTCCCGCCCTCCCGTCCCCACAGGGCCTGTGGGACGGACAGGGCCTCTTCCTGCCCGGTCCCTGGCTCTTGGAACAGAGGCGGCTCTTCTAGCCACAAGCTAGTGACTGGTGCTTTCTGAGACTTTAGAACTAGTCCCCACGCTAATCAGCAGCGACTTTATACCATGAAAACCAGTCTCAAGAGTTGCTGTGCTTAAGCCTGGCCTGAGCATGACATGGGCGTGAGAGTCGGTGTTGCTAGCTGGATTTGGTGTGGGCGGATCCATGCCCTGTGGACCTTGGACCCATGCCTGGGCGAGGCCTGCACAGCAGCCTGAGGGGCCAGAGCCGAGCACAAGGTTGAAGTGGAGTGTGTGTCACCGCACAGGGGACCTGGTTGTCATGGAGGCTGAGGTGCTGGCACAGTGTACCCCAGGGCCACCCTCTGTTATTCAGAAAAGGAAAGACCGATTTGGGGCCCACTGAGCTGCCAGCTTTCTGGGCATGGCTCATGGTGGGACTGGACGGAAGAGCCGTGACTGGTCCGTGTGGCCAGGGGGGCGGCCAGCGGGGTCTGCTCGTGTCTGAGTGAAGGCGACCTTGTAGATCTGCTGTAGCTAAATGGGTGGAGCCAGGCCTGCCCTCTGGGGGCCCTGAGGGTCCTCCAAATGAACCCCACAGGACTCCCCGTCCCCCACTGTGTCTGGACTGAGATGGGTGGGTGTTCAGAACACTCACCGTTCTGAGCTGAGACTCTCTCGCTCCACATGAGAAGGGAGCATTTGCTGAGCTGGTGGCCAGCGTCCTCTGCAGAAACTCCTGTGGTTGCACTTGGGCACTTTGATCTCAGGGGAGGTTACTTTCCTGACTTCCTGGGCATGCCCCAGGCATCGATAGTGAGTGTGCACGGCATCGCACAGGGAGCCATCTGCCGGCAGGGACTCCCCAACTCCTGCTCAGCCTTTCTAATTTCTCCTAATTAGCACAGGCCCTGGTGGGCGTGTGGAGTTTCGTCCCCTTTCCCTGTCCTGGATCACTGAATGTGCCTCTGGGAGCCACGCCCCTCGGGCTTTCGGGCCAGTTTGGCAGGTTCTGAGGGAGGAGCCTGTGCTCTAGCTCTTCCTGGTCCATCTAGACAGGCGTGAGGTGGGAGGGCTGCAGGTGAGTCACTGTGCCAGGTGAGCCCGGAGGATGCTGCTGGCCCGCACCTCTTTGCCTGCCCAGGAGTATCGGTTGGGGTGTGTCTTTTGAGATCTGCCTCCTTTGCTTTGTAATAAGTGGCCACATTTTAATTGTCAGCTTTTAAGCCCATTAGTCCTGGCACTGGGAAATGTTGATATCTTTAACCAGACTTTCACAAACTCTTCCTGCAGAAGTTGGCATTGGAGATTAAAATGTACTAATTCTGTAAATGAAGTGGGAATGTCTGATAAAAAGAATCGGGGCAGCAATAACAGGGAGACAGTAGGATTGGATGTGGTGAGAGGTCAGAGGTCAGACTGACTGGACCAAAAGGCCACATGGTTAGAGGTCAGAGGTCAGACTGACTAGGCTGAAAGGCACCATGTGGTGACAGGTCAGAGGCCTGGCCGCCTCTTTACACCCCTGGAAGGTCGGGACAAGTGCAGGGTTCAGCTGCCCACTTTCTAAGGAGCTTGCTGTTTATGTCACAAAGCAAGTTTTCAAGCAAATTTAATTGTTTTGAATGAGTTTGAGCTGCTTCTGAAAATCTGTATTTCCTGAGATTAGACACAGACAGGTGAAGAGATGAGCAATTTTTTTTTGGTGGAAAGTAAACAGGGTTTCATGAGAAAAGCCCACTGTAATTTAGGAACAAGGAAACCCGTAACATTGAAATGGTGCAGAATGGCTGTGCTTTGTCTCTGATCCAGAAGCTAATTGGCGAGAAGGAAAGAAAAGGCGCTGCTGCCGGCCAGCAGGCGGGCCTCACCTTCCAGCGATTTCCTCACCTGAAACTGTTGTAAAGGGAGCTGCTGACATCAGCCTGCAGCCCCGCCCTGTCCTGGGCGAGCCCTGGGGATTGGCTCCCAGATCTCTTCCTCGAGGGCAAGCTTGTCCTGAGAAATCAGGAAATGGCTTGCGTAGCTCAGAGCCACGTCTTGTTCTCCCTGCGACCTTCTCGGGGCCCTGGCCGGCTTCCAGAAGGAAGATAACCCTTTTGTTTTTCAAGAAAAGTTCGGTGCTGATTACAGGTCAGAGTGCCCCTCACCTGGTCAACATCCTTGGCCTTCGTTTTGGCTCTGCTGTGACTTACAGCAACGTGGAAAGTCTGGTGCTGGGAGCTTTACTTTTTCAGACTATCTCGGCCTTAGGCAGGTCTGGCATTTTAACTTGATTTGCAACTTTAAAACAATGTGGATACATCATTGCTGGCTTGATATTTAAAATTTTTTTGAAATCTAAAATTATCGGATTACTATTATTTAAGATAACAACAGTGTATTTTGCTTTTTATTCCTGTAAAACATTATATAAACTAACACAGATTGACTGGGGTGAGATATGCCCCTTGCTGTAATCTGCCAATCAAAACCAGGTGCCTGGGACGCAGGCAGGTTTGGGCGTGCAGCTTCCATCCGCGCGCCCCTCCCCCCCTCGGACGGGAAAGAAAGTCCCTTTCTGTTTGACACAGACCATTTCTCTTGTTGGGAAATCCTGGTGAAGTATCGCCTGAACCCCTGAAGCAAAAGCAAACTGGGAAGACGCCTGAGAGGCGTTTCAGCCCTGGCAGCCGGCTCCCAGGCCGCTCTCCACGTGGCCTCTGAGACTGAGGCCAAGTGTGTGGCTCACATGTGGCCCTCCTTGCCGAGGGGAGCTGCACTGGACAAGGGAGCCTGTGGGAGCTTCCACCCTCACACTAACCAGGGTGGTCATACCTGGTTCTGTTGGAAACTTACCAGTATTTCTAGGGAAGCCAGCTTTGTTCTCAAAGTGAAATTAGAGTGGTTTTCTCAATTTAGTCCAAATCAAAACAATATTAAAAACCAGTTACATTTCATAGGTACATATTATACACAGTTGATTGGTTGAATTAACTTAAGAGTCTATAGTGGTTAAAAGCAGTGTGAGTTTCTTTTTTCTTTTCTTTTTTTTAAACCATGTTTTTATTGATTTTTAGAGAGGGAGATAGAAGCACCGATGAGAGAGAGGCCTCGATTGGTTGCTTCCTGTATGGCCCCATTGGGGATCAAGCCTGCAACCCAGGCGTGTGCCCTGACTGGGAATCGAACCCAGGACCTCTTGGCTACACCAGCCAGGCAAAAGCTGGGTTTTAAAGTGGTATTGTTACATTAGTCCACCAGCCCTCTGCCAGCTTCCCTGA
This sequence comes from Pipistrellus kuhlii, assembly GCF_014108245.1. Taxonomy (NCBI): domain Eukaryota; kingdom Metazoa; phylum Chordata; class Mammalia; order Chiroptera; family Vespertilionidae; genus Pipistrellus; species Pipistrellus kuhlii. Next base: position 3,372,446 of record NW_023425545.1, read on the forward strand.
TGATAACCCCTCACGTAGCAACACCGAGGACAGAGCCCGGGGTCACTGTTGGCCAAACTGCGGCCGGTACTTGGTGTGCTGCTCGGCCACATTTGGGGCTTATATGGGGGTGCTGGCCTTGACCCCCGTTGCGGTGGGTCTGCAGTTACCACGTTGTTTCCTTTCTAAGTAGCAAATGTTGAAGACTACACGGCTGTGCCCTTTCTCCGTGGGCGTCACCCGTTTTCACGCCCGTGGGTGGTTTTGCCGGGCCAGGTGCCGCCGTGGTCACAGCGCGTCTCTTCCCCTTCTCCTACTCGGAGAAGGTGTCTGCTCCCTCTGAATTCGGGTGCTTCGGGGCTCGCTTTGTCCTGTGGGCGCTGGCACTTCTATTATTGGGATTTTCATGTAAAGCTGCTGCTCCTTTTGTTGCTCAGCTGCTCCACCTCTGGCCGCTGGGATCTGCTTCGGTTGCTGGCTGCGGCCTCACCAGCACCTGTACTTTTAGAATATTTTCCTACTTCCTCCAGGCTTATCTTTCTTTCTTGGCCCATACCTGGAACCAGCCACTGTCAAGAGTCTGTGTTATCTTAGCGGAGAACGCCTTTCGATACGCATCCAGGAGTAGAGCTCGAAGGCCCTGTGTTCGCAGGGACACCTCCCGCCCCGCCCGCCATACGCCGTGGCCCCGTTCTCTGCGGTGCTTCCTGTGCAGTCGCTTCACAGCACCGAGGAAGAGTCTGTGCACTGTGTTCTGTGGCCCCTCCAGCCCACAGGCCCTCCCGGTCCTCACGTTCGGATTGGTCACCTTGTCACGTACAGTTCTTCGGGTTTTGACAGATTGATAAAGTTGGGTTCCAAACCACAGTACCAACAGAACAGTTCTATCACCTGAGATTTCAAGTCATGCTTTGCAGCCCGCCTCAGTCAGTTGTTTTCTGTTGTTGCCACAGTCAGGTGAGTCCTAGTCAGTCCATAAGGATGACAGGCGATGACCCTCGGAAGGGATGTAAAGGAAGCCTTGAGAGCGGGGTGTGGTTTGGGGGACCTGCCACCTGTAGGGCTCTTGTGACCCCAGAGCTGTTTCTGCCCTTGGCCTGTCTGCTCCTGGGAGGGCATAGGGCTGGCTCCTGCAGCCGCCTCCCTGTGTGTCACCGTGGGCCGTGCCGCCTCCCCTCCCCCACGCCTCTTCCGGGAGCCCTGCTTCCGTGGCTTCCGTGGCTGCCCGGGCCTGTGCTCAGGTGCGCACTCCCTGGTGCTCTCATTCCGATCAGGGTCAGCCACCCTCGGCGCACATATGGCGGCAGCTGCGGTGAGCCTGAGTCACGGACAGCGAACGAAAGGCAGGGTTCCCAGTTAGTGTCGTGGGATCTGAGTCTCCGCAGGTTTCCTTTTAATCAGCTGTTTATCCCTTTCCCACAGCGCGCTGGTCATTGCCACGGTGTTCGACCGGAACGTGAACTGCAGGAGGGCCGCCTCTGTAAGTCCCCCCTCTCGTTCCTTTCCCTGCGTGCGGGGCTCTGGCCTGTGCTGCTGTGCGAGGCTGGCCTGGCAGCCACGCTCACGGTTCCTGTGTTGGCAGTCAGGGTTAGGGTTTCCGGCCCGGGTGGCTGTCAGACCAGGCGGGAGGGGAGGGTGGGCCTAGAGGCAGTCAGGGCTCTGGTATCGTTGTGAACCTTGGAGAAGAGGTGGAATGAAACCACAGAAATCATGATTTCAAGTTAAAGTCGCAATTTAACAAGGTACCGGGAAGTCCTGCACGGAGCATGGAAGTGCACCCTGTGCACCAGCAGATGCAGAGCCGAGGTAGCGAAATTCACTGCTCTGTGCGAAGCTCACTGGAAACGTGGGGTCGAGACCTGATTTCTGGGGATAAAATCTCTTTCCACGAAGCTACGTCCCCAGATACGGATGCATCCGGCCTGGTGGCGCCTGTATGTGTTCACATCCGTGTTCTGTGTGATGGTCTCCCTGCTCCCGGGCAGTGGTTCTTGAGGTCACTGGTTCCTGGGTCTGGTCCCCTCTGCGTCAAGAGGTGGCGGGCACAGCCGAAGGCTCTGATCCTTACAACCCTGGATTTGGCTTTTGTTTAACCAATTGCTTTGTCTCTATCCCCATTTTTTACATCTGAGGCCTTCACTAATGCATTGGTTCAGGCCTAGCATTAGCTTCCAGAGGTCACTTTTCAGGCTGTGTTTCATTTTTATAACTTGAAACGTTAAATTGTGTGTGTTTTATATTTTTATTGATTTCAGAGAGGGAGGGAGGGGAGGAGGGAGGGAGGGAGAGAGAGAGAGAGAGAGAGAGAGAGAGAGAAACATCAATGATGAGAGAGAATCATTGGTTGGCTGCCTCCTGCACACCGTCCCCCACTGGGGATTCAGCCCACAACCCAGGCATGTGTCCCTGACCGGAATTGAACCTGGGACCCAGTTTGCAGGCTAATGCTCTCTCCACTGAACCCAGCCGGCTAAGGCTAAACTGTGGTTTTGAAGAGCACCAGGATGTACAGGCAGGACAAACCGCCCCGGAGGCTCTGATCAGCCACCAATGAGGACTCTTACGGGAAAAATAAAGCCACGGGTCATTTGTTGTGAGTCTGTCCCTGATGTTTAGCAAAGGGCAAGGTTCGCTTACCCTGCTGTTTGTTCTTCTGTTCCTTAGGCTGCTTTCCAGGAGAATGTGGGAAGACAGGTATGTCTGCTTCATTCCTACAGCTTCCTGTAGATTTAGAGGCAGAAATACTAAAAACTGCAAACGGAGTATCTTCTTGCATTGTTAGGCCTGGGTAACGCATTTGCCTAGAATAAACTAACACTGAACACGATTCTGGTCACAGACTCACTTGTAAGGTGCCTCAGGTGAGTGTTGACACAAGTTTTAGACAATTAGTAAGTGAATGTAGAGGTAATTTTATGCACATACACACGTCAAAAATCAGTGTCTCATGCACTGCTGAGGGCTACCTGGTGTTGCCATTGCCCATGGGTGCTCAGGGGGGTGTGCAGAGGAGCCTGGCTCTTGGGAACAGCGATGCAGTCCTTGCCCAGCCCACATGTGGCATGAGCCAGCTTCCAGAAGCACGGCCCATGGTGCCTCGGTGCTCGCTGGCATCATCGTGCCGCTATGCTCTGAACCCCTCACTGGTCAGCCCTGGCTGGGAGGTGTGGCCTTTGTCCCTGAACGATTTGTGCTGAGGTGAGGGTGACAGGCTCGGACGCATGGTGGGCCTGGTGGAGAATGGCCAGAGGCAGGTGATGTGTGGGAGACCCTGATCTGAGCTCTGGTTGGAAGAGGTGAGAGGTGAACCTGGAGGCAGGTTCGGGCTGACGGTGAGTGTGTGATGAGGACTTGGCAGGCGGTACCAGGGGACAAGTGGGACTTGGACAGAAGTCGGGCTGCGGGAGCTGGGGGAACCCCGTGCAGAAGGCTCAGTAGGCGAGGCAGCACCTGAGAGGAATGATGCCGTGGACAAAACAGAATTCCAAGGTGGTGCCTGAACTCTGGGGAGGAAGAGGCAGGGTCAGGGACTACCTGAGCATTGCCCACCAGGCCTGCTTGTCAGGGACCTTGAGGCGGACAGGCTTGCCGTCCTGACCCCGGGGCCTGCATTCCATGCAGGGGGCGTTGCCTCCTGGGCTGCCGGAGCTGTGTGGACGGGGATGCTTTGCCAGTGTTGCTGCTCAGAGGTGGGCCTGGATGGTCTGGGGCTAGGAGGGGCGGGAGGACAGAGGCAGTGGGAGAGGTCTGAGTGCCGCCTGCAGGGGAGGCCCCACCTCGGGAGCCACGGTGGCCTTTTTTCCAGCCGCCGTGGGTGAGCTGTGTGTACTGGCGAGGGTGGACAGTGCAGGTGGGCCAGGCTCCTGCTGCCCACGGGTGGTGGGATGTCTCCTGTCTGTGTGTAGCTGGGTCATGAGGCAAATTGGCCTTTACATGTTTCCTGTGAATCAGACATCCCGTTGGTGAGTGTCTTGTCGCAGTCTGGACCAGCCCCGCGTAGTTCCTGTGTGTCACTGACCAGAGCTGGTGTCCGGGCACGGGCCATCCTTACGGACGGGACAGCCCACTGCTCATCTCCTTCCTCCTTGCACCCTGCTCCTCCCTGTCGCTTTGGGGGTGCTTTGCCCACGGGGGCTCAGGTGCAGGGTTGGGTGCTTGCTTGTCAGACTCCTGCCCGCTTTGCCGTGCCAGCCCCGGAGGTGAGGAGGGACCCTGAGAGCAGGGCAGGCTGGGCCTCTCGCCGCCCTCCTGTGGGCCCACGGCCAGAGGCTTCCACTCAGTGGTTGAAAGTTGGTCAAGTATTGAAGTCTTTTTAGAAGACCTTTTGTTTTCAGATTTTTAAATACTGTTACCGGAGTGTTCTCAGTAATAATATGCAGACTTTGGGGCTGGGCTTGACGAGCCTCATGGGTGAGGTGCCCCTGTCTCCCGCTTTCAGGGAGCTTCTGGGTGTCAGCTGTCAAGCCCTGTCTCTCATCCTCTCACAGGCTGTGGTGTGGCTCCTGCCCAGGGTTCCAGGGCCCCTGCGGGGAGTGCTGGCGGGTCCCTCTGCCTGGACGGGAGTGCAGGTGCAATGAATCAGTAGCTTTGATGCTGCTGAACCTGGATGTCTTGGATGGTGTGTGGCTGAAGGAAGGCCCCCTACAACAATTTAAAATGGAAATGCTTGAGTCATTTGGAAAAAATTACGTATTTTAAAGAGATTGGCCTAGTTTTAGAGCCACGTCGGGCTGGGATAGATAGATGCTCAGTGACGACTTGCCTGGCAGCCTGTGGGGTGCGGTTGCAGGAGCCGCTGTCACACTGTCTGGCTGCCTCGTTGTGAATGTGCACGTACACGGATGCGATGCGTGCCCTCCCGCATTCCCTCCCGCGTTCACATTGTTGTCACCATTGTTCTCTGCTCTCCTTTTCCCCAGGGCACTTTCCCTCACGGAATTGACATTTTGACTACTGCTGACTATTTTGCTGTTGGTAACAGATCTAACTGTTTCCTAGTTATAAGGTAAGTTTTTACTGTCACAAAATGTAACATTGACCCAGATGGCTACAATCAGCTTCTGCCCTTCCTCCCTTCGTCCCGGAAGGTCCTTGTGTGATGGCAACTTAGTGTGAACGGGTTCAGGTGGGCCTGGGAACCGTTATCCGCACTCGTGTTTCTCATGAGTGGATGCGTCACACCATGTGTTCCGTTTATGTGAAACTTCAGGAAGTGCATGGGGACAGGCACTTCCGACGGAGCCACGGGAATGGCGGCCGAGCGGGAGGGGAGAGGTGCACAGAGGGAGAGACGCTGGCTCACTTTAAAAAGCGTTAACGGTTTTGGAGCTGACGCAGTGAGCGTGCGCTCTGGTCACCGCTCTCCACTCCTCGTCCTGTTTCTGCTCAGGGCTGGTCTCCATGGAGAATGGCCCCAGGCCAGGCCATGCCCTGCCTGCCTGACAGCTGTCCTGGGCATCACCCGTGTATTGAGCTTCTCAGAAAGAAACCTTGGTTGGGAGTGACTTGCTTTTTCTGCATCAGCGCATGTGTTCTCCCGGTGGCGGTGTGTCCCGGCTGTCTGCATGCTCAGAGGAAGAGGTATTTGAGGAATCAGGTCAGGAAATGAATATTTAACATCCCTGAGTGCAGTTACAGCGACGCTTTTACCTAGGGGCCGAGGGTTGGGAAATGGCTTCCGTGTCCCAGTCCACCACCAGCTGCAGCGTGAGGAGGACAGCGCAGGTGCCATGTGCGATGAGTTCCTCTGAATTGGGAGGAGTGGGCCCCGCGTTTTTAATCATTAGCTCTCATGTGTCCTGGGGACAGATTCCTGACACTGTGACGTACAGACTCGCAGAAGTGGCATTTCCCCGTAACTGGCGTGGACATACCTTTTTCAGAAATGCCGAGTTTGGCCTCTTTCCCAGAAGGACTCTGTGACTGGACATGTCTCGTCTTCAGCGTCCTTCCCACCCGCCTCCACCTTCTCAGCCTCTGTGCCTCAGCAGTCTTCCCGTGTGCGTCCTGTCTTCCTGTGATAACACCTGAGCACACATCGTCTGCGGAGAACCTGCCCCCTCCGAGGGCTGCATGGCTAACTAACAAGCGGTGCTTCGCCTCGGCACCCGCTCATGCCGCTGAGGTTTCTGGGAAGTGACGTTGCTCAGGGTGTCTTTCACTGCATTTCGCCTGTGTGCCAGAGGCAGTCTGTGAGGGCGGGCCCAGTGGTCATGGGGAGCAGGGTCTGTGGCTGCACCTTGTGGTCCCAGAGGACTTGGGGCCGTCCCCTTGGCCACGGCAGGGCAGACTACCTGGGTCTTGCCTGAGTGGAGTGAGGGGAGGGGTGCATGGCAGAGGTGTGCACTGGGGGGACAGCCCGGGGTGTGCGAGGAATTGGGTTGTCCTGAGGCTTTGGGACGAAGTTTAATGGTCGATCTGCATGTTGAATGCGATGGTGGCTGCACTTTGGTAACTAGAAGCAAGGAAGTGGTCAGGGCCTTGCCCGGTGCGGGACAGTCAGGGGATAGGGCAGGTGTGCTGAAGTGAGTGTGTGCTGGCAGCAGGTTGGAGGGGTTTCGAGAGCGAGGTGCTGGGGTCGCCCCAGGGTCACTTGCAGCTGGGCACATCTGTGGGTTGGGGAAGGTCAGGTGATCAGCATCGCACCTGATTGTGAGGGGCTCATGTCTCGGCTGAGTGGCTGCAGGGCCTGTGGCAGGTGTTTGGGGAGTGGGATTTCCACACACGGACTCGAGTTGCACGAATGGAAGCACCTGGGCCGTGGGGCTGGGGGGCAGTCCTGTCCGGTGGTCATTTCAGCCGCTTTCTTAAAGTGCCGATGGCGCAGGAATCCGCACGAGGGTACGTGTGCCCGCCTCTGTCCCCCTCACGCCACCAGGTCCCGGTGCCACTGCCCGGGCACCCTGGCCTGAGCTGTGTTCCTCTCGTGGCTCTGGCTCGTGCACTCGAGGTGGCCTTCCGTCCTCGGGGCACCGAGGTGAGTGCACTCGCCGCAGAGGGGTGTCTGGGTGTCCGGTCGTGGCCCTCACAGATGCAGCTGTGGGGACTCCCAGTGCCTGCCTGTGTGTGGACGAGCCCCCGCTTCTCTGGGTGGGTCCTCATGGTAATCAACTGCCAAATGTCCCAGCAGGTTTGGCTTCGTGGATGGAGCGTCGACCTGTGGACTGAGGGCTCCCGGTTCAATGCCTGGATTGTGAGCTCGGTCCCCAGGAGGGGGCTTGCAAGGGGAAGCTGATCAGTGATTCTCATCATTGATGTTTTTTCTCTCTCTCTCTCTCTCCCCCTCTCTCTCCCTCCTTCCTCTCTGAAATAAATAAAAAAAATATTTAAAAAAGTAAAAGAAAAAAAAAGAAGCTACCAAATCGTTTTCCAAGTGACAGCGCCCACTGGCCGGGGAGCTCTTTGTTCCCTCCCACCCTGCAGCCTCGCGTGGTCAGTTTTTACGATTTCCGCTCTTTAGTGGGTGTGCAGGAGGAGGGGCTGATTTGCCTTCCCAGTGACTCATGACAGTAGCATCTTTTCATTTTTGACAAATCTGTTGCTTGTTTGTTGTTTTCTTGCTGAGACTTGTGTATTCTGAGTGCAGCTCCTTCTTCAGATCCAGAGTCTGCAGATATTTTCCTAGTCTTTGACTTTATTTTTGTACACCCCCTTTTTATACATATAATTTGCATATAGTAAAATTTACTCATTTAAAACGTGGTCAGCATGAGGAACATTCCGTCACCACAGCATCTTCTTGTCCTAGCCCCGGCTGCTTCGGAGCCCTCTGTCCCCGAGTTCACCTTTTCTGGAATGCGTGTGAGTGGGGTGAGGCGTGTGTGGGCTCCCGTAGCCTCACAGTCATTCTGTCTCCATGACCCGACGCTTGTCTCCACTGTGGTCCTGGGTGCGGACCTAACTGCAGTGATTGGCACGCTCTGTTGGTTTGTCTCTTGCTGTTGTGAATTCCCTGAACAGATGGATCTCTGACACTGCAGTCCTGTGCGTCCTTCTTGCCGTGCAGTGTGTTACATTTTTCTGGTAGCCGTTGGCTCGGCAGCAGCCCTGCACGTCCCTGTGCTCTGAGCTCTCCAGGGAGGCAGGTGTGCTGTTCCCTCTGTAGACGGCTCAGAGCACAGCATGCCGTGCGGCCAGCTCAGTGGCTTCTCCCTGTTCCCAGCATCCGGTCAGTGACCTGGTTCTGTCACTTCTGCATCCCTAATAGCCCTCACACGCTCCTCGTCCTGCTTCTCCACTCAGCTGTCGCCTTCGTCCAGCTCGCACCACCCTGGACACTTGAAGAGCCTGCCACTGGTCCTTCCTCCCGCCACTGTCCAAACTGCTGGTCGGAGGCCCCTCGTTCCTGTCACACAGCCTGCTGTCCCCTCAGGCTCTTCCCCCTCACCCTCCACCCTCTGCTGGACACCTCTTGGTTGCACTTGGCTTCTGCACACATGCTGGTGGGCGCTCAGCAAGTGCTGGGCAATGCCTGGTGGGCGCTCAGCAGGGCGTCTCCGAGGTCGGCCGCTAGTTGGTGCCAGAGCACACCGGTGCAGGCCTCCGCTCCTGAGAGGCCAGAAGTCATTTCTCTGCCTGTGTTTCTGGAATCCCGCCAGCTCCTGGACACTGGCCTGGGGCGAGCCTGTCTGTCGGTGGTGCCAGGGGCCCTTAGGTGCTGTGGGACCAGGGGTCAAGGCTCAGCTCTGTTCCCGGCAGCTGGTCTCCTGTCTGATGTTTCTATTTTTCCTTCTGACTCTCTCAAGCTATTTCATCACATTCGAAGGGTTCTCAGCCCACCCACTTTGGAAGCAGCCTCTGCTTTCCTTTCTCTCAGTCCGAGCACACTTTCCTCGACCTCACATCGTGGCACCAGCATGCCTGCCTGGCACTCGTGTTCATCCCGGCATGCACACACATGTGCCCACAAAGGACCCGTGTGAAATTATGTTTCCCCTTGGTTTTCTGTGCCATTCACTTTGTCTCTCAGCTGCATTGTCAGCTGACCAAGTCCACAGTGCGTGGGGGTGACATGCAGGTTCAATCTGTGTCAGTGATGGGCTGTGTTAGAGGCAGGAAGTGTAAGAGGAAGGGGGAAGGTGATACATGTGCTTGTCAGTTCAGAAGGCGCAGGAGAGCATTCGTGTCTGTCTACCTCTCTTTCTGGCCTCCCGGTTCCCTCCCCAGGTCCCGTTGTCTCCGGTTTCTTGCTTCTTCTAAGATGTGGTCCTTTCCCACGTTTAGGTGTGTTGACTGCCTTCCACCCACGCCGAGTGGGGCACGAGTGCACAAGGCGGGAGCCGCTAAGTGCTCATCAGCTGTTGTCTTTTCAGCATGTTCATTGCCGGCTTCCCTGAGTACACACGGCCGATGATAGACCACCTGCTCACCATGAAGATCAGCCACTGGGATGGGTACGTACTGGGTTCTGGTTTAGGTGATGGGAGCCTCAGAGTTCTTTTGTGAACCACATTTTATTTTTCTTATTTATTCTTTATGGAAGTATACCTGACTTACACTATACATTAGGTTCAGGTATTTCGTAGTGATTTTGCCCTTGCAGAGTTCCTTACAATACCTTTATCGGAATAGCTATTCTGTTACACCGTTATAATGTGTTTTTAAGAGATGTTGGTCCACTTGTTATCGTTACCATTTTCAGTGTACAGTTCAGTAGTGTTAAGCACATCCACCTTGTGAAATGATCCCCAGAACTTTTCATCTTGCACAACTGAAACTCCATCCCCATTAAACAATGACTCCCCTTTCCTCCTCCAGCCCCGGCACCCGCCATCCTCCTTTTTGTCTCGTTGCATCTGACTGTCTAGGGGCCTCATATGGAACCACACAGTATTTGTCCCTATGTGATTGGCTGATTTTACTATGTCCTCAAGGTCCATCCATGCTGTAGCAGGTGCCAGAATGTCCTTCCTTCCTTAAGGCTAAGTGATATCCCATTGTTGGACATACCAAATTTTCTTTTCCATCATTCATCGACCAACTCTTAACTTGCTTCTATTTCTTGTCTGTTGTGAATCATGCTGCTATGAACAAGAATGTCCAAATATTTTTTTAAGTCCCTGCTTTTCAATTTTTTTTAGTATATACCCGGAAGTAGAATTGCTATATCATACAGTAATTCTATTTTTAATTTTTTAGAAACCTCAAAAACCATGCTGGTTTTCCTGTGTCTGCATCATCTTACATTTCCACTGGCAATCTACAAGGTTGTAATTTCCCCAAATCCACACCAGCACTTTTTTAATGTTTTTTTGTTTTGTTTGTTTTTGTTTTTTCTTTCTGGGTATGAAGTGATATTTTATTGTGATTTACCCAATGATTATTGATGTTGAACAGCATATCTAATAAAGAAGGAATATGCTAATTGACCCTTTCACTGTCATAAAGATGGCAGTGCCCACAGCCAATAAGGAGGGAATATGCTAATTGAATACCCCGCCCTCAAAGGTGGCAGAGCCCACAGCCACAAGATGGCGATGGTGATGCCCAGGTGCACCCGCCTCTGCAGTCCCCCAGTCTCCTCAGCCCCCCAGCCGCCCAGGACCAGTTCGAGACTCAGATAACTAGGGCTGGCCAAGGCTTGCGCTGCTGGCAGTGGCAGCAGCAGAGGTGTGATGGGGTGTCATCTTCCCCTGATTACCGAGTCGCCTCTTGTCCCTGAGGGCTCCCAGACTGTGGGCTGAGAGACCCCCCTCCAGTGCATGAATTTTTGTGCACCAGGCCTCTAGTTTTTTCATATGCTTGTTGGCTGCTTGTAGTTCATCTTTGGAGAAGTATCTCCAAATGCAGTTAATCATTTGCTGTTGAGTTGTAGGAGTTTTTTCTCTATTCTAGACGTCAGCCCTTACCAGACACGATTTGTAGATGTTTTCTCCCACTCCATATGCTGCCTTTCCCTCTGCTGATTGCTTCCTTTGATGCAATCAGTAATTTAGATTTTGATGTAAATATATCAACTTACCTATTTTTTTTTTTTTTTTACTTTTGTTTCCTATGCTTCTGGTGTCATACGCAAGAAATCATTGCTAAATCTAACATCATGAAGCTTTCTTCTCCGTTTTCTTCCAAAAGCTCATAGTTTCATGTCCTCTCAGGGTTCTTCCCATCTTCTGAGTCCGTGGGGATGTGGGAGGTAGGGATGCTTTGCCACCCAGCTCTTGGAGGTGGCAGCTGAGCCTGGAAAGGGCCTGTGTTTGGTGCTTCATTGGGCCAGTGCTCTCGGTCAGGTTGTTCTTTGTTTGGGTATTTATTTTCAGTAGTGGTTTAGCTCAGTGGCCAGTTGACTCATGTCTCTCTTTTCGTGAGTTGAATAAAGCTAGAATAATCAAAGAAAGGACCTAACAATTTTTCTGTCCCACTTGGTCCCCAGGGTCATTAGAGAGCTGTCAGCAAAGGCGCTGCACAACCTGGTCCAGCAGGCGCCCGAGTACAGTGCTGCTCAGGGTAAGTGAGTTCTAGCCATCCTGTGGTTGCCCCCCCCCCCCCCACATGCACACACAGGCACACGCATGCTTGGTAACAGAAAGCCGAGGACGGGCCACCCTACTAGTTTTAAGGCCTGGAGGAGCTGAAAATAACGTGTTTCTCCTTTGCTGAGAATCACTGGACAAACACAAACTACTGCCTCCATCTCCAAGGATGGGTGCTGCGGTGTGTCCACTGGGCACTCCCAGGCGGGGCCCTTGCGTGGGTGCCGGCCACAGCAGGGAATTGATGGAATCCTGTATGTCATTCGTACTTCAGAAGTAGCTTTTTAAAAAACAAAACAAAACAAGTGAATGATTGAACATGTAGTCAACTTTTTAAAGAACGAGCTGCCTCCTGGTGCTCAGGCCATGGGAGCAGCCTGCCAGGCCGTGTGCTGACTCTCAGGAGCGCAGGGCCCACTCCCGCTGTCCTCCGGACCCATCCCCTCCACTGTCGTTAGGGGAGAACCCAGGAGTCCATCTCGACTTTTCTTCTGGGAATAAAGAAGCATCCGATTTCAGTGTGAGGACCATACACACATTGCTTGAGATTATACTTATTCCCACCAACATTTGCTAGAGGCAGTAGCGGTGGGACCGTGGTTCTTCCTCTGTAGTGACTGATTTTACGTGTGTGTGCGGTGACACGTTCTGGGAGCCCGTGGTTCTGAGGCCCTTTCAGCCTCATGGTCTGCTCCTTAAGCAGGAACCTTGCGTGGTGCGCCCTCACCTGTCATTGACGATCTGTGGGAGGACCTGAACCTTGATCTTCCATAGAGTTTCTTCCCAGTTCAGGAGTCCTAATGGCGCCCAGATAAGGGGTTTCCCTGACCTCAAACCCTGACCTTATCCGCTGCTGTGTGGAGTGCTTGGCTTGGACGCTGTTGGCTGCTCCAGCCTCCGCACAGCTGCGCTTGTGCCTTCAGGGGAGTGAGGCTCCGAGGGCTGGGGGCTCTGCTTCCTGCCCAGAGCACAAGGGCCCTAGAGGCTCCTCCGCCCTCAGCAGCGCCCTGGGTAGCGGAGGTCCTGCAGCTCGGCCCTGTCCTGCTCTGCGCAGGCAGAGCCCTGCTGCCACTCAGCGCGGGAGAGGCCTTGCCCCGTGCCAGCCGCCTGTGCCCAGGGAGCCGGGGGTGAGAGGCGCCTCCTCGGCGTGGCCTGCTCACTGGCCGGGGCGCCGGGCCTGCCTGTTGCTCCCTCAGTTGAGCTCTGGGTGTGATAACCGTCCTGACAGAACGGGCAGCAGAGGCCTTCCTCCCTCTGTCCTGACTCACGGAGTGCACCCCTGTGCCTTCTCCTGCCGTCCTTTGCAGTTTTCCCACGCCTGCTGTCGATGACACGGAGCACGGACCTGCACACGCGGCATGGGGCCGTGCTCACCTGTGCAGAGGTCGCCCACAGCCTGTACAGACTGGCCGTGCGGGAGGACAGGTAGGAGAAGCCCTCCTCCCGCCCAAGCATGTAGTCGAGAGCTGGGACACGTCCACTTCATTGGGTTACGTGTGCCCGTGGGGCAGCGTCTTCACATTTTATTGATGAATTGGTCAGTGGTCCTCCCTTCTCTGATGAGTTACGGCCTGTGACGGGAGCCAGTGAGCGGGAGGCCGATGGCGCCACTGGTGGCTGTAAGTGTTACGGCGGAGCTCGTGTTTCCCCGTGCACATCCCGGCTAGGTCCCGGCTCCATCCCCCCGACTGTGGGTCCCGCGTGTGCATGGCATCCTACTCACAGTGCCTCAGCCTCGGCGGACACGCAGGGCCTCAGGGTGAGGGCTGCCCGGGCTGTGCCCTCATCGCCTCTCTCTGAGGCAGTAGGTTAGTTACCAAAGCAGAGGGGTTTTGGAGACGGTGCTGAGTGGCTCCTGCATCCTGTACTCTCCGTCGTTTGTCACTCGACAACCTGGAATCCCAGAGCACGGGCGAGCCGTTTCCACCCGTTTCCAGCTTCTCGTGGGGAGTGGGTGTGACGGTGAGGGGGCAGTGGCCCGGGAGCAGGTCCGCACGTGGGAACGTGGGGGAAGCGGCACTTGGCTTTGCTTTCCTTTCTTCCCAACCCCCTTTCCTCAGAAACCAGAGCCACCTCCCAGGACGCTGTGACCCGATCCTCAGCCTCTGGTTTGAGAAAGACTGTCTGAGGTTGTGTCACGTCAGCCGGTGGTTCTGGGGACAGAACGATAGCGAGAGACAGAGCTCACCTTTGTCCTGACCTGAGGGCTCAGCTCACTGCCCAGCTCAGCTCACCACCAGCTCCCCGAGGGGCAGCCTTGGGGGGAGTGGGGAGTGGTGCCTGCGGCTGAGGGCTGGACACCCACACAGGAGCCTGATCCCCCAGCTCTGGCTGTGAGGGTGCAGATGTCACCACCCAGAGGCCCACCCAGGTTCCTGTTGGGTTAGACCCGTGGTCTTCTCCACCAGACCCCCAGCAGGCAGCAGGGATCAGCAGAGATCGTGTGGCTTGCACAGTTTGGGCACAGTCACCTTTGGGCGGCAGTGAGGCTGTGCTGGAGCTCCTGTCTGTCAGGCCCCACACCTGCCCGGTCAAGTCTCCTTTCCAAGCGTCACAGCGGCAGCTGTGAGCCTGCGGCTCCCCTTCTGTCTCTGTGGTCAGCAAGCTGCACCCGGGTCCCGGCTTGACTGATGTGGCCCCTATGGCCACCCTGTGAGTGGGTGTTGCTTTAGCGGGCTGCCTTCTGCAGGTGTTTGGGGGAGCAGGCGAAGCGCCTAGCATGAGGTAGGTTTCTCTGAGCCCGGGCCCCGTGGTGCTCGGGGTCTCACTGCTGTGTTTGAACTCCTGTAGGCCGGTCGCAGACTACCTGGACGAGACGGTGGTGCAGGGCCTGAAGCAGATTCACCAGCAGGTCCGTGGGTCCTAGAGTGTCCGCCTGACCTCAAGCTCTCTCCGCCCTCAGCCGGTTCGAAGGCTGGCGCTGCCTGGACCGGAAGCTTCCTGCGAGCCCTGGGCAGTGCAGAGCGGGCTGTCAGCCGGGGAGCAGTCCTCCGCTCCGTAGGCCAGCTCCCTGGGGTGGCGGGGTTGGGAAGAGCATCTCTCCTCATGTGGCAGCGGCCCAGGTGCAGGCTGGCGGGGCAGGTAGCTCACAGGCCTCACGTCCCCTCCTGTCTGGGTCGTGGCCTGTTCTCACAGAGCCAGGCAGCACTAAGGCCTTGGATTCCGGGTGCCTGCATGGCAGCGTCCTGAGTCTGAAGTTACACCAGAGTGTGGTGTGCGCTCTGGGGACAAGGGCTGAGGGCTTTCTGAGTTTTCAGCTCCTCAGAGGCGCCTATGATTCCAAAGAGGGAATCCACGAGCTGCGGTCTCGGTGTTCTAGGACAACCCCGAGCCAGGAGCAGGCATTGGATGGCTTCCCTGTTTGTGGCCCAGTTAGACCCCGGATTTTTTACGTAATAATGCACCTTGGGTCTTAGCCTCTTAGCTGCTTGTGCCACGAGCTTGCTGTTTGATCTGGCTGAGCCATTGGTCTTTTTACTTACAGTTCTCACTCTACAATGGAGTTGGCCTGTTTACCTCCCGCTGTCAGGACAGCGTGAGCGCCTGAGAGCCGGTGGTGCTGGCAGCTCAGAGACTCATGTGGGGGCCATGCGGCCCCCTCGTCCTGTAGAGTGTGGGTGGAACCTCCCTCCCTGGAGTTCTGGGGAACTAAGGGCCGTGTGAGCGCTCAGTCCCTGCAGCCTAGGGGTTCTGCTCAAGAGGCCGTCTAGGAGGGCAGTCATGGCTCGGTCAGTCCTGGACCCGCACATCTGGCAAACCTCTCTGTGCCCTGGTTTCCCTCCTGCACACCCCCCACGGGGTTTGTGCCCACAACCAAGGTACATGCCCTTGACCAGAATCGAACCTGGAATCTTTCAGTCCGCAGACTGACTCTATCCACTGAGCCACACCGGTTAGGGCTTTTTTTTTTTTTTTTTTTTTAACAGAGAGAGACTCATTGATGTGATAGTGAAACAATTGGCTGTTCTGAGGATTAAATGAGAGAACAGGAGCATGAGGCTAAGGGAGGTGCTTGCAGAGAGCGAGTGGGCTCCGTCCCTGCTCTCTCACGGTTAATAGACTCACCGACTTTAAAACCCAGATGACCTACCTCACTAAGAACTTTCTGTTTTTTAATTTTAGCTTCATGATCGGCAGTTATACAGGTAAGCTTTACAAACCCGAGTTCTCATGTTTTGTCTTGCCGAGTGAGCGCACTGCGTGGTCTACTAGCCCCTCAGTGCTGAGTGGGACTCTGGTCCGGCCGTCCTGCTGGGTCACCTCAGTGCTGAGTGGGACTCCTGTCCGGCTGCCCAGCGGGGTCTCTGTGTTCATTTATTGAATGTGTGTCACCGTCATTCCCGTTAAGAACTGAGAGGTCTCACCTGTTGGTCTTCTAAGCGTGTGGAGGTTGACTTGACGCTTGCTGGCTGGAGTGTGGACTCGGACAGGTTTAGAGGTTGCAGAGGGTCGTGTGGCTGTGGCCCCAATAAGGCAGCGTGCCTGACACTTCCTCCTCCTCCGTCCGCAGCCTGCGGTCTGCTCTCCGGCACCAGGGCAGTCTTTTCTGACCTTGTTCTGCAAAGTCTGGGGCCTGGTGTCGTCTGGCAGTGTCTCTGATGTGTGGCGGCCCTGCACAGGCACCCTGTGGACTGTGTGGTCCTTGGGGATGCGGTCCTCGGTGCTGTGCATGCTCGGTGATGTGCATGCTCGGTGCTGTGCGGTCTTCGGTGCTGTGCATGCTCGGTGCTGTGCGGTCTTCGATGCTGTGCATGCTCGGTGCTATGCGGTCCTCGGTGCTGTGCATGCTCAGTGCTGTGTGGTCCTCGGTGCTATGGTCCTCGGTGCTGTGCGGTCCTCGGTGCTGTGCATGCTCGGTGCTATGCGGTCCTCGGTGCTGTGCATGCTCAGTGCTGTGTGGTCCTCGGTGCTGTGCGGTCCTCGGGGCTGTGCGGTCCTCGGTGCTGTGTGGTCCTCGGTGCTGTGCATGCTCGGTGCTGTGCATGCTCGGTGCTTTGCGGTCCTCGGTGCTGTGCGGTCCTCGATTCTGTGCATGCTCGGTGCTGTGCATGCTCGGTGCTTTGCGGTCCTCGGTGCTGTGCATGCTCGGTGCTGTGCAGTCCTCGGTGCTGTGCATGCTTGGTGCTGTGCATGCTCGGTGCTGTGCGGTCCTAGGTGCTGTGCGGTCCTCGGTGCTGTGCGGTCCTCGATTCTGTGCATGCTCGGTGCTGTGCATGCTCGGTGCTGTGCGGTCCTCGGTGCTGTGCATGCTCGGTGCTGTGCGGTCCTCGGTGCTGGGCAGTCCTCGGTGCTGTGCGGTCCTCGGTGCTGTGCGGTCCTCGGTGCTGTGCGGTCCTCGGTGCTGTGCATGCTCGGTGCTGTGTGGTCCTTGGTGCTGTGCGGTCCTCGGTGCTGTGTGGTCCTCGGTGCTGTGTGGTCCTCGGTGCTGTGCGGTCCTCGATTCTGTGCATGCTCGGTGCTGTGCGGTCCTCGGTGCTGTGCATGCTCGGTGCTGTGCGGTCCTCGGTGCTGGGCAGTCCTCGGTGCTGTGCGGTCCTCGATGCTGTGCATGCTCGGTGCTGTGCGGTCCTCGGTGCTGTGTGGTCCTCGGTGCTGTGCGGTCCTCGGTGCTGTGCATGCTCGGTGCTGTGCATGCTCGGTGCTGTGCGGTCCTCGGTGCTGTGTGGTCCTCGGTGCTGTGTGGTCCTCGGTGCTGTGGTCCTTGGTGCTGTGCTCCCTGCTCACAGGTGATGGCCTTGGGCTGTCCCTCTTTGCGTCTAAGACACGGAGGCCTTGATCTTTCCCTCCTGTGGCGGGAGCTGCTCTGCATTCTCGTTGGCTGGGCCTCCTTGACTGGAGCCAGCTCGTGGGGTGTGCGTGCGTTTCCCAGGAACCAGGCGCCTTCACGCCTCCTGTCTTCTGAGAAGACACTGTTCAGGTTTCTTGCTCGTTAAAATAATCTCATGATCTGCCTCCTTCTTACTGAGCTGGCAGCATCTCTACGTATTCTGGATATGAGCTCTTTGTAGACATAGATTTCCCAGTATTTTCTCCCTGTCTGTAGTTTGCCTATTTATTTTTCTTAGTGGCTTTGATTTTTATTTTATTTTATTGATTTTTTTACAGAGAGGAAGGGAGAGGGATAAAGAGTTAGAAACATCGATCAGCTGCCTCCTGCACACTCCCCTGGGGATGTGCCCGCAACCAAGGTACATGCCCTTGACCGGAATCGAACCTGGGACCTTTCAGTCCGCAGGCCGATGCTCTATCCACTGAGCCAAACTGGTTAGGGCTTTTTTCTCCTTTTTCTTCTTTTTTTTTTTAACAGAGAGAGAGAGGAAGGGAGAGAAAGATTCATTGATGTGAGAGTGAATTGGCTGCCTCCTGCACGCCTACCAGGGATTGAGCCCACAATCCTGGCATGTGCCCTGAGCGGAATCGAACCAGCATCCTTTCAGTGATGGAATGATGCCCAGCTGAGCCACACAAGCCAGGGTCTTCTTAATGGCTTTGTTGTTGTCGTTAACCTTCACCCAAGGGTGTCTTCTCCATTGATTTTCAGGAAGAGTGAAGGAGGGAGAGGGAAGAAGAGAGATAGAAAGAAGAAAGGGGGGAGAGAGAGAGGGAGGGAGAGGGGAATATGAGGAGACATGTCTATTGATTGCCTCCCACACGTGCCCTGAGAAGGGCCCGGGGATTGAACCTGTGGTCTTTGGTGCAGGGCCGTGCACGCCAGCCTCTGTTCTTGGCGTCTCTTCCCACCTTCAGCTTTCCTGAGCGCCTGGGCCTGTGCAGGGCTCAGACCAGGCCCCTCACCGTGCGAGTGTCGACACCAGGAATGTCCAAACCTGTATTGAGTTTTTATGAGTTTATTGGAGCCAAACTGATGACAGTTTCTGGGAAGCAAAATCTCACCAGATTGAGAAAATGCTGTGGAGAAAGGTAGTTTTGCAGCTTCTTGGATACATTGGAATCAAAGGGGGAGATGAAAGCAGGGTCACAGGATATCCACTGGTAAATTAGGGAGCGAGCAGAGCAGGAATTCTCTGGGGTTGGATAGGAGTAAAACGGCGAGACATTCTCTCACATCAGCGGCAGGTACTGGGCAGCTGATGACCTTACGGCAACGAGATAGCGGCGAGGGGTTCTTCAGTCTCATGCTCCGGGCAGCCCCGCGGGCTCTGTAACGGGAGATCCGCTGACGTCCCGAGGTTTGTTATCGCAGGTGCAAAGGCCATAGGCTCACTTGAGGTGAAGGCTGACCTTTGTCAGGGAAGCTGCAGGCAGGACGTGACCCCCGCCATGACCGCTGACAGTGAGGACTGGATGTTCAGACGTTCTGTGTGGTAACGTGTCCCTGAGCTTCAGGTGAAGGGCGGGGACCCTTTCTGCTCTCACTGGACCCTCCACTCTTCCTCCCCCCGGAGCTGGCGCTGCTCTCGCTGAGCTGGGTGTTCCCTCTTCCCGGACCTCCGTTTTCCAGCCTCGGAAATGGTTTCCTCTGCTCCATCCACGTCTCTGACATTTACAGCGGAGGCTGATCTGGGTCCTGTTCCTCTGTCCGGGCCAGAAGCCCAAGCCTGTGAAATGATGTTCTTCTCCGAGAGGGTTTCTCCCGTGCATGTTCACCGTTTCCTGTCAGCCTTAGACATCGGCTCGAGGTGACTGAGAGCCGGCAGGGCTGCAGGGCTCTCCTCCAGGTTCTGTTCGCACGGAGGCAGGTGGATGCTTCCTGGGCTGGTGACGGCACCTTCCTGGTGTCTGAGATTCCTGTCATTGCTTGTTGTTTGTTCATCCTCACCCGAGGGTGTTTTTAGAGAGAGTGAATGGGAGGGGGAGAGACAGAGAGAAACATCAATGTGAGAGAGATACATGGATTGGTGCCTCCCACATGCACCCCTGACCAGGGTCTGGTGATCCAGTCTGCAACCAAGGTACATGCCCTTGACTGGAATCAAACCCGGGACCCTTAGTCCGAGAGCTCTATCCACTGAACCAAACTGGCCAGGCATTGGATTCCTCTGGTTTTTACAAAGTGGGAGTTGAACAGTGTTTGGGATTTGTTCTCTGTGATTGTTTGATGTGATTGACGCCAGGAAGCACTAGAGTGTCCAGTGAAAAGGACAAGTCAGAGGAACCCGTTAGGATGGGGGGCACTAGGAGATGGTGCCAGGACCTCTTCCCAGTTCTTCCTGTGAAAAGGCAGCGTCTTACTGGTAAAGGGATGTTTGGTGATGCTGACTGTCCACAGCCACTGGAGACGTTCAGTTAGAAACAGGAACATCGCTCTGCAGTGTAGGTCTTGCCAAACCTACGCGATGCAGAGGTGTTACATGAAAACCAGTTGAAGGTATGTGAGCATCGAGCAGTGGCTGGCACATAAAATCTTTGGAAGTGCTCTCGCCCCAAGTAGCTCCTCCTGGCCCTAGCAGTTGCTGCGAGGTAACATCTGTATAATGCTTAGAGCCTGCCTGGTCCCTGCTACTTGGTGAGGATGTTTCATATAATGTTTTATATAATAAGACACTTTCACTCTTTTTGTGTGAATTTCCAGAGGCCTGGGAGGAGAGCTCATGCGACAAGCAGGTAGGTCAGCAAGGGCGGCTGCAGGTTGTGGTTGCACCCTCTCATTCCCTCGTGGGGTGGGGCGGGGAGAGTCCAAAGGCGTTTGCCTCTCTCGGCACCGTGGCGTGAGCATGCCCTTCCCCGGACCCCGGGCCTGCCCGCTGCCGGGTCCACTTGACTCCATGTGTCCAGTCATTCCAGTCAACAGATCAGGGTGCCGGGAGCAGGGCTTCCCGATGGCAGCGGCCAGGATGGCATGGGGGAGGGGCATGGTGCGGCTTTCAGGACGGGATGGTGGTGAGGGGCCCAGTGTTGCTCTCTTAGCCTCTTCAGCACCTTTAAGGCAACTGTAGAGCAAGGAGTAATTTTTCAGACTATATTTAAACTTTGCAAGGAACTCAATGATGCCAACATGCCTAGGTTCTCTGATGCATTTTTAACTAAACTTAGAAAACCCAGACTCATCCCCTTGTCTGGTCAGTAGGTGTCTGGTCGGTTCTGGCCGTGCCCTGCGCTCAGGTCCTGCAGAGTCCTCACCCAGGAGCAGGCGGGCGGGCGGGGCTCACAGTCCTGATGGGACAGACGTGCCCTCATGTGTTTCCCTTTCTCCTCCTAGTGTGCGTTCTAATAGAAAACCTGTCCCTTTCCAAGATGCCCTTCAGGGGCGACGCTGTCATCGGTAAGTGCTTTGCCCCCGTGACTCGCCTTGCAGCCTTTTCTTCCAGAGCTGCTCCACGTGAGAAGTAAAGACGAGCCTGTGAGGATAGGGGCCGTTTCCTGATGGTGGAGCTCTTGGCTCTGACACGGCTGCCAGGGCCAGTTGTAAATGACGGCATCGGCCACACACCCTCAGAAACAGGCCTCCCCTTCTCCTCCGAGACACGCTTCCTCCTCAGAGCCCTGGCTGGCTGAGGCCCTTGCAGAACCAGGGGAGGTGGCAGCAGAGCCAAAGCCACTGGGCAGGATGGGGGAGAACCTGCAGGGGAGGGGGGAGGTGCGGCCAGGCCCCTGTGCAGGTCCAGTGCCCTTGGCAGCCCTTTCTGTCCAGCAAGCAGGGCCTTTTCTGGTTGTGTGAACAGCAGCCGCGGAGAGGCAGCGAGGAGGGCTGCCCCGTGCTGCCTTGACTGCAGCCTCCGGAGAACGTGTAGGTTCGGCATTTGTTGCCAGATGGTGGGTCTAATTGAGTGGAATGTTTGGGTTTATATTGGGGGGTTGCAGGGGGCAGGGGGGTTTGGTTGAGGGAGAGGTACAGGAAAAGACCACTGGAAGTTTGTAGGTGTAATAAAAGGACAAACATTTCCAGGTTTGGCTGAGTGGATGGAGTGTCAGCCCTCAGACTGAGGGTCCTGGGTCTGATTCCTGTCAAAGAGCATGTACTCCGTCCCTGTTTGGGAGCGTGCAGGAGGCAGCCAATGGCTGTGTCTCTCTCACATCGATGTTTCTCTGTCCCCCTCCCTCTACTCTCTCTAAGAATGGTTGGAAAAAATATCCTCTGGTGAGGATCGACAAAACAAAATAAAATGTTCCGTGGTAAGAGTTTTAGCATTTCAGCAGCAAAGGAGGCTTTCCCTGTAACCGAGGGCCTTCGGCTCCTACAACCCAGGGAAGGTTCACTTTAGGGTTTCTCCGCGCTCACCGTGTGCATCTGCGTGGGTTCACGAGGTGGAAGGCTGTGTGGTCGACTGTAGCTTCGTCTCACTTCTAACGGGATGGTCTCTCTGCTTCGGTGACAGATGGCTGGCTGTGGCTGATAAGCGACACCTTGCGAAACCTCCACCACGTGTCCAGTCACTCCAGGCAGCAGATCAAGGTGCGGGGAGCAGGTTTCCAGGGGCTGCGCGGTATCGAGAACGACATGACTTTTTAGTGTTTGTTTCAAAAGACTGCATTATGGGTCCCTTTTGTACACTAATGGGGTAACTGGACAATGCCACATTTTGTTTGGATTTCCGGGTGGTATTGTCTATGTAACATGTAATCAGAAAAATGAATTCAGCTATTGGTGACCAGAACACGCAACTTTCAAATTCCTGCTTCTGGTTTGATCCTGTTCCCCTGAGCGCTGTCCCGCAGGTCGGGCGTTGTAGGGAGCTGCGTGTGCGGTGCTTACGTGCAGACGCGCTGCAGGCACGCTCGCTGCCGCGCTGGCATTTCTGAAGGAGTGTGTGTCCCCTCGGGGCCAGGTGGGCGAGGGGTACACGCTGTTCCTTTCCCCGCACAGCGGCCATCACCAGGGCACTGGGAGGGACTTGCTTCGTATTGAGGATGAGGAAATGAGGGTGTCCTTCTCTCCTGTGTATCAGCATTTCTGCTGGGCTATGGAAGGCTTCTTCAGCGTCCTTTTTAAAAGGAACTGTCATTCTGTAGAAGCTAAGCACCATTTTACTAGTTGAATTTGAGCGCCTCGGGATCAGTGCTGCAAACTGTCCTTTTAAAACATCCATAACTGACTCCTACAAGCCGTGACCCCGGTGCAGTCTGCTGCCCTGATTGGTACCAGTGACACCTCGTTCTGAACTCCCTCCCACGCTCATGGCCCCTCCTGCCCGGCCCAGCAGCTCTTTCCCGGGCTGCTCTGGGGCCTTGCGCCCGGTCTGGAGAGTGGAGAGGACATAGGGATCTAGTGTTTGCTCTTTGCAGGTCCCTCTGTAGCCAGGTGTTCAAGGAAAGGACCTGTGAGTCCCTGTCACCTCCATGCTCTCCCCCCTCCCATTCCTCCCTTCTCCCTCCCCCCCTCCCCCTTCCCCCTCCCTCCCTCCCTCCCTTCCTCCCTCCCCCCTCCCCCCTCCCTCCCTCCCCCCCCTCCCTCCCTTCCTCCCTCCCCCCCCTCCCTCCCTCCCTCTCTGTGTGGCTCTGCCTGGGGACCAGTGCTGCTGAGGGGCCCCTTCCTGTTCCCAGGGCCCTGGACCCCCAACTCCTCTCTGAACAAGGCCCAGCACGGCCTGCTGAGTCCTTGCTCACATCACACCGGGCGGCTGGCACACACCTCCTCCTCCGACCTCTGCTGGGAAAGGACGGTGCCCGTTCCGTTCCAAACTGTTCGTGTGATAAGACGTGGAGTCTGCATTGTTTGGAAGAAATAACCAAGTTTTCTATTCAGTTTATTGTTTGCAAAAACCGTTACAGTTTTAACTACCTGACATGACGGCTCGCTGTTGTGCTGGAAGGAAGATGTAGTAACGTACTTCGCGTCTGACTGCAGCGCGCCGGCCGCTCCCCTGGGTCCTGGGAGGCTGAGGCGCTCATGTCCTGCTTGGTTTCAGGAAGCGGCTGTCTCGGCCCTGGCTGCTCTCTGCAGCGAGTATTGCACGGAGGAGCCCGGGAAGGCGGGTGAGTGATGGCCCTGACCCTCGGGCCCTCTGGGCATGGTGGGGAGCTCCCTCCCGCCCGCCCTCTGCAGCGTGCACACGGAGGGCACTGGTGGCTCCCGGGCCGCCCGCTCTCCCGCCCAGGCTGGCAGGCTGTACCAGGCTCTCCGCTCCGGCGGCTCGGTGTCAGCTTTCTCTCCTGCTGAGCGTCTGAGCGGGCTCTCGTCTCAGCAGCATCGGCTCACATCACACTCGACGTGAGCTCTTCCCGCCCTGAGCTCTGGAGGCTCCGGTTCTGTGCAGGGAGCCACTGTCCTGTCTCCTGTGTAGACCTGCCTTTCCCTTCCATGTGGTTCCTCACCGCCTCCATTGTCACTGTCGCTTCCAACTTGTTCGGATGCGCCTTCCAGGGTCTGTGGCTCCGAGCGTCCGCTCGCTCCCTCTCCCATGCCTTCTCCTGGGCCTCCATTCAGAGCACAATGACCCCATTGGCTTTTCTGTTTTGTGGTAAACGGTGTTTGTATTCCCACAGGCACGTCCTTCTTCTTGGTGGGGACAGTGAGCGTGCTGCCTCGCCACTCAGCGGCTCCGGCGTTTCCCAGACGCTGCACGCTGCAGCGGCCGACCCCTGGCCGAGCCCGTCCCTAGGATGCTATCACGTGCCACGTTGCTGTTCCGTGGGACGCGGGCAGCCCTACGGGCATGGGAGACGCTTTCCAAATTAATAGTGTCTTCCTAGGTCCCCTTCCCACGGGCAGTGTAACTTAAAGAGAAAATAACGTTTTGTATTTAGTCTATTTTTAAAATTGAGATAAGATCAAGTTTTGATTTTTGCCTAAGAAAAATGTACTGTATCACACCATTCTGAATATAGAAAGAAATACTATTCAGAAATAAGCCTTGAAAATGCATGTGTATTGAGGGGGAAGGGAGGTGGTTTTTTCATGCTACTGGTGTCTCCTGTAAGTTCCACCACAGGTGTCAGTGTAGTGTATGAACAAGTGGAACTCCTTTATTTCTCAATACATTTTTATTGAGTTCAGAGAAAGGAGAGGGAGAGAGAGAGAAACATCCATGATGAGAGAGTCATCAGTTGGCTGCCTCTTGCACGCCCCTCCTGGGGATGGAGCCCGCAACCGGGCCTGTGCCCTGACCGGGATTCAACCTGCCACCGGCTGGTGTATGGGACGACGCTCCAGCCGACGGAGCCACGGCCGGGCGTTTGCCTCATTGGAGGGAGACGTTGCCTCCACGTGAGCATCGTGTTCTCACTGCGTAAACACGGAGAATTACGGCTGTGTGGACCATTCTCAGCACCCTCGTGGGTGTGCTTTTCTGAGTGAAATCATTTGCTGAAATTGTTCATGAAAACCTTAACACCACCCAGTATAAGTTTCTATAGATTTCTTCGATGGATTCCCTTTGAAAACATCTGCTTCTGGAGCCTGAGTTGCCCCTCCTCTCTGGGCGCCGTTGGGCTCTGCTTCTGAAACGCCGCACAGAGCAGGCGAGGAAGCCACCGCAGCGGGTCACCTGTGGCTTCTTTCCAGAGGGGCTGATGGACGCGTACCTCGCCGAGCTGCAGAGCCCTGAGGAGATGACGCGCTGCGGCTTTGCCATGGCCCTGGGCGCCCTCCCCGGCTTCCTGCTGAGAGGCAGGCTCCAGCAGGTGAGCTGAGGGAGCGAGGACGGGGGTCTGAGCGAGCCGGGGCGTGTGTGAGACCATACACATGGTGGGGGGGAGGCAGGCATGTGTGAGACCATACAACATGGGGCGTGTGTGAGACCATACACATGTGAGGGAGCGTGAGACCATGCACATGTGAGGGCGTGTGTGTGTGAGACCATGCACATGTGAGGGAGTGTGTGTGAGACCATGCACATGTGAGGGTGTGTGTGTGAGACCATGCACATGTGAGGGTGTGTGTGTGTGTGACCATGCACATGTGAGGGCATGTGTGAGACCATGCACATGTAGGGGACATGTGTGAGACCGTGCACATGTGAGGGCGTGTGTGTGAGACCATGCACATGTGAGGGCGTGTGTGTGTGAGACCATGCACATGTGAGGGCGTGTGTGTGTGACCATGCACATGCGGGCAGGGTGGCACATGTCCCTGCCCGGTGTGTCTCAGGCTCCACACCAGGCAGACTTGACCCTGGGGCGCATCCACACACAATGCCTCTTGGAGCCCCGCGGCTGCCTGGTCACAGGACGGGCAGGCCCTCACGCTCACGGGCACGACACCAGCGCTGAGTCTCCGTTCGCGGGAAGGTGCGTTGATCTCGTGGTGACGGGTTCCTGCCTTTCAGGTTCTGGCGGGGTTGAGAGCCGTCACCCTCTGCTCGGAGGACGTGAGCTTCGCCGAGTCCCGGCGGGATGCTGTGAAGGCCATCGCCAGGTGAGTCCCCGGAGTCCCCGGCTCCACCCTCGGGAGCCAGCGACCCCTCCGAGGGCTGGCCCTTCGGAAGCCCCTTCTCGGGGACCATCTCCCAGAGGCAGAGGCTTTTTTTATTTCCTAGTTTCTTCTCTCGTGGAGGATTGGAAAGAACAGTTCCCGCTCAGGCTCCTTCGCAGTCTGTCCAGTTCTAGGGAGCGTTCAGCCCGTGTGTGCTCAGTCCATCACGTCAGGAAACGGGCCATTTTAAAGATGGGCAGCCCCAAGGACAAGGACGGGACAGTGCGAGTGGCTCTGGTCCTTCGTCACGAATGCGTACATGTCGGACGCGCTGTCCGACCCTCCCCTCCCCCCCAGCACATCGGAGGACACTGAGTGGGCCCACATGCCGTCCAGGCCCTGGTGGCACGCTGTCCCTTCTGCCCCGAGAGAGGGCAGGAGGGCCCAGGCACAAGGCGCCTTCTAAGCTGTGGGCACTGGAGAGCGTGGATCGGAGCAGAGGTGGTGGTCACGGGAAGGGGTGCCGGGCGTCGGCCTCCCTGCCAGTGTGCTCTGAGCGTGTCCTGTGAGGAGGAGCCCGTCAGGCTGGAGGGACTCAGGACGTGCACTGTTTTCAATTCCAGGATTTGCCAGACTGTCGGTGTGAGAGCAGAAGGGACCCCGGACGAGGTTGTGTGCAAAGGGAACGTGTCCCAGATTTACTGCACGCTGCTGGACTGTCTGCGCGACTACACCACCGACAGCCGCGGGGACGTGGGCGCCTGGTGAGGCTCCTCACGGCCCCGGAGGGGGCTTGCCCTGGCTTCCAGCCGCTCTGGGTGCCTCAGAGCACGCGGCGAAGTGGGGAGGAGGGCTCTCCCCGGGGTCCCGTTCGCGCCCAGAGGCCAGGCAGGCTGGGGTGTGGGTGACTGGTGACTTCGGGCCAGGACCCAGTCCCCTCCGACGATGTTTCAGAGACGTCTGCGGTCTCTAGAGCGTGGCCTGTTTTCAGAGATCCTCATTCTTCGTAGGAAGTCTCATTGTCTCCGCCTTTTTCTCTTCAGCGTGCTCCTCGGGGTTGTTTTAAGGACTCTGCCCGTTACACCAACATCTGGCACCTGGAGGCCCGTTTCTGCTGTTGTCTCTCATCACCTTAGCACTTGGCCTTGCTTTTTAAAATATATTTGTGTTGATTTCAGAGAGGAAGGGGGAGGGAGAGAGAAAGAGAAACGTCCATGATGAGAGAGAAACACTGATTGGCTGCCTCCTGCACGCCCCCCACTGGAGGGTGAGCCTGCAACCCGGGCCTGTGTCCTGACCAGGAATCGAACTTACGACTTGCAAGTTCATAGGTCGATGCTCAGGCACTGAGCCACGCTGGCTGGGCGGTCTTCTTTTGTTCTTTAATATTCCTTTTAGTTTTTAACTAAATTCAGAAATCGTGAATTCAAAGCTTGGAGGCTTTGGGTTGGGTAATTTCCTTTGAGCAGGTGGTAGGCCCCGTGGTGGGCTCAGGTCGCCGAGGGCCCTCAGCGGCGGCTGGGCCGGCCCTTACTCCTGCTACACCCCAGGGCGTGGCCTGTGTCTGCAGCCCGGCTGAGGGCCTCAGACCCCAGGGCCTCCTCCTGCTCACGTCCCCCAGCTGCTGACTTGAGGACGTTGGACCCTCACCTGTGCTTGACCAGTTAGGAGCAGGTTGGGTCCCTCCCCAGCCTTTCCCTGTGAGTGCTGCGCCCACAGAGACGGGGTCCTCCCTGTCCCCACACTCTGCCTGCTCCTTGGCACGTCCAGAGATCATGTGTCCTGAGGAGCAGTTCGCCTGGCGTCTGAGCCCCCGCTCCTGTCAGCCTCTGGCCTGCGTCCGCTGCATTTCAGCATGCTGTGCCTGCCCTCGGCACCTCCCCTCCAAGCCCCCTCTTCACCCTGAGCAGCACAGGCTGCCTCCCTGATGGGCCCATTCGCTGCGTGGTGGGAGGGCGGGTGCCCAGGCCCGTGGGCTGTTGTGTCCAGGATCCTGTGGCCCAGCTTGTCCGACCTGGGCCAGTGCATGATGTCCCAAGTTTAAAAGGTGCTTTCACTGTGGAGCTGGGCCAGTCATGGTGTGAGCTCAGCTTGGCAGGTGGTCTCAGCTCCTTTCCTGGGAGCTGCTGTGGACCGTGTGCTCAGAGTGGACAGAGCTGTCCTGGCCTGGGACCCCTGGGCAGCAGGAGGGAGTCGCTCTGCACGTCCTCCAGGGAAGGCCAGAGCCCTCGGAGTTCTGCTGGAGGAAGCTCTGCAGAGTGTGTTTTGCCTTTAAAAGTTCTGGGAACGCCAGTGCTGTTTCTGGCGAGCGCCGTGCCCGCTTGCTGGGCCGCTGTCTGCGGGGCACGTCCTTGTCCGCCCGTCGTGGGGGAAGCGTTCTCAGAGGAGGGCGGCTGGTGGATGCTTCCCGCTCAGCGCGTTCAGGCTGAGGGCCTCACAGTCCCCTTCCCGCACGCACGGTCCCCTTCCCGCTGACAGTCACCTCAGGCTAGGGAGCAGCCTGCTCCCCCCTCCTCCTCCTCACCCCTCGTCCTCCTCCCCCCTCCTGTCCCTGCAGGGTCCGAGAGGCCGCCATGACCAGTCTGATGGACCTGACACTTCTCCTGGGGAGAGACCAGCCGGAGCTGATCGAGGCTCCCACGTGAGTGTTGGCGTGCACCCGCCTGTCGCCAGGCTGGCAGGAGGACAGCCATTCCCGGGCGAGGCCAGGGCAGGGCCCCTCCTCAGGCTTTGGGCCCTGGCACCTCAGTGCCTGCTCCGGCTAGGGGCCTGGCTGTCCCCTCTCCTGTCAGTTCCCGGGACACGGGCTGCCCCTGGGCCCTCCCTTGCAGAGTCTCCATGCCCCTTACTGGGCTGTTGCATCTGTGGCAATCCCGTTTTCCGAGCCTCCACCTGCCCTCACCCCGCTTCCCTTCCCCCTCCTGCCCTTTTCCTCCGTGCCCCCTTCTCGTCCCTGTCTTTTCTGCCTCCTTCCTGTGCCCATCACCACCTGCTGCCCACCCGGAGCCCTGTGTGTCCTCCCTGCCTTCCACCCAAGGCCTGGCATTTAGGCTTCTGGGGTTAGATCAGCTGTGGGGCCGGGGGGAGGCCCGCCGTGTGGGCAGGGAGCTAGGCCGTGCTGACCTGCAGCCGTGTCGCGTGTGCTCCACGGGCGCCCTCGGGTGGAGCCGCGCTACCGCTGGGCTCTTGGTTTGCAGCTGCCAGCGGGTCATGTGCTGCCTGGCCCAGCAGGCCAGCGAGAAGATAGACCACTTCCGTGCGCACGCTGCCCACGTGTTCATGACGCTGCTGCACGCGGCCGGCCCAGCTGGTCCCACCGTGCCCCACGTGCCCCACCGGGCCGAGCTGGAGCAGCTCTTCCCCAGGTATGGAGCGTCCGGTGCCGACTGCGGTGGGCGGCGGGCAGTGGGCGGCGGGCAGGGCCCTCCAGCTGGTGGCTCTCTTGCAGGTCCGAGGCCGCCTCTGTCAACTGGACCGCGCCATCCCAGGCCTTCCCTCGCATCACCCAGCTGCTGGGGCTGCCTGCCTACCGCTACCACGTGCTGCTGGGGCTGGCCGTGTCCGTGGGGGGCCTCACCGAGTCCACGGTGAGCATGCGTCTGGCCCGGCCTCTTTCCCAACCGAGCGGCTTTGGGTGGGCTGGGCGTCTGTCCTGGAGCTGGGCTGGGGCGTGCGCTGCTGGGGGCTGCCCCTCCCTCCTGCTGGGGAAGCAGGTCACCAGCCCGGCCCATCTCCTGGCCTCAGGCTCCAGGGCAGGGCCCTGGCGGCTCAGGGAACTGTCATGTCTGATGAGGGGAGCTCAGGAGCCGTGACATCGTGGCGAATTCCTGTTCCCGGCTCACAGTTCAGCCGCCATCTGTGCTGTGTGGTCCTGCCCCACTGCCAACTGGCCCTGGGGCTCTAGGTTCCTTTCCTTCTGTGCAAGGTGTGCCCGGGGAGGTGTGTGTTTCCGGTTTCTGCTGGCTTGGTCTTCACACACTCCTTGACCCTCAAAAGGTGTCGGCTTAGCCTGGGGGGTGTAGCTCAGTGGTCAGTCTGAACCAGGACGTCACAGTTCAATTCCAGGTCAGGGCACATGCCCAGGTTGTGGGCTTGATTCCCAGTTCGGGGTGCACAGGAGGCAGCCAGTCAGTGATTCTCTCTCAGCATTGATGTTTCTCTCTCTCCCTCCTTCTTCCTTCCTCTGAAATCAATTAAAAATATATACAACTTTAGGAAAGCGGTCGGTTTGACCTGCAAGGCCCCCCCCCCCACCACAGTCCTTATGGTGCTGCCCGCCGTCCTCTGCGGCCGCTGCGGCCGGCGGTGCCGTCCCCGTGCTGGGGCACCTGTGGTTGGCTGGTTTGTGAATCGTTGGGTCCAGAGTTCTTGGCACTTTGGGGATAGTCTTGGCCGTCCCCTCCCCCTGCTGGCTCCTTCTCTCTCGCGCGCGCGCGCTCTCTCTCGCCCGCTTGCACGCGCTCTCTGTCTGTCTCTCTCTCTCTCTCTCTCTCTCTCTCTCTCTCTCTCTCTCTCTCGCTTCCTCCATGTCCGCCCTCGGCTCTGCACGCTCCTCGCAGCTTTCTGTTGTCTGTGCTTGTCTCCCCATGAGTTTCATTGATGACATTTTTATTACCAGCCGTTCACTTTGTTCTGAAATTGGTGTTTCTCATGCTTGTTCATCTTAGGCTCATCTATGTGACTGTTTTTGTCCTGAAAGTGGTGCCCACAGGGTGGGGCACGTCTAGGTCTGTTCTCTGCTTCTACTGACTCCTTCCTGGGACTCGCCGGCTCCGCTGGTGACCTGGGGAGCTGCCTGCAGACAGCGGTGGGCGGCCCCCAGGCGCTGGGCGTGCTGCAGCGCTGGTCAGAGCTGCGTCTCCAGCGTCAGTCTCTCAGCTTCCTTGTCAGCTGTGCTGCTGGCGTCCAGTCTCAGGAACCGCTGGCTGCCTGCTGCTCCCAGCCTCATCGCTCGGGTGGCTCCTCCTCACCCTTCTAATCTGCAGGCCCCACTCTGGCCTCCTGCCCGTTTCCCGGGGAGCCCCTGACCACCCCACTGGGTGGCTCGGGTGATGTGGCCATTGGGGGATAGCGTGAGGGTTTGGGCAGTCTGCTGCCTGGAGGGAGCGTTTCCCTGTCAGGTGTTGGCTGGGTCCAGCTCACGCTGGCCTGACCCTCCCCTCTGGGCTCTCCTCTGCCCCCGAGCACTGTGCCTGCTGCTGGGATTGGCCCGGGGGCAGGTGGTGGCACGGGGGTGGCCTCATGACAGGACGAGGACAAGGACGAGGACGGCCCCTGTGTTGCAGGTCAGGCACTCCACCCAGAGTCTGTTCGTGCACATGAAGGGCATTCAGAACGACCGGCAGGCCCTGGAGAGCTTCAGTGGGACCCTCCTGCAGGTCTTTGAGGACAACCTGCTGAACGACAGGTATGCGTAGGCAGGCACAGGCCAGGGCCGTGGACATAGCTGGCGGGCACCTCCACCACCCTGCCCTCGGGGCCCTGCAGCCTGCGCTCTGGGGCCGTGGGATTCGGGGTTTCACAGGTTGGAAGTAACGTGACAGAGCAGGGCGCCCTTGTGCTCCCCCGTAGTGGCCCCGGGCCAGGTGCCAGCATGGCTCCACCTGCACCGTGGCCCCGAGCGGCGAGGCGCCGTGAGCTGAGCTGGGTGATGCGGTGAGAAAGGACTCTGTTCTCAACGTTTGCTCTGGGGCTTCGCTCGCTGCTTTCCCATGAAGGCAGAGGGTGGGCCTGGACCCTGACCCCAGCCCTCCCAGAGGGTTGTGGCCAGACGCCGTGGCCACAGGTCCCCTCGCTGGGCCGCAGGAGCCGTCGGCTCTCCTGCCGGGGGAAGCACAGACGCAGCTCGGGGGAGTCCTTTGGCCTCCACAAAGCCATCACCGTAGTCAAGACACAACCCGCACCCGAGAGCTTCCCCAGCCCTTCCTCCTCCCCTGTGCCCGGCCCCAAGGCGCCAACCCAGTGTAGGTGGCACTTTCCAGAACTTTCCGTGGACTCTTGCCACGTGCGCCCTCTGCGCGGGCTCCTCGGCCCCGCGCCTTGTCTGGCACGCAGTGCCGCGCTGTCCCCCTGCGTGGCGGCCCTGGCCGGCGCGGGGGCTGCCCCGTGGAGGCCGTCTGGAGGGAGCTGCAGTGAGCACCCAGCCTGTCTTCTGTGGCGCCTGCCCTTCTCTCCTGCAAAGCCAGGCCTCCTGGCTGGGCCACGTGGTTGGCCAGGATCGACTACTGTCCTCGGGGATCGGCTGTCCGCACCGGCGCCGCCGCCATGGCGTCCTGGTGGGGATGTGGGGTGTAGCCGCGTCCTGGTCGCGAGTCCTCTGTGCTGGAGTCTGCTCAGATCTTTGCCTGTTTTGGCTGCTCCGGCTGCTGGGCGTGGGGTCCCCCGGCTGGCCTTGCACTCGGAGTGCGACCTCAGGCTGTCTCCGTGGCAGCTCGTTCCCTCTCAGCAGGAGTCGCACCTTGGTGAGCTCGTTTGCCCACCTGTCCTTTATGGGCTGTTTCATGGCACACCTGGGAAGTTTCCTCTCCTAGCTCAGGGTTTTCTCTCGTGGTTTCTTGTGGAAGTTTTAGTTTAGCTCTGACCTGTGTGATGCACGCGTTGGCTTGGGGCGGGTGTCACTGGCAGCTGTGGTGCCTCCTCGGGAACCGGATCTGTGGTCTTGTGTGGACCTTTCTGTTCTGGTCGGTTTTTGCGTGTCTTTACGGTTGTGAAGTGGAGCTGTGTGAGCTGTCCTGCCCTTCCTGCCAGAGGGTGGGAGCCCCTTGGCCCTTGGCCTTTCTTACGAAGGTCAGAAGGGGCTTCCACTGCTGACAACCTGCAGGGTTTTGACGGTGGTGGCGCTGTTGGGGTTGGCGGTGTCTGGGTCGAGTGTCCCGCTCTCCATATACACCCCCCTCCTTCGGTTGGCACCTGGGCCTCACAGCACGTCCTTTCCTGCAGGGTGTCCGTGCCGCTGCTCAAGATGCTGGACCAGATGCTGGCCAACGGCTGCTTCGACGTCTTCACCGCCGAGGAGGAGTGAGTGTTTGTTTCTTCCCGCATCGGCTGCTCTGCCGCTTAAGCCTCGTGGGTCATCTTTAAAGAAACAGAGATCAGTTTTAGGGATAATTTCCTAGTGTGTTCAGGTCAGTTCCTACGTGCCCTGTAAAGGCCCCCGTGAGGCTGGTGGAGCAGCTGCGGGGGGAGCAGTGACGGGCCCGTGGCTGTCGCAGGGTCGAGCAGAGGCCAGCTGGGTTGAGGCACCGGCTGTGGCGTCTCCGGCCTCTGCTGGTTCCTCTCAGGTTTGCTTGGGGCTTTCCCTCTTCTCTGTTCTCTTGATGGCCACCCTGTCAGTCTAACTCTCAGTATTTCTCTTCCTGGACAATTCCAAGGCCTTGGAACACGATCAGTCATTGACATTTTTAGTTATTGTTTTTAGTATTTGTTAACCACAGTTTTGCTACATTTTTGTCCCTCATTGCTCCTGAAATCCCTATCTGCGGTTTTGTTCTTTCTGCCTAACGAACATTCTTCAGAATTTCTTCTAGTGAGGTCTGCTGGTAAATGCTTTCTCATTTTCATTTGAAGGGCTTTTCACAGAACTCTAGGCAGCTGTTTTATTCCAGGACTTAAAAAACGTATGGCTCAGTAGTTAGTGTCAGCCTTCACACAGAAGGCTCATTTCCTGGTCAAGGGCACATACCTGGGTTGCAGTTCAATCCCTGGCCCTGGTCCGGGTGGTCAGGGTGTGTATAGGAGGCAACCAACCAATCGGTGTTTCTCTCTCCCCACCCTCCTTCCTCCCACTCTCTTTCTCTCTCAAAAAAAAAAGTCAATGGGAAAAAATATATCAGGTGGGGATTAGCGTGTGCACATGCTTGTATGTGTGCGCGCGTGCGTACACACACACACACGCACACACACACACATATACACACATGTTTCCTTTATCCCGATGCCTCCTGTAACGGTCTCACCTCTCCGTCTCCAGGGCTGGGAGAGCCTTTTTCCTGCCGAGGGCCATGTGGATATCTATGACATCATTGTGAGCCATACAGAATTACCCACTGAACACGAGCCTGCTGTCTGCGGGCAGACATTTCGTTAACTCACCCCAGTGCCTTGGCAGGGCCAGACCAAAGGCTTTCTTGGACCGTACACGGCCCGGGCCAGGTGCTCCCCACCCCGCTCTGGACGACTGGGCCTTGGGAAGCAGGTTTCTCCTCTAATGGCACGTGTGTCTTCATGGGATTTGTTAAACTCAGCTCCGTGGTGCCATTGGTTTTCCTTTGTCCTAGGAAGGTCTTCGCTGTCCCATTTCTGGGCACTAGGGCTTCTCCCCCACCCCACCCTCAATCTCGGGGATCCCACTGTGCCTGCTGCGCCCCTGCACCGCAGCCGTTCCGGCCTTTGCGCCTTCGCTCGGGTCTGTCTCCACCTGCTGGTGTCCGAGACGGGCCGTCCCTGCCTCCGTGGTGTGCGCGGACCTGTTCTGGGTTATGTAGTTGTCAGTGTCTCCTTTCATCTGGTTTGTTTCCAAATCGGAAGGGTCCTTCTCTTCCCTGCAGTTCCTGCCAGGCTGCCCTCTCCCGTCCGCTTTCCTCGGTGTGGCTCTGGGCTGCAGTCCTCATGGGGCTTTCCGTGCAGGTTCGAGTTTTCCCATGTGTCTCATTACTTGTCTGGATGTGGCATCTGAAATGTCATGTGAAAGGCGCCCGAGGCCAGAGAAGACGAGCCTGCAGGCAGGACTCCGCTCCCCTTGCAGGCGCGAGAGGGCAGCAGCCAGTGGGAAGGGTCTCTGGACTGCCAGGTCCCCAGTGGCTGGCCGCCGCACCCGCTGCTGCCAGTTAAAGAGACCGGGCATCACTGCCGCACGCACGGCAGGACGGCTCCCGGCTGCTCACCCCGGGCCTGTGCTGTCCTTGCAGCCACCCCTTTTGTGTGAAGCTGCTGGAGCTTTGTAAGGCGGAAACCAGCAAGTCCAAGGACGTCCAGAAACTGCGGTCCAGCATCGCCGTGTGAGTCCGCAGGCTGATGTGGGCGGGCTCGGGAGGGAGTGGGAAGCCCGGAGGCCTGTGGAGTCCTGAGAACAAGAGGGAGCTGTGTCCCCGAGTGACCTTGGCCTGAGGGGAGTGAAGTGTCCCGACCCTGGAGATCTAGGCAGATCCGTTTAGTGGTCTAGATGCCGCGATCTGGATGCCACTGGTTTGTGGTGACTAAACCAGCGCCACCCTGAGGCCTGGGGTCAGCATGGCCCTGGCATCGGTGCCACCAGGGCGGTGGGCTGGGCGAGGCTGCTCACCGTGTTGCCGGCAGGTTCTGTGGGATGGCGCAGTTCCCCGGCGGCGTGCGGAGGAAGGTCCTGCTGCAGCTGCTGCTCCTGCTCTGCCACCCGTTCCCCGTGGTGAGTGCGTGTGACCAGCTGCCCACCTCGGGTTCCCGTGTTCTGCTCGCTGGTGCCGGTGTCGCGGGTGCTGGGGCGAGCGGCCTTACTCTGCTCCTGAGACGCAGCGGGGCCGGGAGGGGGCGTCCTCCACTGCGTGGACACTCAGGTCTCGGGAGCAGCAGCTTTCTTGGGGGAGGGTTCTGCCCTTGAGGGGCAGCAGGTTCCCTCAGTGAGGCCCTGCCCCCACATCTGTCCCAGACTATCCCCCCGGAGGCCTGGGCAGGGGTTCCTGGAAGCCCCGCACACCTGATGATGCCTTCCCCCAGAACTGCCCACTGCAGGGCCAGGCTTCCTAGAAGTTCTGCCTTTGGCTGGACGATGGCTCTCAGGGAACCGCTCATGGCCCTCTCCCGAGGGTGACGGGCGCCCGTGCCTCCCACAGCACCCATGGGAAAGGCAGCTCTCGGCCACCCGGCCTGCTGGCTTACACCTGGGGACTGGAGTCCCGGGCGTGGAGCCCGGCTCTGAAATGTCGCCAGAGGGGATCCTGGGGCAGAAGCAGGGTCCCTGAGGAGGGCAGGCCTTTCGGAGGCAGGTCGACAAGAACACGGCCAGCCCCACAGGGGGGCCTGGCTCTTCCCGATGACGGGCCCTCGTGCTGTCGTGGGATCGCGTGGGGTCACAGCCAGGTCTCCCTAAGTTAGGATCCGAGGTCAGCACGCCCTTCAGGCTTCAGTTGGACTCTGGGGTCCCCCTCCCACTAATGCTCTGCCCAACCAGATCCGCAAGACGACAGCCAGCCAGGTGTACGAGATGCTGCTCACCTACAGCGGCGTGGTGGGCGCGGACGTCCTGGACGAGGTCCTGGCTGTGCTCAGCGACACCGCCTGGTGAGTGCTCGGCTCCTGCCACCTCCCTTCCCGCCCCACAGTCTCTCCCCGAAGCCCCGAGGGAACGGGGATGGGAGAAGCGAGGCTCCCAGCCCTCGACGGCCGTGGCTCTGGGTTTGAGGTGGCGGTGGCGGCTTCTCCCTGCTTGTCCAGGGTTCTGCAGGTCAGGCCCCCCTCCTACCCAGAGGGCTGTGCCAGCCACACGCAGACCAGCAGGGCGCCTTCCGGCGGCTCCCGGCTGCTCAGGGGCGACGTTTCCAAAGTGCAGTTATTTTTCTCACACGTGCGAATTTTTAAAAAATCCTTATTGTTGAAAGTGTTACTATATATGTGCCCTGCCGTGCCCCCCCCCCCCCCCCCCCACCAAGTGCAATGTTTTTGTAAGTGAAATGGGCTGTTTTTGCTTCAGTGGGCGCGATGGACGCTGGTGCACCCAGGACTGCACGGGGACCGGGCTCCTGCCCAAGCTGGGTGCAGTGCCAGAGTGGTGGGGTGCAGCAGTGGGGTGCAGTGCCAGAGCAGTGGGGTGCAGTGCGGGAGCGGTGGGGTGCAGTGTGGGAGGCTCGTCCGGCAGGAGGATGTGCTGTGTGTCTGTGTGGCGTGGCTGCAGCGGGAGCTGCTGTGTGTAGACTCGCCTCAGTGTTGGACAGAGGGGGAAGGTTCCTCCCGATAATTTAATCCCTATCTGTTAAAAAAAAAAAATTCCCAGCCAGGCCAGCGTGGCTCAGTGGTTGAGCATCAACCTATAAACCAGGAGGTCACAGTTCGATTCCCGGTCAGGGCACATGTCCAGGTTGCAGGCTCAAGCCCCAGTGGGGAGTGTGCAGGAGACAGCTGATCCATGATTCTCTCTCATCACTGATGTTTCTATCACGTCTCCCTCTCCCTCTCTCTCTAAAAATCAATAAAAGCGTATTTTAAAAAATAGAAATGAGGTTTGTGGCAGGTTTGACTAAAGCGAGCGGGCCTTTCTTGCATCTGAAGCCAACCCATTCTCTCCCCACAGGGACTTGGAGCTCCTGCTCGTAAGAGGCCATCGGAACCGCCTGTGTGACCTCCTCGGGGTGCCCAGACCCCAGCTGGTCCCCAAGGTAACTGCACATCCCCCTCGGGCAGTGCCAGGGACATCCAACGGCTCCAGCGAGCCACTGCCCCGACCTCCAGCCTAGACAGCGGGGTCCTCCTGGCTTTCAGGACTCCTGGGGGGCAGCACCCACTGGCAGTGCCCCCAGGGAGCCTGGTGCAGATGCAGGGCGGTGCTGACTGCCAGCCCCCAGGGGACCCAGGGCAGGGGGTGCAGGAGGAGCATTGTGATGCTCCCGGCTCCTCGTGTCCAGGCCACATAGTATCAGCTTCCCAAGGAAATGGCCTTTTTGTTTTTATTAGGGAAATTTTGCACTCAGATGGGAGAACAGGTGTCAGCTCCTGGGACGTCTCGGGGAAAGGCCCAAAGGCAGTTTCCTGTGGGAAGCAGGCCCAGGGTGGGCGGGCGATGGTGCTGGCCGCCCTGACTGACCCTGTCGTGTGCTCTGCAGCCTGCTGTCGGCTGAGGCCGGTCCTGGAAGCTGAGTAGTGCTTGTGCCGTCTGCGGGGAGGAGCAGCCAGATGCCGCTCAGGATAGGAATCCTGGTGCAGAACCGGCCGTCCTGGAACGTGTGTGTGGAGTCCGTCACCACGGAGGCTCTTTATCACGGGCGTCCGCGCTCTAGTGACCCCATGTCTGTGCTTTAGTCTGTTTAAACGCGAGTCCACGTCTTATAAAACCACAAGCTGAGCACTCTGCGTCTGTGTCTGATGCTGTTGTGAGCGAGGGTGAATGGGGGGACAGCCTATGCGGGGCGTAACCTGGAGGCCAGAGCGAGTCCTAGGCTCCCTTGTGCTCTACCCCCTCTCCCCCCCGAGTCTAGGTGAGGGGTTTGGAGGGAAGCTCCAGGTGCTCACAACCCACCCTGTAGCCAGAAGCAGGCAAGAGCAAGTGATCACACGAGTGCACTGAGGGCTGGGAAGGAAGGGAAGCTGGGACCCTCTACAGGAGGCGGAATGACCAGGAAGGCACGGCCAGAGCATCCGTCTCAGGCTCCACCTGGTGCTGGGGTGGAGGAAGGAACGCTCTCCTGGCCACCCACAGCTCGAACACGGAGCTCCAGACAAGGGACAGACGAGCAAAATCCCCTACCCCTCTGGCTGGTCCCCACAGAGAGGATTAAAACGTAAGCTCACATTCCAGAAATTTTTAGAATCAAACCCCAAAAGATACGAAATATAAAGTGAGTTTACTGAGAAGAGCTTCAAGACAAAATGCTCAACGGGTTAAACCACCACATGGACACCGCTGAGGAGAGCGAGGACGGGAAGACCTGCAGACTGTCGGAGGAACAGGTGGGAAGCATGTCGGCAAAGTCGGGAGAAGGGACCTGTGTGTCCCAGGATCCGGAGTGCGGACCATGCAGGCGCCCACACTTGGGAGGCAGCCGTCCTCGACGCAGAAGCCCTGCGTCCACCCCGACGGGCTCGCCCCTGGGTGCACGGCACCGTAGTGCGAACTGCTGTGCACACAGCGGTGCCCTGCTGCCCGAATCCTGGCAGCCGTGGAGTCAAGAGGCTGGACACGCTCGCTCTCGTGCTGAGGACACGACTCCACGTGGCAGAAATGAGCGCCTAACGGATTCAAGCGCGAGAACAAAGTCAGCCGTCGGTAGGGCGGGCTCTCCAGCCTGTGCTGGTTTTCCAGTCTTGGCATAGACATCGGGGGCTGATGGCTCTTCGTTGTGGGGACAGTCCTGTGTGCTGCAAGGAGAACTCCAAACCCCTGAACAGCAAACCCCTTTCCAGGTGTGACAGACTCCTGTGGACAGACAGCAGCAGCAGGTAAGGTCTCAGGCGAGGAGGAATGCGGCACCAGGAGGCACCACATTTAGGGAAAAGTTCTTTGGGATTTGTTTTCCTGGCCTGGGTGGGGCTAATGGGAGGAGTGGAGTCCTAGGACTGCGAGGCTGAACACGCAGCCATACAACCTCAGCTCCTGCCCAGTGCCTACAGCAACCAGTCCATTCCAGGAGTGGGCAGGAGCTACCAGCCTCCCTAATTCTTGCTCCATTTCCAACTGTGCTCCCCTCCCACCACAGCCCCTGGCAGGCCCCTGAGCTCCTTGCCCTCTGCTGCCCAATGCCCTGCCACCAAGCGCTGAGCACAGCCGTTTTCATGGGGTGGTCTGTTTACTTCCACTCGTCTCCTGAGGTCAAGTGCAGTAGCTGCACCCCAGGGTGCTCACCTTGACAGATGAGCTCACATACACCCAGACCAGCCCAGATGGCAGTGCCCACACGCAGGCACTCCAGGTGGTGACCATTCTCAGAAGACATAGTGTGTGCTCTAAAAAAAAAATTACTAAAAAAACAAAAGTACATCTTAAAAAAAAAAAATCACTAAAAAACATGTACAGCTCTTAAAAAAAAATAATTACTAAGACACAGTGTGTGGGCACGGGTCAGGTGCCTGGTGAAGGTGTGGATTCTACCCAATCAGAACATCACCTGCCCCTCTGCCCCACGGCCAGGTGAAGGTCTCCCACCCGGTCTGCTACTCCCATCTGCGGGTTCCACATGGCCACGTGGCTGTCCTTCCCGACTGCCCCCAACCCCAGTCACCTGCAGGACTAGCTGCAGCTGTGGGCCTGTCAGCTGAAGTGGAGGAAGTCCCGGCCCTCCTGCAGGTGCAGCGACCTCAGGTTGTCCTCAAATGCACCTCCAGTAAGGTCCTGTGGGAGGGAATGGTAAGTCATGCCCTGCGCGGAATCGGCCTGGCGGTGCCCACGTGCTCCTCCTCCTGCTGTTACTACTGGGCGCTGCTACAGGTATTTAAATAAAAACCACTCTGACTCATCACTGATGTTCTAGCTCTCTCTGAAATCAATACAAATATATTTTAAAAACAAATGAAATCCACTCCCCTCGAAAAACACCAGCAACTTCCAAATTCTGTCCTTCACTTGCTGTCCATGCTCAAACCCCCTCTTCTGTTCTGTTCCCGCGCTGCTCCTGAGATGTTATAGGAAAACTGGGCTCCGCCTGGTGTGTGGCCCAGGGGTCATGGGCAAGGCTGACAGCCCTGGGCATGCAGAGGGGCCAATGGGAAGGAAGGTCTGCTCCTGACGGGAAGGCCTCCTGAACAAGACGCCAGTGCAGTTGGACGCTTCCATCAATTGACATAGCCCATTAAGAGCATGAAAAGGCCAGCATGGCTCAGTGCTTGAGCATTGACCTATGAACCAAGAGATCAAGGAACTAGCTCTGGGCATCCTCTGGTCTGGCCACTTGTGGGCACCGTCTAGCGACGTGGGTGACACGGCACTCCCAGCACTCAGCCTGCAGGGACGGTAAATGGGCATCAAGGATGCTCGCCCAGCACAGGCTGGGAACCAGCTTCTAAAGGCTGAGCCGTGTCCCCATGTGACACAGACCAGGGCATATGTACCGAGATTGCCCTGTAGAGGGAAGCTGTGACCCAGCCCCACCCAGAGTGCCGATCCAGGGCGTGTCCCAGCCCCATGTGCCCACAGCCCAGCACTCACCAGCTTCACGCAGATGACGAAGGGTGGGCGGGCGGCTCGGAAGTGCAGGATGGGCACCCGGGGCTTGGGCCTTTCCTGAGAGACGAGGGCGTGGGCGTTGCTCCTTCTGCCACCTGAGCCCCATACCACTCCCGACGCACAGCGCAGGTTAGACCCGGGACCCACCAGGACCCACCCACCCCTGCCACAGCCACCTCAGAGTCGCCACAGAACCCATCCAGGTGGGCGATGGGAGACCTGGACCTGTGAGCAGGGCTCCCCAGTGAAAAGATGGGGTGGGCACAGGTCACTCTGGGGTCCCAATCCCTCAAGAGTCAGGGCTGTGTCTGGCAGCCGCCTGGGCCCAGGTGGCCTGTCCAGGATGGCGTTCTAGAGGTGAGCCAGGTGTGGTGTGCCTACCCGTGCAGGACCCAGCCCCCAGCCCAGGGCACCAGGGGCCTCCACACCTGAGAGTCCTCGTAGCAGTAAAAGCCCTTCTTGATCTTGTTCTCGTCTACGTCACAAAAGGCAACCACCTGGGGAGGACACAAAACGCCAGCCTTGGACAGTGCTGCCGGGGGTGGGGAGGGCGCAGGGGATGGGGGTACCAAGCGACGGGGGCGCCCACCTTGTGCCGCGACTCTGCTGTAAGGCTGCGGTAGAGCCGGCGGCCCTGCTTGCCGGCATTCCAGATGGTGAAGGTTGCCCAGTGTGGCAAAGCCCGCTCTTCCAGGAAGCGGACACGATGGGTCCAGATGGTAGTCCTGTGGAGGGAGGCTGTGACCCTTCCAGCTCCACCCAGCCTGCCAGGCCCCTTGGTACATATGCCCTGTTCTGCGTCACCTGGGGCAGTGGCTTGGGCGTTCAAGGAGTTACATAGTGCTGACTCCCTAATCCTAGCCACTTAGCACCTCATTTCAGAAAGAAATGCACAAACTACACACACTCCAAGCCAATTATACAGGCCTGGCCACACAACACGCAGCTTTGCCAACATCCAAGAAAATGGAAGAGTCCGGCTGACCTGGTTCACTGGTTGTCGGCCTATGGACCAGGAGGCCAGGGTTCGATTCCCAGTCAGGGCACATGCCCAGGTTGTGGGCTCGATCCCCAGAGAGGGGCATGCAGGAGGCAGCTGATCAATGATCCTCTTTCACCACTGACGTTTCTCTCCCTTCCTCTCTGAAATCAATAAATATATACTTTTTAAAAAAATGAAGTTTCTAAGAACAGAACAGTGGACCTCATGCAAGTGAATTCTAGAGAATGTGCGGTGTCCTGAGCAAGAAGTCACTTTTAACACTTTTCCTCTTTCAAGTCAGGAATGCGGGTGAGACAGACAGCTCAGTGTCAGGAGGCACTGAGTGGGGCCCTTGATCCTGCGTGTCTGGGTTGGGCAGAAACAGAAGGTGCCCTGGCGTCCCTGCTAGTCGGGGGCACTCCGGCTTTTGTCTTCCCCACCGTGGGCGAGCAGGTGAGATGGGGCTGCAGACACGGGGCCTCGACACTTCTGGGACTTGAATGGTTTCTTTCTAACCAGCTCGTTTTCTCCCATTTGTGGTACATGCTGAATGAGATGCCCACCAGAATGCCCACAGTTTCGTGGACGTTTACAAGGATATGAAATGGCTCAGACCAGGTCTCTGAGCAGCTCAGTGCTGCCAACCAGACACGGCTGAGAGCCGTGGGGATCAGGTGTTGTAAGCCCGCAAGGGACGGCACCAGCCCTAGGGCCGGCAGGAAGGCTGCCCTGAGGGTGGGACAGAGCCAAATGGCTCAGAGAAAGACGGGCATTAAACGACCTCCTCGTGTCTCTGGAATCGTCTTAGGATCTGTCTCAAAGTACCACACGGGGTGAGCTGACAAGATTGAGACTCTGCCATGGACACACGTCCTGCCCTGGGCCCATTCCTCTTCCAGAGCTGTTTTCACACTCCTGCCCTTCCCACCCTGCCTGCTGGGGGCCAGTGTCCTCACCTGAGGGCGGGCAGTGCAGGGCCAGTGCACTTTCCCCAAACCCGCAGATGAGCACTTCCAGAACTTTCTGGAAAGGAAAGGAAGTGTCATGGCCAGCCTGCCCTGGGCACAGCAGGCCCAAGTCAATGGGAGGCAGAGATGCCGAGGGGACAAGAGCTCCGAAAAAACGAGCAGAATGCTACCATTTATGTAACATCTCAAAGCAGTTAAGGGTATTGCATAGAGAGAAATCAGTGAAAACCGTTAAATGGTATAAGTGCTGACCATTCTGAATTTAAAATAAAAAGGACCAGAACTGGCGCCCACTCAAAAAAGAGCTTTTGGGGAGAGAGTCTGAAGGAATCCAGCTCTTGACAAACCTCAGGGCATAATTAAGCCCATTACTCTGGGAGGTTTCCCACTCACAGCGCAAAGACTTTAATCCGTACAGAAACTAACATGAGCTCACTTCTTTCGTGTTGTGGGTGGCAAAGCCTCTTGCTGCAAAATGGGGGTTGGGGGAGGGGGAGGTCCCAAAATAAAAGTCAAGTATGGCACGCCAACAGGACGAGGACGTGTGTGGCACAGCACTGCGGCCTGGCCCCACCCCAAGCAGCAGCCACACCTTGGGCTGTGGTCACTGCCAGATGTTTTTAAATTTTAAAGAAGTATAACTTACACAGTCAAGTGCATGGACCTTAAGTGGTATTTTTTCTTTCTGAAATCGGTTAGAATATATCAGTAAACCCATTTAGCTTGATTTTCCCTTATGGAAAGTTTCAAAATTACAAATCTAATTAAAAAAATATTTTATTGGTTTTTGTACAGAAAGGGAGATAGAAACATCAATGAGAGAGTGTCATCGATCAGCTGCCTCTTGCACACCCCCTACTGGGGATATGCCCGCAACCAAGGTACATGCCCTTGACCGGAATCGAACCCGGGGCCCTTCAGTCCCCAAGCCGACGCTCTATCCATTGAGCCAAACTGGTCCCGGCTACAGATCTAATTTTTAATTATTACACTTTAAATATCTCTTGGGTCTATAATGATGTCTCCTCCTTCATTCCAAATATATTGGTAACCTATACTTTCTCTTAAAAATCACCCTTGCTAGAGATATGTCAATTTTATTGACTTTTTTTTGGGATTGATTGTCTTTTTAGTTTTGTTTTTTAAATTGATTTTTAGGGAGAAGGGAGAAACATCTAAGTGAGCGAGAAGCAGCGTGCCCCAACTGGGAATCAAACCACCACCCTTTGGTGTAGGTACAATGCACCAACCAACCGAGCCACAAGGGGCAAGGCTGTGCACTTAAATTTCACTTTCCTTCTCTGTTCATTTCTCTTTTCCTGTTGACTTTGAGTTTACTTTGCTATTACGTAAGTTTTAAAGGTGGAGACTCAAATGATTGCTTAGTATCTTATAAGCTTTAAAAACCATAAAACGTTACAAAAAACTCTGCTTTAGTTAAATACCACAAATATTTTAATTTTCCATCAAATTGAAAATTTTGTGATTTCCTTTGCGATTTTTTCCCCTTGATTGCTCAATTTCCAAGTATTTTGGCTTTTCAAAATGGCTTGATAATTTCTAATTTAATTCTGTGTGAATATGAAACAGATCCTGCATGATTTCAATTTGAAATTTATCCACATTTGCTTATTTATCCAAAGCATTGCCTGTCCTGCCCTTTGGAAGATGCACACTCTGCAGCAGGGTGTCGTGCTCCCCCTGGAACTAGCAGGTTGGGTCCAGCTGGCTGATAGAGCTGCTCGTCTTCGGCCTCCAGACAGACGCCCCATTTCTACCCGTGACTGAGACAGGGTCAGAAACTCCCGCTCTCTGTGGGTGTCTGCTTCTTCCTGGAGATCGGTGAGGTTCTGCTTTGTGCAGTCTGAAGCTGTGACTAGGGAGATCATACCAGGGCTCTGCCCTAAGAGGGTGCAAATCACACCTGCACTGGGTCAGGTTCAAGCCCAACGGTGCGTCCCTGAAGCTACGGTGTCAAACGCAGATGTCACCAGGAGGAGGGTCAGGGCCTGCC
This sequence comes from Pipistrellus kuhlii, assembly GCF_014108245.1. NCBI lineage: Eukaryota > Metazoa > Chordata > Mammalia > Chiroptera > Vespertilionidae > Pipistrellus > Pipistrellus kuhlii. Next base: position 3,416,950 of record NW_023425545.1, read on the forward strand.
AGCTGTGCGTTCTCCCATTGGGCAGCGCCTCCAGTCAATGCGGAACCCACACACAACACGCAAAGTTGGCATCGCGCCTGCGTGGCCGTGATGTGGTGCCCGTGACCTCAGTGTAAGTGGACACCACACCTCCCAGGTCAGAGTCCCAGCAAGAAGCCACTGTCTGACGGGTCCCACACCCTCCAGGGGAAGGACAGCGGCTCGACTTTCAGAAACGTGAGTGCGGGTCCCTGCCTCACGCTCTTGGTGTGGAGGACCCCTGACGACTGACCTGTCGAGTCCCCAAAAGCGAGATGACAGTGAGGAACCAAGGGACACACCTTGCCATGCGAGGAAATGTGACACACAAGCATGTAAGTGACAGACAGAACAGAGTTCGACCTAAAGAGACACACTCCTCCTCCTTCCACCACCGGGGCCTGCACCCCTCACGCCGGTCCGCCCGTCCCTGCAGCCGGCCTCCCTCGCTCTCTGGTGCAGAGGCTCAGGCGGCCTTGGAGCTGGGGGGCGTGGACTGTGCCTGAAGGGGGAGGAGGAGGGGAGGGGCTGCTCCCCGTGATGCCCAAGCAGGGGTGTGGCTCAACCACTGCCCACCGAAGCCTCCCCTCGGTTGAGGTGAAGGGAGGGAGCCCTAGCCCCCTGCAGCCAGGGCAGTGTGCAAGGCCCACTTCGTGCGCGTGAATCCGCCTCGGCTCGCCTCACACTGGACTCTGGGCCGCAGCCAGCCGGGTTCACAGCGCCCGCCCGCCCGCGGGCCGCGTACTCGAGCACGCAGTGCGTGGCGGCGCCCGGGTGGTAGCGGTAGAGGAGCAGGCTCTGGTCCAGCCGGCGGACGTCACCGCCCTGGCGGAGGTGGTTGTAGAAGAGCAGCAGGTCCTCGGGCACGCCCTGCGGAGAGGCACTGCTCACAGCACTGTCCGTGCCCCGCCCCCCACATCCGGTCCTCAGGCCGCGAGGCGGGAGGCTGCAGGGCTGCGGGCACTCGGCCCACCTGGGTCCCCGAGGCCACGGCCTGCTGACGACACGCCCAGCCGCCCCAGCCCGAGGCATCGCCGGGCAAGAGTGACCACAGGAAGCTCTTTAAAGCGAGGAGGAGTGAGGGGAGGAGTGTGGCAGCCTGGCCAGGGGGACAGACACCCCACCTCCCCGCCACACGTCTCCCAGCTGACCCTCAGTCCTTTGGGGCAGGCACTGGGCTCTGACACATTCTCCTGTCTTGTGAGGCAGGTCCACCTCCCGAGTCTGGGCATGCCTGGGAAGGGGCACCCCTCCATCCGCCCGCCGGGCCTGTGCCCCCTGCAGGCCAGCCTAGGGCTGCACACCTCCGTGCTGACCAGGGGGCCGGGTGGGCTCCCTCCCTTTCTAAGTTCCAAAGGGGAAACTGAGATCATCCACGGGGTCAGAGGTCAGCATCCTCTCTGGGTGGTGCCTGTGGGGCCCGTGGCAGAGCATGAGCTCCTCCCTCGTGTGAATTTGGGAGAAACAGCAGTGTGGACCGTGCCCGACGCCCTGGAACTGAGACTGGCTTGCCTCCAGGAGACAGGCCCGGTGATCCGCGTGCCACCAGACATGGCGGGGCCCCGGCAGAGGGAGCGCAGCGGGCTGGTCCTGGGCCCCAGCAGGCATGGCAGGGGCTGGGCTACATCCCGGGCAGCACTGCTGGGCAGCCCCAGGGCCCTGGCTTTTAGACCTGGCAGCCCTGACCCTGCGGAGCATGGCTGTGACTGTGAGAGACTACCCAGTGACCGGAGGAGGGTCGAAGGTCAGGGGTGAGGGGAACGGGAAGGGGGGATTGCTGGGGAAAGGCAGAGGGATGCTGGGCAGGACCAGGGAGGGGCAGTCCCCTGGTCCCCATCAGTCAGTAAACTGTCAGCCCAGAGCCAGGACTGTGGCCAAGGTTCCAGGGCAGGTGGTGGAGTCTGGCCTGAGTCACAGTCTCCAGACCCCAGGAACCCTGTTCCCAGAACCCCTGCCAGTCCTACACCCATCCCTCCCCCCTCCAGTGTGGCTGCCTCCCACAGGACTGCCTCCTCCCCACCACCCACATCCCAGCTTCCCACAACAGGATGAGGTAACCGGGGCCTGGGCCAGGGCAGGTGTGACACCCTCAGCCTCACACAGAAATCCCTTGCTTGTGGCAAAACAAACACGGTGCCGGGCCCCAGCTGCCCCTGGAGCTCAGTAGAGCAGCAGAGTGCTGGGGCTGTCTCAGAGGCGCCTCCCTGACCCCTGATCCCCGGACTAGGTCGTGGTGCCTACAAGCGGCGGGGGGAAGGGGGGGGCCCAAGTCTGGGGAATGACAGCACCAACCCCAACCCCAGAGGGACTCCACGGGGGTCCCACTTACCTGCCCGCCCTCGTCGAACGGGCCCACGTGAGAAAACCATGCTCGCGAGCAGAACCAGGTGGGCATGATCACAGTTGGGCCATTGGAGGTGAAGACCTAGAACAGTTAACACGGGCAGTGTCACAGCGCCTGCACTTCAGCCCCCACTGGCTTCAGGGGGGACAGACTGCTCTGCACGTCCCTCCTCTGCAGGGGCGGGAGCCGGGCCCCAGCCCACCCCAGGTTCTGCTCCCGGAGATGCTCAGTGTGTGTAAGGAGCCTCCCCTGTGTCGAACCAATGGTATCGCTTGTCCGAGTATCACAGGAAACAGGTGAAATAGCGTAAAAGGAGAGATGACAGGAGTTTAGATGAAATGGACAAATTCCTAGAAAGACAAACCATCAAAGGAACTCGAGGAAACAAAAAATCTACGTAAATCGGTTCGAGTAAGAGCCCGGACAGATGTGCCTACGCTGGGTCCTGCTGAGGCTGCCTGCGAGTCCTCCTCGCTGGCCCTCCAGGGCACACATTTTCAGAGAAAAGGAAGAGGATTCGGGGGCGGAGCCCAGGTCCCTGCACACGCCGTGGCCCTTATACAGGAGGCTTGCTGGGCTCTGCTTTCATCTCCAAACCCATCTCTGCAGCTTCCCACGGAGGGAGGAAGGGGCGCGGGAGGGGAGGGGGGTTTTCTGAGGGTGCACACAGCGGGATGAGAGCGACCGCAGTCTCCCACATCTACAGCTCCACAGTCCATCTCCAGATCTCACTTAATCGCCCGGAGCACAGCACTGTAATTTCTCAGGGCTGCTTCTTCCCAGGCCTTTCTTACAGCAGCATATTCTCTCGGTCTCAATGACCCCCACTCCCAATCCTACCTGCACAAGACAGAACAGTTTCCAAAGCATTTTGTAATGTTTTCCTCAAACAAAAGAAGAGCAGAGAACAAAGAGGGAGCTTCTGTCTCAGACATTTCTCGACCTCCTGCCTCCTTTCAAGCTTCCAGGGGGGATGCCAGAGCCCAGGGCTGTCTCTCTGCTCCTCGCTGGCCCCTTTCCCACGGACGGGCACCCATGTCCAGGTCCAGCACCACCCGACACAAGCTCGCCTCCACACCTGACGTTCTCTTAAGGGTGACGGGAGCGAAAGAATAACAATGGAACAAAAAAGCAAAGAAAGCACTTTGGGAGGTGAGCTCGTTCAGTTCCGTCAGAGGACAAACTGGCCACCCCGGTGGCTTCTTTCAAGCTTTTGTGTTGTGTTTCAGGAGGTTCGCTGCTTGTCCAGCTCCTGCCTCCCAGCAGGCGTTACTTCCAGCTGCCCCCTTGCACCCAGAGGAGCCAGCTCTGCCGCAGCCAGGCCTGCGCAGCCGGAATGAGAGACAAACCCAGACCGAGACCTCCCCACTTACTTCAGGAGTCCTGCAGCCATAGCCCTGACCGGACCGCTGACTCCGCTGCTGCTTTCCTCACCCAAAGGCATTTTTCCATTGATTTTCACAGAGTGGACACCAATAAAATTTTATGTACAAGGCAGGCAGAACAACCTGCCAACCATGGGTCTACCTGGTAAGGGGTGGGCCTTTGGCTTCCATTTGAATGAAAACTGACTACTGAGCCTGGAACAGGCCAGCGCCCCCCTCCTGACTCCCCCACTGCTGGAGTCTGTGGGTAAATGAGGTGCAGAAATAGCCCCAGAATCTCAGGATTCTTGGAACCCAAATGAAACAGGACCAAGAGGCATAAATGCTTTTTACATTGCTTGTTTCCATTCTTTCATGTTTAGGGAAATAATGGGAAACCTGATGCTCAGATGACGACTCAGGACTCGAGCTCCACGCAGGCCCAGCAGAGGGCACTCTCGGCTGCGAGGAGGAACGGGAGAAGTGGCCTGTTGGAAGTTCAGTGTCAAAACCAGGTAACCCCAGGCCCCAGGCCAATCACAGGGGGCACAAGGCCCAGCCAACAGCTCCCTTTTCCTGGGTCAGCTTCCCCCTTGGTGGAGAGCCGGGCAGTGGGCTTCACTTCGGGCTGCCCCCCGACTTGTCACCAAAGCCACACCTTTCCCTCCCGTGAGACTGTTGGGACTTTCTAATCCTTCTCATTGATTTGGCCTCCTCTTCTCCCTCAAGCTGTCACTCCGTTTGTGTCACGACCTAAAAAATCAGATGCTCCAGATTCTTAGAACGTGGCCAACAAGGGCTCCCAAGCGAGGCCTGGGCCCAGGCGCGTTCTGGGAACCCGGAGTTTGGGCTCCCCATGGTTTATGCCAACAGAAGGTGCACTTCGCAAAAGTGAACTGTGTGTAGCCCTCAAACCTTAAAAGTCTACCCAAGATGTGTCAGATGCAGAGCAAACGGGAACAAGCTCCCTATGCCGCCGGCTAACTGGCCAGGCCGAGGAAGGCACAGGAGGACGCGGCAGACACGGGAACTGCTTTCAGGAGGAGAAAGCACGGCTGCAGGCTGCACACATGCTTGCTGTTTATTCACAAAGGAGCAGCCTGGAGTCAGAGGTGCGAGCAGAGAAATTCACAGGCCTCATTAGCTGTCTCTGCAGGAAGTGATATGGTTCTTCCAGTTTACATGACTCATTTCCAGATTTCGGGGGCTTATTATCCTTATTTCTAAATGCTCATTTGTTGGAAGACTATCTTTAGATAGATAACAAGTTCTCCAGATTTCTGACATTTAACACCCACATAGCAACAAGGATAAACTTTGATGTGAAATCCAAACCCTATGGCTTCTGGACTTAGTGAAGGCACGGCCATTGGAGCACGCTTCCTTTCTCAGCAGCGTTTGGGGAAGCTGGAAGCACTCTGTTGCACCAGGTTCGTGTGGACCTGCACCACACACTCCGCCTATGACACTCGCGTGGACAGAGCAAAGACAACGGCACAGCTGCACCATGTCAGAGCACGTCAGGGTTTAAATCATAAATGCCAATGGGTTAGAATTAGGTAAAAACCACTGAGCTCCAAGGAGACACTTTTTAGGAAAAGACACATGGAGATCAAAGAAGAGTGAGATGTCCTGGTTTCACATGAAACAGCGAGTTCCAGCCATCGTGCTATGGACACTGCCAGACTGTGGGACCGACTGCGGGATGTCAGCCAATGCACGCTGCAAGGTGCCATAGAGCAGTTGGCCTGAGGCTCTGTGTGTTGTGCTTAAACCCTTGCATTTTACGGAAGTAACACAGAGCCACAGAGTTCACCCAGCTGATGGAAGGCCTGGGGCCTCAAGGGCGGCAACCCGGCCCACGGCACCCGCTCCATTCTGATTGGCAATGCCCAACGGGATGGAGACACCAGTGCCCTCTCAGCAGGCCCCCTACTGACGGACCTGCCTTGTGGCCTCAGCCCTTGACCTCAGGTCCAGGACATCGGAGAGACCTTCCAGGGCCAGCCTGTCTCCCCACCATCACCGCTGCTGACCCCAAGGTGAACTGGCCTCTCGCCTCCACCCTGTTGGCACCGTGCCCCTAAAGAGCATCCTCTCAAACTCCCCTTCTCTCCTGGGTCCTCCTCGGCAGCTGATCACCGTGGCCAGCACGTTCGTCAGGCAGTCTGGGCCAGGTGACCAGTCCTGATGAGGTGAAGCACCGGGCCCAGAGCCCTAGGAAAGCCCCAGGCGGAGTCTGAGCCCAGCCTGGCCCACGTGGGCTGGGAGCCTTCGTGGTGGAGCTGCCCTGCCGTCTGCAAGGACGTGCAGCCAGGTCGAGGAGCATGAGGGTGTCTAGGCTGTAACCTGGAGCCCACGTGGCAGCCCTAACCCCCAAGGGGACTGTACGTAGCAGGTGACAGTAAGGTAGGGCCCCGTCCCAAGGTGTTCTCACAGAAGAGGAAAGGTGCTGGAGTGAGCAGAGGGGACGATGTGGCCTGTGAACATGGAAGGACCCACTTGGTGGCACTCGCCTGATGAAATTCTGGATTTCTGTAACTAACGGCTGAGAAATGACTTCAGAAATACTTCTTCAATTTATCTTGAGACACTTAAGACTCTAAGCTCCTAGCCTGCTAAAGACGACACCACGATGAGCACTAGACACCACTGTTTCTATGGTGCTGGATAGGGAAGGCTTCCTGTTAGTCCTCAGCCCAGACCTGTATTTCTGGCTGAGAAGGTGCCTGCTGCCTTTACATCACACCCTCTGTGCTTAGTTACAGTTTTCGCCCGAGCCTCGTTCTACCAGAAAATCAAACAGGTCAGAAGTCCGACTTGGCAGCTTCATCCCTGAGTGACCTGCCAGCCCACCTGCTCTGTGAGTGCCGGAAGACCACAGACCTGGCGGCTCTTTCAGGTCTCCTGTGCTCCTTTGTTCAGAAAAACAGAACAAGAACCGTGTGTGCATGTCCTGAGGGTGCGAGCACCACGGGCCCATGGGCCCGTGTGCCCGCAGTCCTCCCCCCTCTCGGCAGAGAGAGGGCCAGGGCGCTGGTGCTGGCACCAAGGCACGCTCCCATCACCGTGACTCAGAGAGGAGCACTAATCTGAGGAGGAAATTATCATACAGTCATCCCTTTCACCAAGTGGCAAAATTTAGTTTAGAAAAAGAGCATTTTTCACATGGCAGGGTCACTGGAACCGCTGTGTGAGCTACATGTTAGCATCGGCCCCACCACACGGGCAGGGGTATCTTTCCAGGCTCCTGGAGCCACGTCCTGGGGGTGGGGTGGCTGCCCTCTCCCGTCAGCCTACCCCGGTGGCCCCACACCCCTCTCGGGTGGTTTCCAGTTTGATTTCAACTCAGGCCTCTGCAGCTCACAGCAAGCTCTGACCCCCTGCAGGGCAGCCCCACCCAGATGCTGCACCTCAGCTTCCAGCCCCAGTCCCCGCAGTGTGTCCATCTGACAGCACCCTCCAACTGCCTAAAGCTTGGCCCTGCCCAGCCACACCCCTGCGCTCCATCCAGTCCCCCTCTGGGCTGCTCTGCCAAGCTCCCAGGCTCCTGCCCTCTGGCTCCTCTGAAATGCTCCCCCTTCCCCAGTAAGCGCTGGCACACCCTGGGGGTGGGCAAACAGGTGCTAATGGTGAAGGAGCCCGGCTCCCACCATAAGCGACGTGCTCTCCAGGGTGTGCGGCCCGCTCCCGGCCTCGGCAGCAAGTACCTGAGTGAGCAGCTGCTCAGGCGACAGCTGGTTGATCCAGCGCGTGTACCGCTCCGTGGAGTTAGGGGGCTCTCTCCTCACTTGGCAGCCTATGATCTGTGAAGCGGAAGAGAGCCTCTGAGTTCCTGGGTACACACACCTGTGTCTACCTCTCACCTGGCACCAGCTGGCACCTCTGGGCTGAGTTAGGGGGAGCTTCTGGGAACAAGGGAGGAGGGACTCAGGTTCTGGGGACAGACCCTGCTGCTCTGCCCACAGCCCTGTGCGCGCGAGGCGCCTGTGTCCTCCCGGGTGATGGCACACAGGGGCCGCACACAGGATGTCCCCCTCTGCGAGGCTTCTGGCTCCAGGGCAGAGGCCGTGTGCTCACTACAAGGCCTGCGCTGACTCCTCTGCAGCCGGTGATGGCGCTGTCCTCGCTCCTGCTCCATGTGGAGCTGCAAAGACAGAGGTGCCCAGCATCCCCCTCGAGGCAGGTTGTTCTGCTGCCTGTTTATACATAAAGTTTTATTGGTGCACTGAGCATGTGAGGGGGGAGCAGGATGTTCACGAGCTTGTTGCTCGTCCTGAGCTCCTTGGGAACTCGCTGACCTCGGAAACGTCCCAGGAAGGGTCCATCTGTCCCCAAAGCCGTCCACACAGGCGGGAAATGCTCAGGATGCTGCCCTCCTTGGCACCGGGCCCCTGCACCCCTGCTCTGGCCCCAGTGATCTCTGCTCGGGAAGGTCCAGGACGGCTGGACAAGTGCCACAGTGGGCGTCAGACTGTGCAGCACCACTGGTGGAAGCCGCCACAGGGCCTTGTCTTCACAGTGAAGTGGTTTTCTTGTAACCAGCTTTCAGAAAACAGTGGCCAAGGGCAAACATACACTTAGCATTCATTTCATTCTTTCCGAACTAAATATATGACAGAGTCGACAAAACCACCAATCAGCAGCTGCAAATTAAGATTTTTTAGGTCATTATTAAAAAAAAAAATCCAACCCCACAGGGACGAGCTCTCTGAAGCTGCTTTGTTCTGATGCAGCCAGTTGGTGAGGACATCCCTGTCTCCTCTGAGAACCTGCAAGGCAGGCGCTGGCCCCACAGAGAGGCACCAGCTGCTGGCCGGGAGCATTCGCAGGAGGAGGCAGAGTTCCTCCCGAGCGTGAACCTGAAAAGGCGAGCACGAAAAGCTTAACCTTGAACTTTGTAAAAAAGCAGACCAGGGTAGTTTAAGAGCATGAGGAACAGACGCAGTCTGCCTTTTTCTAAATTCCTTGCGTGTCCCTAGACATCGTGGTTCATCTGAGTCTTGCCTGCAGGGCTGTGCAAAATAATTTCACGTTTGATTGTTTTCAGTATGAGAATGAAAAAGGCAGACAGTATCTGAAAGCAGCTTGCTCTCAAGAGCACCCACGCGGATGCCAGGGCCTGTAGCCGCTTCCACGTGGGCCAGCTTCAATGCTAGGGACGCTGTGTGGCAGTCACTCAGAAGGAAGACACGGCATCCCATGAAGACGGCTCACCCTGCTGCTCAAACACAGCGCCCTCCTCGCGGGGCGGGGCGGGGCCGTGCCTGTGCCTGTGCCTGTGGCAGGGCCACCCGGTCAGCATGGACGGGCAGAAGCAGTGAGCTTGGCTGTCAGTGCAATTTAAACTCTGGAAAAGCTGGGCTGCTCCTCTGGAGTCGTGCCACCTGCCAACCCGTCACACCTGTCTGACCAGAGAAACGTCTGCACCCCTGCCCCACACTGCCCTGTAGACAACCTGTGAGCAGAAGTCCATCCAGGTCTTCTTCCCACTCCTCTTCCTCTTCCCAGCAAAGGAGCGAGACCACAGCCTCTTGCTGTGCATCTGCTCTCTCCTTTCACGTCACTGGGAAATCTCGCCAACATTGCTGGAGGTCAGCCTACTGACCCCACGGAGGAACCCAATGATGCCTGATGACCAGGACCTGAAGGCTGTAGGTCCAACCCACTGTCCAGAGCTGGATGACATTTCCACATGGCTCCTAGGACCATGGTCAGCAAACTGCGGTTCTCGAGCCACATGCGGCTCTTTGGCCCCTTGAGTATGGCTCTTCCACATACTGCGCCCTGTAAACCCCGTCCAACAGATGGGCCCGGGCGGTGTAGGTGCACACGGGCGGGCACAGCGTGGGGCAGGGCACCACAGGGATAGAGTGACTGCATGGGGCTGCGTCCTGCAGGCGGAGTCCAGGCCTCCAGGCAGAAGGGGCTGGCAGGGCCACACAGGGAAAGCTGTGAAGAACACGCTTGCGTTCCCCACAGAGCCTGAGGCAGAGCAGCACGTGAGGCCAGGGCAGGGAGTGCCTTCGTGCCCAAGACTCGTTCTTTCTAGGCTGGGGCGGCGGGATGGGAGTGCAGGGGGGAGGGGAGCACATGTCAGCGCCCAGGTCGGATGCCCTTCACAGTGGGAGGACCAACATACTCAGCGAGGAGCACAAGAGGGAGTGTCTGAGGACTAGAGGGGGCCTCAGCCACCTCTCCACACAGGGCTCCTATAGGGAGATGAGAAGGGGCCCCCCGAGTGCCAGGAAGATGGTCCTGGAGAGGCCTGACTCTGGGGCCGACAGGGAAGCTGCTCTGAAGAGAACACAACTGAGTTAGTGCTGGGAGAGGGACTGCTAAGCACTGTGGTGACACAGGAAGCTCTCAGCCTGTGGGCTCAGCTTCAAAGATGCTGATTCAAACAAAACAGAACAAAAATCCAGAGGCCCTTTGTACCCCCCAGAAGGCAGCAAGTGCCACCCAAAAGGAAAACACCTCAGGTGCCGGGAGGGCAGTGCCACTGTAGCCCGGCCTCACCCAGGAGGACTCTGAGCAGAAAGAAAGGCGGGTGCTCAGTGAGCACAGCTGACCCGGCTCCAGGGGTTTTGCTCAAGGCCATGATTTGCATGTGTCTCAGGAGAGCCACCCAGGCAAGAGCCTGCTTCTGTGTACGGTGGGGCCTCACTCCTACAGGCAGCATGACACCCTCACACACCTCTGAATGTGCCCGATAAAATACTCGCAGGCCACATGAATTATTTTTCAAATTGTGCCCTTGTCTTAACAATTACTGTCACAATCTTCCCATTTCCCCCAAGACATCACCAGGGGCATCATAAACACGGCTTGGGAGAATCTGCACGTTAGGTGTTTGTGTGTAAACTTCTTGTGATTTTAGCCAAATGAATTATTTGAATATTTGAATAAGAAGTTCTCTCCTCAACAAGAAAACAAACAAAAGAAAAAGCTGATGACGATCTCCTCAGGCAGAGAAAACAGAACCGGAGGTCAGCACTCACGCTTGTCGGGTGCCCAGCGGCGGCTTCGAGCTGCAGCCTCACCCTCTGCGGCATCATCACATCGTCCTGCGGGAGGAGCCCACGTTAGCCCACGGGAGCCACACATGGAAGGAAGAGGCGGGCAGCCCCCAGCAAGGCGGGCAACAGACCAGACAGGCAGTGCAGGCCCGGCCCAGTGGACGGCACTGACCCAGCCACAGCCTGCAACTCCCGCGTGCTGCCCAGGGGACGGGCGAGCTGGCCGCATGGGCAAGCTGGCCGTGGCGGGCAGCCCGGGAGGGAGGACTGCAGAGGGACACTGTGCTGAGTTACAGGTCATGGTGGGGCAGGGGAGTGAGCAGTTAAAACACAGTGCCAAGCTTTTCCACTCTGTTCTGAACCAAGAACATGACTGGCTCAAGTCTGTGCTCCTGAGACCTCAAGTTAAAAAGAAGGAAATCACCACAGAAACTAGAAAATCGGAATAATACTAGGATGCCATGTTCAGAAGCTATAGGACCTTTACAGCGATCCTGAGAAAACCAAACTTATTTACACTCTTCATAGTCTTACTTCAAATGAACCCTGAGAGCAACACAATCTCCCACTGTCCAACCGACGCCCACCCCAGAGCATCCCGTCTCCACAGCAGGTCCGGTCACAGCTCCCACTATCTCCGACGCCCCTCCCCCCATCTTCCCCGGGACCAAGGAGGCCAGGTGTCTAACCTTCTCTTCCTCTCTCTGGCCCTAAATGCTAAAGGGCATCTTTCAAGGACCTCTGACAGCGGGCAGTGGTTGTGGACCTTCCTCTGCCCTCCTCGGTCTGTGGGTGGTGGCAACTCTGCAGACACCCATTTGCCTGCTTTACTTAGGTGACTCCTGGATTTGAAAGCCCCACCATTTTTTTTTTTTAAATATATGTTATTGATTTTTTACAGAGAGGAAGGGAGAGAGATAGAGAGCTAGAAACGTTGATGAGAAACATCGACCAGCTGCCTCTTGCACACCCCCTACCGGGGATGTGCCCGCAACCAAGGTACATGCCCTTGACCGGAATCGAACCCGGGACCTTTCAGTCCGCAGACTGACGCTCTACCACTGAGCCAAACTGGTTTCGGCGAAAGCCCCACCATTCTAATCTAGGCCCCAGATTTTCCAACACTTCTCTACCTGGACGTCACCTCAATTAGGACATTTTTCTTTCCCTTCACTGGAAAAAAGAAAGTTACAGCAGAGACCCTGTTGGGGAGAGGATGACTTGAGCCTCTCTTCTACTTCCAAGACGGAACCAAGCTCTTCAAACTGGGCTCTCCGTACTGGGGAGATCGAAAGAGCCCTCGAAGATGAGATGGTCCGATCCAGCACCAACCACCTGTGACCCAGAGCTGAACTTGAGAAGGAAAACAGCACCTGACCCCCTTCCCGGGGAATGCACAGAAGTCTGGGAGCTCCGTACCCCAGACTCGAGGAAGGAGCGCACGTGTTCTTCAAGTGGCTTCAAAGTTCCCACAGAGCAAACCCCTCACGGAGTGTGCACTACAGAGGCAATCACATGTTCTTTTTTCACCAATCATAATCATCTGTCATGTTATTAAACGTTTTTCATAAAAGATAATTCCCTCACATGGACGTTCACTGTTACTCCACTGGCCTGCACTGCCGTTTCTCATTTCCCATCCTAACAGCAAACACTGAAGCTCTTTGTACGTAAATCTCTCGCCGAGACCGGTTTGGCTCAGTGGATAGAGCGTTGGCCTGCAGACTGAAAGGTCCCGGGTTCGATTCCGGTCAAGGGCATGTACCTGGGTTGCAGGCACATCCCCAGTAGGGGGTGTGCAAGAGGCAGCTGGTTGATGATTCTCATTGATGTTTCTAACTCTCTATCCCTCTCTCTTCCTCTCTGTAAAAAATCAATAAAATATATTAAAAAAAAATCTCTCTTGGAATTTCAGAGGCGCCTACAGGAGGGGTCCAGGGCATATATGTTTTGCAGTTCTTGAGACACAATGCAAAATGATACCAACGACAGTACCCGTTCACACCTTCCAAATCCCAAGTACCTACAACTTTAAAAAACTCTGTTAACTGGTCTTTCAGCATCTCACTAATTTGTTTCATTGCAAATGATTTAAACTTTTTTTAAAGCCTGTCATTTGCACGTCCACGTCTGTGAAGTCCCTACGCCAGTCCTTTCCTATGTGTTGTCGCCCGTATTTGCTCATCAACTTGCACGAACTATTTATTCTCAAGGTTATTAATCTTTTTAGTATTATATCTGTCCACATCTTTCCAGTTTATCTTCATTTTTCTTTAGATGGCGCTCTGCTGTGCGATTTTGCTTTTTTACGTAATCCTATTTATAAAAACTTAGCTCATTAAGTGCTATGATAATTAAACAGCAAAAACCTATCTACCTTAAAAGTTCTGATTATAATACATTAGAAGTGACTGCCAAGAATCACACTAAAATGTAAGATTACTAATTATTCAACATATATATGTGTATCTTTTAGCAATAAAACAGTTACTCACCGAATCCAAAAAGCACAGGTAAGATCCTGAGCTCTGTGCTATTGCTTGGTTTTTAGAATATCCGACTGTTTAAAAAGAAAACAAAAGCTTTTTTATGATTCAATCTTTGGTGGTACATTTGCGCTACCAGGAGGGGATCAGGTCAGCCTTCGGAGGAGGGGAGGGAGAAAGCCAGGCTCCATGTTTAGCGGCTGATTCAGTAAGCACGAGGCTAACCCACAAACGGCCACCAGCACCGGGGCCGTGTGGGAGCTCCAGGCTGCCCAGGGCAGGTAAGCTCAGACGCAGGAACTGCTGTTGGTCTGAGGAGAAAGCACCAGCCGGAACGGCTTCTGAGCAGGGAATGCTGTGCAGAAATTAACGCTGAGCAAGCTCAGTCTGGGTGCCGAGGGCAGGGCAGATTGGAGGAGGTATCGAGTCCCAAAAGAAGGGGCTGAGGAGACTTCAAGGGGCACAACGACCACTCTCCCTAGAGAAGAGGTTGCTGACGCCTGAGTCGTGTTAACTAGACAGTTACAGATTTGATGTTGCCAAGAAAAGTGACACAAAGCAACACAGATGTGTGCAAAGTTAACACACTACATCCCTCTGGTACTCAAAACCCAGACAACCTGGAGAAGGTTGTAGGTGCCCAGGGGACACGAGCGAAGTATTTCTGGCCACACCCAAGGCACTTCCAGGTTCACTCCCATTGGGAGAGCACCTCTCCAGATGGAGAGGGCAGGCCCCTCCTGTCAGCTGCTCTGGAGCACCAAAGTCAGCCAGCTGCAACAGAGAAGTGGGGACAATTAACAGCCATCCACCCTCACTCTGGTCATCAAAGGCTGACCCAGGGCAGTGCTGTTTTCACACAGGGTAGCAGCTTAATTTCTAGCTTTAATCCCAGAGCTTAGCCAACCCAAGCCAGTCAGCAGAAGGGTCCCAGATTTCAACAAAATACAGGATAACAAGGCAGAGGCAGGCAGAGTGAGGGGCTCCTGATTGGGGATGGATTAGCAGCCATCACCAAAACAGCTGTGGCTAAATCTCCGTCGTCACTGCAAAGCGAGGCAAGCTCAGAGAAAGACCTCATGGGAACCAAAATCAAGAGCAGCACGTGGAAACTGAAAAACAGGAAGATACTCTCCGCAATCATGTTTAAATTACGAGTGCTGTTTAAAAGTTGCTTATTAGGGGAAAATCAAACCCAAGCTTTTGGGTGATGAAGGAAAACGCGGCTCACTAAGGACCTGGAAGTTTCCCACAATGAATCTTCTGTTTGGCAAAGACAAGGAATCTGCTTTAATATTATTGCCTTGAAGAAAGTCAAATGTTTGTGCCAGGGCCTGATGTTTGGGGAGGCCCGGCCCTTTGTGAGGGGAGCCAGTTGTCATGGTCACAGCAGAAAAAACTCAGGCTACAGTGTATGGCATCACATTCCTTACTCCTGGAGAGCGGAGGGTGGGATTGTGTTTTATTTTTATTTTAGCAAGTGATCAAATTATTAAGAAACGTTTCTACTGTGATAGAAAATGATAATGAATCTTAATCCAGTTAAAATAACCCAGGAATCCTGAAAATAGATACTCTGAGTCTATGTTATCCAATATTTCCTATTTAAGAAAATATTATTATAGGAAAAGATGTCCTTTCAGACATAATCAAATTAATTCCATTTTGTTATATGTAATATGGGATCTGCCTTACCCAATTTAAAAAAGACAGCACCATGACTCCATTTTTTTCAAAATTTTACAAATTCTTTTGTTATTAGAATACATTCAAATGTGATATAGCTCTAGTTATATCTAATCAAGAAAAAGTATTTTATGAAAGGAAAACCATTTTTATTTATTGATTTTTTTTTTTTAAGAGAGAGGGATGCATTGTTTTATTGCTCCACTTGTTTATGCACTCATTGGTTGATTCTTGTACGTGCCCTGACCGGGAGTCGAACCTGCAACCTTGGTATATCGGGGGACACTCTAACCAACTTAGTAAGTGGTCAACTCAAGTGTTACTCAGGATGCTTTTCAAGAGGATTTGAAAAACACAAAACTACCTACGTATATGTTGATAAAAAACCATTCATTGCAGCTAAATAATAAGATAAGCGTACAGTAACTGACCTCCTCTGGGAGAAGGGGAATCATGCCCTCCAATTACCACGAGGATACCAGAGCCTTCTAGCTTCACTTTCCATTTTTCAATGATAGCCATAGACTTGTCCTGAAAGCAAGAAGGCATTGGAAACTCCCATCAGAGCAGTCCAACGTGACTCACATGGGGGACTCACCAATGGGAGGCTCATAAGTACCTTACTGGCGTCGTTAAAAACCGAGAGCTCCAGGGAGCCTTCGAAGTCCTGCTGCAAAACAGACCTCAAGCACTCGTCCAACCAGGGCTCAGCATTGTGGACGGGGAGGATCACAGACTGGAATCCAGAGAAGTACGTATCAAACAGTGTGAACACTGAACACACTCATTTCCCGCAGGACCGGGCGTTACAAAATAACCCAAACCGGCTTCAAGGGAAAGAATGTGCAGACACATACAGTGTCTATGCCTTCTCTCCAAGCTCTTCAATCTCGGGCTCCAGGAGATGTATTTCATGTTACATGTCCCTCAATTGGTCTTTGAAAAGGAAATAAAAATCTGAAAGGCTTCAAAAATGTCCCCAATTCATGGGCAAATTCATGTTTCCAATCACTTGGCCAGAAACACCATCACTGTGGTTGAAACAAGCCTCTGTGCATCTTTCAGCCCCATCATGAAAATAACCGAGTGGGACTTTTCTGTGTGGGGTGCTCGTGTTCCGTAAACCATGATGTTGGAAAAGCAACAAAGAGACTGTTTTAAGAACCCCCTCCGCATGCTTCATCCGGCCTGGAGGGGACTCCCGCCCGCTCCCTCAGCTCTACTCAGTTCAGCAGCTGGTCGTGTCCTTTTCTCCGAGAGAACAGAAAAAACAAGAATTTCTAAGTGTACGGAACCGACTTCCGGTTAACGGTGCACATCACCCATTGCGCCACGGCGACCGCCCAGGTGCGCACGCGCGGAGGCGCAGACACCCGCGCCCACGCGGAGGGGTGTGTTACACGGAAAACCTCCGGGCGGAAACGGCTCCGCGAGGCTCCGAGAGAGACAACCGTGTGTGTTCTCCCGGGGCTCTGACCCAGCGCGTGTCAACCACAAAGCAGTTCCGTGCACTGACGCGTTTACTTCACTCTGGGGAATTATTTCCTCCAAGAAAAGGAAAAAAGAACCGGTCTATTCACGGTCTACCAGACAAAGCACCACGGGATAGCTGTCACAGGGCCGGACTCGGTGCGTCCGCGCCCCGACCCCCCTCCCCACCCCAGACAAGCCCAGGAGAGGGGGACCAGCCCGGACACGGAGGGGGAGGGAGGGGACGAAAGGGGACGGGAGCGGGGCGCGCGGCCACCTACCACTTGAGCCCGCATGGCCTCCTCCTCCGGGCGCCCCGCCCTCCGAGCCCTCGAACGCCCCGCCCACGTCGGCCTACAGCGCGTGCGCGGGAGGCGGGGCCGCGGTAGAGTCACCTCCTAGAGGCGCAGAGAGACGCCAATCAGGCGGCGGGCGTCGTGTGGGGGCGTGGCCCAGAGCAGCGGAGAGCCGGCGGTCGGGCTTTGGCGGTGGGGCCCCTGGTGCCCGGGCTCCGCGCTCATCCGTCCCTGGGCCCCCGGAGCCCGCCCTCACCGGAGGGGCTGCCGCCGCCCAAGGCCTCGGGGGTTCAGGGGTCACCGAAGCACGTGGGTGGTGAGGGAGGCGCACGCTTACGGATGGTTACGACCTAAAATCCGAACCTTGGCGGGCGGGGCGGGTGTCCTCGGGGGAAAGGGGGTGCGGTGGTGAGGAGGCCGGTAACTTGTCTCACCGGAGTGGGGCACCCACAGGCGGGGCGAAGGGAAGGGGAGCCAAGAAAGGCGCTCTGCGGTTAATGCCCTCCCTCCCACGCCGCCCCGCGCCCTGCGGTGCCTCCCCCACTCCCCCCCATCCCCGTCCCCCGGGTCCCCCTCCCCCCACCCCTCCGGTCCCCCTGTTCTCCCCCCCTTCCCCGTCTCCCCGGGTCCCCCTGATCCCGTCCCCCCGGGTCCCCCTGTCCTCCCCCCTTCCCGTCTCCCCAGGTCCTCCTGTCCCCGTCCCCCCCCCCCGGTCCCCCCGTCCTCCCCCCTTCCCCGTCTCCCTGGGTCCTCCTGTCCCCCCCCCCCCGGTCCCCTTGCCCCCCCCATCTCCCCGGGTCCCCCTGTCCCCCCCCCCGGGGTCCCCTGTCCTCCCCCCCTTCCCCGTCTCCCCGGGTCCCCCTGATCCCGTCCCCCCGGGTCCCCCTGTCCTCCCCCCTTCCCGTCTCCCCAGGTCCTCCTGTCCCCGTCCCCCCCCCCCCCCGGTCCCCCCGTCCTCCCCCCTTCCCCGTCTCCCTGGGTCCTCCTGTCCCCCCCCCCGGTCCCCTTGCCCCCCCCATCTCCCCGGGTCCCCCTGTCCCCCCCCCCCCGGGGTCCCCCTGTCCTCCCCCCCTTCCCCGTCTCCCCAGGTCCCCCTGTCCCCGTCCCCCCGGGTCCCCCTGTTCCCCCCCCCCGGGTCCCCCTGTCCTCCCCCCTTCCCCATCTCCCTGGGTCCTTCTGTCCCTGTCCCCCCCCTCCGGTCCCCCCGTCCCCCCCCCTCTGGTCCCCCTGTCCTCCCCCCTTCCCTGTCCCCCTGTCCTCCCCCCCCCCGTCTCCCCGGGTCCTGTCCTCGCCCCCCCTGTCTCCCTGGGTCCCTCTGTCCCCCCCCCACAAGTCCCCCTGTCCTCCCCCCCCCCCCCCGAGTCCCCCGGTCCTCCCCCCCGCCCCCCGTCTCCCCGGGTCCCCCTGTCCCCCCGGGTCCTCCTGTCCTCGCCCCCCCTGTCTCCCCGGGTCCCCCTGTCCCCACCGGGTCCCCCTGTCCTCCCCCCCCCCCCCCCCCGTCTCCCCGGGTCCCCCCCCCCCCCCCCCCGGGTCCTGGGGCCTCGTTGCCTGGGGAGCTGGCCCTGCGGTGGACAGCGCTCTGGGCGGGAGCCAGGTGGTCCGGCGCCAGCACGCGCAGGAGGGACCCACTGGGACAGGCCAGGGTGCCAGCACACACTCCTCCAAGTTAATGAGCAAGTTCACAGCCATCGCTGCAAGGACAAACCCTTTAATGCCCCGAATCAAGATCAAGTGCAAATCCTTCTATAAACTAACCACTGCAACAAAGCCGGACTGAAGTGTAATTTTTCCTTAAATTGCATCACTATGAGCAAAGCCCGTGGCACAAGTTGAAATCCTAGGTCACGTGAGGAAAAATGCCTTCTTATCTAAGGTGCAGCATGCTCCCTGGGATTGGTTTCCAAGGGCCAGTGCTCTCCAGGAGTGGGCTGTTAGGAATAGTTCCATTTAGACAGCTTGGTGAAGAGTCACATGGTGGCTACCAGAATGTGGGGTCTGATTTAGAGCTGGGGCCCCAGTAATCAGCGGGAGGAAGAGATGGGGGTGCCAGGCAGCCCCATGTCCTGTGCGTTGGACTTGGGCTTGGCTGTTCCTGCCTGGCTTTCTGTACATCTATTGGCTGCCAGAAACTCTTTTCACTGTGTTCTCCTTAATAAAAATTTGGTTAGAATCGTTTTTTGTAAGCAGAGTGCCAAGAGGCACTTCAGAAATTCAGTGTGGCTGGATGGGGCCTGAGGTCAGTCTCTTCACGGTAGGCAGATTGTCAAGTGAGACCCCCCGGAGAGGGTCGCTGGGAGGACATGGTCAGATAAAAAGATGAACAAAGTCAAGGACACCTGCAGGGAAAGCGATGCAGAAGTCCCACTGCTCACTGTTGGCTCACCAAGTGACATAGTTCCTTTTATTTATTTTATTTTTTAAATGCAGACTGTTTAGTGAAGACTGGTTGTGTTCAGAAGACCACCAGCCAAGGCCTCCAAATTTAAAAACCGATCAACAGCCTCTTGCGATGCTGGTATAAATGGTGAAGACGTGGCTGGGGACACCGGGCCCAGAGTCAGACACTGCCTTCAGCGTGTCAGAGAAGGGGAGGCGGGGGGGGGGGGGGGGGTTCAAGCTTTAGCAACAGCCCGAAGTTCCCTGTCAGCTCACACGGCAATACCTCCACGCAAGCATCCCTTCCCAGTTTCCTGATGTGAGGAGCCCCACAAGAGCCCTGGCAGGACCTCCCTGGGCAGCGGGTGCTGCTGGAAGGTGCAGAGCTCCCCAGGCTGTGGAGGGCAGTGCCCAGGACGGTAGGAGCTTGGCTGCCGTAGCTGCCTGAGCACCCCGATGATAGGTCTGTTCACGAGGAGCAGCCAGCATCTGCGAGTATGACATGCATGGATGTCTTTCTTGTTTTATTGTTTTGTTTTCCCTCTTTTTTAAAAAAGGCTTGTTGATAGTCACTGAGTTGATTTAAGAAGCCAAAGCAGGACTTCCTACCAGCTGAAGGATGTAATGAGGTTCCCATCACAGGAAGCATTTAATTAACAGCTGAGAAAACGTGGTGTGATGGGTGGCAGCATCTGAGCATCACGTAGGATGTTTCTCTTGGCCTGGATGCTACCTTCCTTAACATGTAGGTCCCAGGCCCAGAAACCTGGACTCTCTGAGCACCTGCATGAGGCTTACCACCAATACCTCTAATTTCAACCAGCAGAGCCATGGTTTACAGGTCTCTGCACATGGGTAATCTTCCCAGCTAATCTGCTGCAGAGCCTGAGTCTGGGCCTATGCAGGGCGGGTTTCTGCTCCAGGAGGCTGGGGCCAGGAGAGCGAGGCAGGCCAGGAGAGGGGTTAAGGTCCAGAGTGCTCTGTTGATGAGGGGGTGGGGGGTCCCCATCATGGCCCTTCCTGAGCAGAGAGCCCTTCAGCTCTCTCTGTAAGAGGTTGGCATCAGTTCAGTGCTTGTTTCAACATTTTAACATTCTGTTAAAATGGATGGGACCCTAAGCAAATAGGAATAAGTTTAATATTTTTAAAAGCTAACACTCAACGGCAAGAGCATGTTAGAACATGTCTTTGGAGAACACGTCTGGCCTTTTCACCACTGCCCACCGTGCCTGTCGACATGACTGCTGTGCTTCATGAACTGAAGGTGCGGAAGCATAAGAACTAACAGCCGGCTGGCATCAGCAGACCTCGGAAGAGGGGGCTTGCCCCTGGATCGCAGCTCTGGCAGACCTATCGCTTCTGGGCTTGTGCCCCAAGCAGCTGTCCAATAAAGAACGGCTGTTTCAGTCCTGAGCCTGCCTGCAGCAAATTAGCCGAGAAGTTTTACCCACGTGGAGACCTGTAAATCA
Organism: Pipistrellus kuhlii; assembly: GCF_014108245.1. Lineage (NCBI taxonomy): Eukaryota > Metazoa > Chordata > Mammalia > Chiroptera > Vespertilionidae > Pipistrellus > Pipistrellus kuhlii. Next base: position 3,437,478 of record NW_023425545.1, read on the forward strand.
TGGATCTGTTGTTGAAATTAGGGGCACTGGTGATAAGCCTCACTCAGGTGCTCAGGGAGTGCCAGGTTCCTGGGCTCAGGATCTGCATGTTGGCTGCTGAGTCTGGAGATTTGCAGAGTGGAGGAGGTGGCATGAGATATTCATGGAGCTGAGTGGGGCCCAAACCGGGAGCAGGGAACAGGCCAAGAGTTAGTGCGTGTGGCCTCTCCCTTGTGGGCCCTTTGCTTAGAGTGACTGAAACTCGCAGAACCTGCTTCCTGACTGTGAAGGGGGTGTGGGAGTGTGTGGGAGACACTAACTTGTGGGCTTCCAGGAAGGGGTGAACAGGTTCTGACATGATCACCTGTTACCCCTCACGGATGATGGCTTCTTGTCAGGCCTAAATTGAAGAAATGTGGCAAAGCCTGACTGGCGTGGCTCAGTGGCTAAGCCTCGAACTAAGAACCAGGAGGTCATGGTTTGATTCCTGGTCAGGGCACATGCCCAGGTTGCAGGCTCGATCCCCAGTGTGGGATGTTTCTATCCCTCTCTCCTTCTCCCTTCCTTTCTGAAATCAATAGAAATATATATAAAAGAAAGAAAGAAAAACATGACAAAAAGGTCAGAATGTGGGTTGATGGGTGGTGTTCGTTACTCCTGACACAGGGCCCACCTGCAAGGACCCAGGCCTCCCATCTTTTCCCACCCCCAGGACCCTGCAAAACCCTGGGGCACTGAGAGTCCTGACCACCCCCCTGGCTGCTCTGGGTCCCAGGTTTGTGGGGAGTGAGGAGGCCCCACCTCACTGCATACCGACCAGGGCTCCACTTATTTCAAGTTGAATTTGGTCTTATTTCCCAGAATGTCTTCAAGTCAACCCTTAAAACCCGTCCCCCGACAAAGGCCTCTCAGCCAAGAGAAGCACCCCTCTGGTGCTGGGAACGAGGTGGGTTCGGTCAGGGCAGCTCGGTGGTGACCCAGGACCCAGGGTGTGGGAGTCGCAGATGCGCTCTGCGGCCGGCCGGGAGCGAGGGCCGTCTGGGAGAGAGCGGTTTATTTTGCTCTCTGAGGTTAGGACTTCCTGGTGGGACGTTTTAGGAAACGCAGGAAATGTGTGGGCTGGGCGAGGGGAACGTGCCTCTAAAAGCTCCCTTCCCGGGGCACCAGGGCACTTTACAGCGGGAGAGGAAGAGCTGGGGCAGGGGCCTGGGGCTGCTGCTGCTTTGTGGCAAGCTCGATGGTCCTCCCCAACACTGCCTTTCTCAGAAGGAAAACGTGCACAGCTCCCCAAAGTGCAGCTTTTTCAGGAAATGGTCTGAGGTGCTAAGATCCGTGGAAATCACAGGCATGAGCAGGAAGATGGAAAACAAAATGGAAGAGTGCCATGGCGGGGGGCTGGGTGGGGGTTAAGCCAGGGAGGGGGGGCTCCTGAGGTTGCCAGAGGGGCCACTATCAGCCCTGTGACAGATGGGCTGGGAGTTTGGACCTGAGCTGGCCCTGCCACCTGCCGTGCAGCTCCGAGTGAGCAGGCCCTTCCTCAGACGGTTCTGGACACAGTGTGTGCTGTGCTGCCTCCCCTCCTGAAACGCAGGTGTGGGCCCAGGCCAGGCCCCTCTTCCCGCCTGCCTCTGGCCCGCCCTCTGTTCCAGTCAGGAAGGCCAGCCACAGGGCGGCTCTGGGCTGGGCTCTGGGTCCAGGAAGATGGTGCACAGAGTGAGGGAGGCGGATGGTGGGCCACGAGGAACAGACAGCCACCGCCAAGGGGACACACACTCACACCCTCCCTGGAAGCATCTGTGATCCCCTGGGGCCCTTCAAGTAAACATCTGCTGGAGCCAGAACCCCTCGAGTACTTAGAGTCCCGACGAGCACCTACTGTGCGCAGATGCTGGGGTGGGGTGAGGGAGGATGAGACGTGTGCATCAGGAGCAGCAGCCGGGCACTGCCACCCAGCCCAGCTGTTGGCACCACCCTGAGGACGGCAGCCTGATTCCCTCTGGGGGAGGGGGGAGGTGGAGGGGGCAGGAGGCCACCTCGTGTTCCTGCCCCAGGTCCCCGCCTGCACCCTGCTTCGGGGTTCAGGGCCCCTGACACCCAGAAAGGGTCAGGAGGGACCATGGGGCGGGCAGGCTGGTCAGCCGCCAGGAAAGGAGCCTGGACATTCAGAGGCTGGTCACCCTGGGAGATGGCAGCCACTCCGCCCGCTCTCGGCTGGACTTGAAAGAAGGGAGAACAAAGAATTCAAAGACGCCAACAAAAGGGCTTCCTGTTGACACCAGCAGACTTGAACTCCTTTCTCCTCGCACCCGCGTTGGCGCCTCGGCGGGCGCTGTGTCCCGCAGGGTGGCAAGCCGACCGAGGAAAAGAAAGTGTCGGTGCTGGCTCCTGACTCTCTGATTAGCCTTTACACACTGGGTTTGAAATGCAGGGCCTGTCTCGCAGACACCAGTGCCAGCCTCTGGTCTCTGAGACAGCCCTGGGCTTTTCTGGGATTAAAGGTGAAACAGCCACTGCGGATGCTCCTGATTCAGATGACCAAATCCCCTGCAGACTCCCATGCTCATACACACACGATCCCGGGACCCCTCTCCACAACCCTGCATGGGGTTCTGGGGCCCTAACTTGTCCCACCTGTGGGCACTCTCCCCGAAACCCTGGGTCCACTCGACTTATGGGGTTTTCCAACTCCATGGCGAGAGGTGACCCAGCCCATGCTCCACAGGCATGTCTTCATGCAATGGAACCTTCAGGACAAGGGGTCAATGGCCTATGGCCTGGGTGATGACTCTGGCTTGCCCACTGTCTCACCTCGCCACACTCCAGGGCCTACAAGAATGCTTTCAGCCTGTCCAGCAGGGGGCAGTCCTACCCCCATTCTGATGTGGCCTCTCCCTAGGGCTGGGCCAGTGGGATGGGAGGCTAATTGCATGGGAGGGGACCAGCACCCACTTGATAGGCTCCGACCCGGTGTTTTACAGTCGCCCTGCCTGCTCGCCTGGGCTGAGTCACTCAGGTGTGGCCTGTCTCTGAGGCTTCCCGCAGGGGCCACAGAAGGACGAACCTGCTCTCTGGGGCCTTCCCAGGCAGTGACCAAACTGTCCACTCCATCCACACCTCCGTCCACAGCCTCTGCAGCCTTCTCTGGGCGACCCCACTTCTCTTGGGAGGGCTGGGGGGAGGGTTGGGGCACGTCCTCCCCCTCAGTGCCAGCCCCGGCCTCAGTGCTGGCTGCTCCCTCTCCCCACCTTCTCCTGGCCCAGAGGAAACTCAGACCGACGGGCTCGGCTCTGCTTCCCAGCCAGGGGCTCGAGCGGTGAAAGGCCTGCTTCCCTGTGAGGGACAGCCCCCAGGGAATCCTGTGCACAGACCTTACAGCTCACCACCTGGGGCCTGCAGTCTGAGTGAGACACTATTGACACCAAGGTAGCTGCTGCCAGCAACAGCAATGACGGTGCAGTCATCACACCATCTCCCACAGAGCCGTGCTCCTCTGAGAGGCCGGCCGCCCACCCAGTGCACACACTGGGCCCGGCGGCTGGCACGCGAAGCCCATGCTGGCACGTGGCCGGCTGGCAGGAGCCCCTCAGCTCCCACCCGGCTGGGTGCCCATTTGATGCCCGACAGTCACACTCAATAGCAAATCAGGTTCGGGTTTAGGTCGAGGGTATTGGGATGAAGCCGCCAGCACTCTGGGCTGTTTCACAACCTAATTATATGCTGCTTCCTGCAGTTGCTAAATGTCCAATTACAAGCGTTTGCTTGTGATACATCATTGAACCACAATTACAATAATTACGTCCCTGTGAAAAGGTCAATGAAGACGACCTCAGAGATGACCTGGGAGCTTGGGGGTTGGCAGGAACCTACCTGGGCGGTGGGGGTGTTTCCATGTCAGTGATAGGAAGCAAGACAGAAATGGTTTTCAAATGCCAAAAGAGAACATTTCCTGGGCATGTTTAGAAAAAACTTTTAACGCTTTTCAGGAAGTGCCCGGGTTCTGGGGGAGGAAGCCGATTCTCCAACCAGCAAACTCGGGTGACTGGCCATTTGAACAACAGAATGACCTCGAGACTGAACAGAAAACACCAGTGTGTACAGTGGTTGGGCCATGTGAGTGGTGCACAGCACTCACCCTGTGGGGAGCATACTGAGGCCTGGGGATAGAGCACCCCACATGGGGCCGCCAGCTCTGCCAAAGGCCAGGGTGGCACCTGGCACCAGCGTCGACACCTGTGCAGAGCCAAGGCCTATCTGCTGAGATAAGAAAGATCCCACCCACTTTGCAGGAATAGACTCAAACTTGGACCCTGACCCACAGCCTGTGGGAACCAGATCAGGGAGGGGCAGGTCGGAGCCCTGGCCCCATCCACCATCCTCAGGCCCTGCATGCACCCCGATGTGCAAAGGTTGGGAAAGGGTGCCCAGCCCCATAGACCTTGCTCCCCTGAGTCTCCTTCCTCAGGTGATGGCTTCTGCTGCACTTATAAAGACATTACTAGAGCCCTAACCAGTTTGGCTCAGGGGAGAGAGTGCTGGCCTGAGGACCAAAGGATCCCGGGTTCAATTCTGGTCAAGGGCACATGCCCAGGTTTGGGCTTGATTCCCAGTGGGGACAGTGTGGAGGGGCAGCCTCCTTCATGACTCACAGCCCCGCTCCCAACGATCACCCTGGCACTTGGGGGACTGAGAACACAGGGAGGCACCCACGTTTTGCTCAGATGTCCTGCTCCATTCCCACTACGGTGGGGGGTGAGGGTGGGCCCCTGGCCCCTTCTTGGTTTGACTAGGAGGAAGTCTCACTTGTAAGTGCCCCTCAGCTATCCGTGGACGATCACACCCCAGCTTCTCCTACCACCTGGGTGGGCCCCAGTTCGAACTGGCAAGGACCCTTTGGTTTGATAACCAGTCCCGCTGGATCTCTTTGTTCTGGGCTGGCCTGAGGTGGGGTGGTCGCCCTGCCAGGCAGTCTCAGACAGCCATGACCCACCTCATCCTTCAGGTGGCTTTGCAAGGCCAGGAGTGGGTGGCAGCCCCCAGCTTGCAGGTGCCTCCCCAGGAGCTGAGTGATGCTGGGGAAACCAGTTCTGCCACTGTAGCCACACCCTGCGGAGCTGTGCGGGCTGGCTAGCTGTTAGGAGGAGAGAAATCTGGAAATTCCTGCTTCTGGGACCTTCCAGGAGCCAGGGGGTAGATGTGTCCCCAGGAGGGAGGCCCTGTGGCAGACCAGGCCAGGCCCTTTCCTAGCAGCCTATCAGGTTCTTCCAAGGACATTGCCAGGCATACAGGCTGCCTTAGCTTTTATTTTCTAATTCACAGACTTAATTTTCGGGTTTACAGTGACAGTGAGCATCGTACAGGAGTTCCCATCTGTCCTCCCTCTTCCCCCGCCAAGTCCCCGTAATAAGGTCTGTGTTCCAGTCCATTAGCAATAGCGATACGTGTTTAACCCAAGGCATGTTCCGTGGGCTGTGACACGGGCGTGTCCTGTGGCCACCGCTGTGCTATCCTAGCTTTACGGACCTGGGCACAGGGGGTCTGGTCACCGCCCTGAGCTGGGGCATGGGAGCCAGTTCAGAGACATTCTCTCCCCTTTGGCCGTGGTCTCCGGGTGCTTTATAATATTAAATTTATTAAGGTGACATTGCTCATAGCATTGTTTAAATTTCAGGGGTGCACTATTATAATCTGTATTTGTGTGCCCACCACCTACAGTCTATTTCCTCCTGTCACCGTCTATTTGACCCTTCACCCAAGTCACCCCTGCCCCTCTGGAAACCACCATTCGTGGTCTGTGTCTACCAGTGTGTTCTGTTAGTTTGTTCATTACTTTTTGGTTTTATATCTCATCTATGAGTGAAATCATATGTGTTTTTTTTAATTTTTAATTTTTTTTATTGATTTCAGAGAGGAAGAGAGAGAGAGAGAGAGAGAGAGAGAGAGAGAGAGAGAGAGAGAGATCATGAAAAAGAATAATTGATCAGCTGCCTCCTGCATGCCCCATACTGGGGCTCGTGCCCGCAACCCGGGCATGTGCCCTGACAGGGAATCAAACGTGACTCCTGTTCATAGATCAATTCTCTATCCACTGAACCAAACTGACCAGGGCCTGTTTTTTGTGCTTATTTTACTTTGCATAATACCCTCAAGAGCCATCCGGCAGCTGAACCCTGAGCAGGTCACTCTGGCCAGCAGCGCTTATCTCTGCATGTGTCACATGGGGGTGCGTGTCTTACAGCTGCCTCCCCTTCACCTGTGTGAAGTCTCAGGCCCTCCAGACCTGGAGGCGGCATGTAGGGTCAGAGGCGCTGCCTTGAGGGCCTACACTCTTCCTGGGCACAGAGCTGGTCGCAGGTTCCAGAGTCTCAGCTCACAGCCTGGTGGTGGTCTCCCTTTGCCTGTTTCTCCAAGCACTTCGCACACTGGCTCTTACAGGGATGGGGCAGGGAACCCACATCTCAATGGGTGAGAGGCCTCCTGGGGTCCAGCCTCAAGCTGACCTTGGTCTCAGGGTGACATCACTGCTTGTGACTGGGCAGTGCCATCCCGGGGCTTGGGCTGGGAGGGTGGACCTACTCGGTTCCAGAGCTGCTCCAAACACCCTTTCCTGTAACTACTTTCCCGCCCTTGCCCAGCACTGCTGGGGATGCCCTGTCCCTGCCCCAGATGTTCACCTGCCCCGATGTTCACTCCAACCCAATCTGACTCCAACCTCAGGACAAGGATGCACTTCGCAAATCCACAGGCAGGTAGTGTCTCTCTCCTCCCCACCCCCCCTCACACACACACACACACACACACACACACACAAACACACACACTTGCTGCCACCTCTCCTCTCCCTCCCCCACAACTGGGTCACTGAAGTTCCTCCTGAACTGCATCTTGGCTGGAAAAGGGAGGCTAAAACAAGATCGGGTCTCTCCCCCACTTGATGCTGTTGGAGGCTCTGGAGCCCAGATCCACACCCAGGGTCCGAGGAAGCAGAAAAGCTGGCTTTTGTGATGACGGGAGTGGCTGCCTGGAGGCCAGGCCCTGCCTCTGCTGGGCAGACCCTCCTCCTCCTTCCTAGACCGGCTCTACTTTCCAGCACACCCCTTCCTGCAGGGGCTGGGGCTGCTTGTGCTCCAATGTCTTCCCCAAGAGATGCCAGGCCCCGGTGGCCCCAACGACCACCGGGCAAAGGAACCCGCTCTCCTCAGCTGTACTCGTCACGCGGCACCGCGGTGCCTCGGCCCATCACGCACTGAGCTCGAACGGCGCTGGTCCGAGGAGGTGCCTGAGCCCATCCCCCTCCGCAGGATTTGGGGGTAGTTTGTGGGGCTCAGGCTCCATCCGGTTCTTGGGCTCGTGGGGGAGGGAGGTCGGCTCCACGGGGTCTGTGGGTTTGCTGACCACAGGCCCGCTCCTGGGCATCCTGCGGGCACTCGTCCACTGGTCCCTCCTCCGGAGCCTGCTTCACCAAATTCCCACACAGCCAGGGCGCGGGTCGTCCTTTGCATGGTAGGGTTTTGCAGCATCCTGGCCCCTAAAGTCCAGATCCACCGTTTTCAGCCTTTTTCACCTCATGGTACACAAACTAGTTGTTAAAATTCTGTGGTACACTAAAAATATATTTTTTTGCCACTCTGACCAAAAAATAGGTATAGTTTTGGTTCATTTACATCAGGTGGCTACTGTGTTGGCTGTTGCCATTTTTAAATTGGACAATCTCAGAGAAAGGAGGTCATGGTCCCTGACTAAATAGGCAGGCATCGCATGTTTTAAACCTTGCCTCACCCTGAGACGCTGCTCTGCATCCCGCCCCCCGCCCCCCGCCCCCCGCCGGGACCAGGTGCCTGACTCCGGGCCGCAGCTCCCGGCGGCGGGGGGCGGGCTCCGGCGGGCGGGGCGGGGCGGACGGGGCGGGCGGCCCGCGGCACCGCCCCCAGCGGAGCCGGGACCGGGCTGCTGACTCGCCGGCTTCAGAGCTCGGGCGACGGCGCTGGCGCGGGGCTCCGGAGGCTCCAGCGGCTCCAGCTGCGCCAGCGGCTCCTGAGGCGCCAGCGGCCGCGATGCGCGGGCGGCCACGCCGGGGGCGCGGGAGGCGCGCGACGTGACGCCCGGACCCGGAGCCGGAGCCCGGCCGCGAGTGGAGGGTCTGCGGGGCGGGAGCGGAGCATGCGGGGCGCGGCGCGGGCGGCCGGGGGGCGCGCGGGGCGGCCGAGGCCAGGGCCCCAGTCCTCGTCCCCGTCCCCGCCGCCCCCGTCCCCGCCGGCCCTGCCGCCGCCGGCCCTGCTGCTCCTGGCCGCGCTCCTGGCCGCGCTCCTGGGCGGCGCGGGCGCGCAGTACTCGAGCGACCTGTGCAGCTGGACCGGGAGGTGAGTCCCCGCTCGTGGTCCGCGCCCCTCCCCTCCCTGCCCGCGGGCAGAGCGCGGAGGGCTGGGTCCCTCCCGGCGGAGCGCTGCCCCCTCTGCGGCCGCAGAACAAAAGGGCCCGCGGCGTCCGGGTCCGGGTCCGAGGACGCCCGGAGGCGCTGGCTGCGCTGGGTCCGTCCGGGCCGGCCCCCTGCTCGCCCCGCGCCCTGTCGCGCCGGCTCCACGCGGGCCCCCCGGCCTCGCCGCCGGGCGCGGGCGGGATGGGCCCGTGGAGGGGCCGGGCTGCGCCGGGGCCGACCGGGCTGGGACGGCGGGCCGCGGAGGGGGCGGCGGCCAGAGCGGGACCGTGGCCGCAGCGCTGACCGGTCCGCGCGGGGGAGACTGGGTGCGGGTCCGGGGCGGACCTGGACGGCCCCGCCTCCGTGAAGGTCAGGCCGCCCTTGGCCGCGCGCCGGGCCGGCGACCCCCTCCCTTCCCGGCCCCTCCGCGGCGGCGCGGACCCCGGAGAGAACGGCGTGGCCGCCGCGGGGAGCGGGCGCGGCCGCCCGAGGGAAACGCCGCCCCGGGCCCGTCCCCGTCCCGCTGGCAGCTCCGGGGGAGCCGTCCCGCGCCCCGAACTCCACTCGGGCGTTTGGGCGGGGGGGCGCGTGTCTCCTCCGAACGCCGCGGGCCGGGCGGCTGGGCCGGGTTCCGGGTCCGGGAGCAGCGCCCCGGCTAGCCCGCCGCAGACGCTCCCCGGGGTCCGGGTCCGGGTCCGGGAGCAGCGCCCCGGCCAGCCCTGCCGCAGACGCTCCCGCGGGGCTGGGGTCCGAGTCCGGGTCCGGGTCCGGGAGCGGGAGCAGCCCCGGCCAGCCCCGCCGCAGACGCTCCCCCGGGGCCGGGGTTTGGGGTCCTGGGTCCGGGGCCGGGAGCAGCCCCGGCCAGCCCCGCTGCAGACGCTCCCGCGGGCGGGCGGGAGGTCACGGGATCGCTGGGGGTGAGACGGCTTTCCGAGGAGGAGGGGCTGTGCCCGCGCCCTGGCCTCTGTGTCCGGGCGCCCAGGTCATCGCGGCGCTGCAGACCGGCTCTTCGTGGACGCTGGCGATGACCCGGCCATGACCCCGCCTAGACCGGAGGTCTGGGCCCCGAGGTTGCCCGATCCGCGCCGCGCACATGGGATCAGGGATAGAGGAGCCGCGCCTGGACCGGAGTGGAGGGCAGGTGGCTCTGGGGAGGGTTGGCGTGGAGATTGCTGGCGCCATCCCGACCTCTCCGACCCCTCCGCTGGGGCAGCACCTGCCCCTGCGCTGCCCCTGCCCCTGCCCCTGCCCCTGCCCCTGCCTCTGCCAGGAATTAAACTCCCTGCTCGCAGCCTCTCCAGAATGAATCAGGGCAAGGAGGCCTGGTGGGACTGGGTTCCTGCTTTGCACAGATCCAAAGCAGGAACCCAGTCCCACCTCGTGAGCCCGAGTTTCCCAAGAAGGAGCAAACACCCTCTCCAGCGTCTGGGAGGACTGTCTGCATGGAGGGCTGAGCCCTGAGGCCTCTGTAGGGTGTGGGTGGGGTGGGGGGCAACCAGCTCCTAGAGGTGTTTGCAGAGGGAAGAGGATTCCCTTCACCTTTTATCACCTGGAGAAGGTGGGACTCTTCTCTGAGCCTCCTTCACTGCTAATGCACACACACACACACACACACACACACAACACTCCCACCAGGCCCCGTAGCCATTGGGGGGCTGTGGGGGGAGCAGCCAGGTCACATTCCTGGCCATAGCCTCAGTGGAGCTGTGACTGCACCCCCAGTGATCATGCTGCTCGCTGGGAGCCAGGGTGCGGTTTGCCTGCGGACTGGAGCCTTCGGGAGTTTTATGAGTCTCTGTAAAGACACCCCCCCCACCATGGGGTGATTCTGACCCCTGATAGGGAGGGAGTTGCTCTTTATGACACACGTTTCTGGGTGTTCCCAAGCAGTTAAGTAGGCTTGGGTTTGTCTTTTTTAAAATTGATTTTGAGAGAAGGGAGAGAGAGAGAGGAATATGAATGTGTTAGTCCATTGACTGATGCACGCATTGCTTGATTCTTTATGTGCCCCTGCCAGGGATTGAACCCACAACCTTGGCGTGTCTGGACAACACTAACCCTGAGCTAAGGGGTGGTGTTGAAGCCCGTCGCCCATGCCCTCGGACAGGACAGGGCCCCGTCGGCATTGCACCTGGTCCTGAAGGTGGACCGCTGCCCGGGGCAGGGCGCTGACCTGCGTCACACCTGGGCTGTCTGTCTCTCCCGCCTTGGGCTTGGCCTGAAACTCTTCTTTCTTCGTAAACAAGAGGCCAGCGTTTCCTCCCGGTGACTCAGGGTCTGCGCCTGTCCGCTGGGGGGAGACGGGTGTGGGCTCTGCTGCCACCACACTGCTGACCCCATTGGAAAATCCCGCATCCACGGGGAGCCTGCTGTCTTTCCCACAAAGGTGCTCACCAGGTGTGGGGCAGTGACACTTGCCAGCTCTTTTTTTTTAAGGACCAAGGCATTGACTTGGTTTAAGTACTCCAAGATCAAACCAGTCTTCTCCTTCCCTTAGCTGAGTAGCGCTACAGTTTTCTCTGTATCCTGCCGCTTCATCACATCAGAAAACAGTTGCTTTACGGGGTGGGGCTGGTTAGATGTCATGTGAATATTGCTACAAACCATCATCGGTGAATATTCAGGCATAGTGTGTTTTTCCATAAATAGAGGGTTTTTAAAAAATATATTTTTTATTGATTTTTTACAGAGAGGAAGGGAGAGGGACAGAGAGCCAGAAACATTGACGAGAGAGAAACATCGATCAGCTGCCTCCTGCAAACCTGCCCCCCCCCCCCCCCCCCCGGGAATGTGCCCGCAACCAAGGTACATGCTATTGACCAGAATCGAACCTGGGACCTTTCAGTCCGCAGGCGGATGCTCTATCCGCTGAGCCAAACCAGTTTCGGCTAAATAAAAGTTTTTTTTTCTTCCGGGTTTGCTGCGGCACTGGAAGCTTAGAAGTGGGTGACGTGGCTCTTTCCTGGTAGGAACCAGACAGGCCAGGAGTCCTTGTCCTCGTTCAAAGAATCAGCGGGCTGGCGGGGCTCGGCTCAGTGTTTGAATGTCAACCTATGAAACAGGAGGTCACGGTTTGATTCCCGGTCAGGGCACAGGCCCAGGTTGCGGGTTCCATCCCCAGTGTGGGGCTTGCAGGAGGCAGCCGATCAATGAGTCTCTCTCATCATTGATCCCCCCCCCCCCCCCCCCTCTCTCTCTCTCTCTCTCTCTCTCTCTCTCTCTCGGTTCTTCACTCCCTCAACCCCGAGGGCCCCGTTTGCCCCACTGACAGGGAAGGAGAGCCTCAGGCAGAGTGGTTTTTGTGGGAGAGAGGATTGGGAATGGGCGCCTGGGCTCAGGGCAAGGGTTCAGCTACCCCTCGCGGGGAGGAAACCCGGAGAGGAGGGGCACTCTGGTGAAGTTTGTTTTGGCTGCGTAAGAGCAGGGCTGATTATAATGATCCGTGGCAGCCACTTACCATTTAGTCTAATTTTTCACCCAGCATATAATTACGCCCACTCCCACCTGTGTGTCACGTGGGCCTGTGTGCGTTTTATGTGACTGTAATTTGTTCGTCAGTTCCGTGTGTGCAGCCCTGGTAGGCGTCTGAGGCCAGGCTGGCGGCTCCTGACCCCGGGCGTGTGGGGTTGGGAGGATTCACCTCCCGGCACCTCCCTCTGATGTGGCCTGCAGAGTGCCTGCAAGCCGCGGGCCGGCCTGTGGAAAGTGAGGGTTTTGGGAGCCGGGAGCATGAGTCACCCACAGTAAATGCAAACCATATGTGCTGTGTTTTCTGCTCGGCAGAAAGGGTTTCTGGTAACGCACTGGGGCCGGGGCTCTGAGTGGAGCTTTGTTTATGCCAAGTAAAAATCCCAGGAATGTGGGTGAACCTGTCCGAGAGCTGATCGGAACCAAATTTCATGGAACAGAACGCAGCCCAGGCACTGGCGGAGCTCCAGGGCGCATGGTGGCTGTGACGTAGCCGTGTGTGCGCACGCTGACACTGACATTGAGTCTGGAGTAGGGGAGAGAAGCCGTAGCGTTGTTGATGGTTTCAGTTTCTTGAAACCTGACGTGATGACTTCACGGAGACCTGTCTCCGGGAGAGCATGGCGCCGGAGCTTCACTCTTCTGCTCAGATTCCTGGGGAGGGAATCGAACGCCGTTCTCTAGACATTCCCTGGGGAAGACGCGGTGTCTGCCACCCTTTGGCTTCTCCACACTTTTCTCCCCAAGTCTGTCCCTGGAGAGAACCTTAACTGTACTTTCATATCTTTGATGCCATTTGAGTTCATTTTTTAAAATATGGTGACCAATGGAAGGTCTTCAGGTTTGCAAATGAGTGAAAAAGCAGTCAAATATCACCATAAGGAAATATAAAAAGTATGCCTGCCGGTGAGGCTCTATGAAAACTATCGATAGATCCCCAAATGGCTAACATTCCTCATTGATTCCTAAGCTGCTCCCTGGAGGGAGCGAGTTGCGTGTGTGCTTCCCGGTACCTCCAGAGGCCTCCTGTCCTTCATGCTCAGGGGGAACATGTGGGCTGGTGCCAGAGTTGTCCTGGTGTTTCCTTTTTTAAAAATATTTTTTTATTGATTTCAGAGAGGAAGGAAAAAGGGGAGAGAGAGAGAGAGAGAGAGAGAGAGAGAGAGAGAGAGAGAGAGAGAGAAACATTAAAGATGAGTCAGAATCATTGATCAGCTTCCTCCTGCACGCCCCCTGACCCCCACCCTTCAGTCCACATGCCAATACTCTATCCACAGAGTCAAGCCAGCTAAGGCCTCCTGGTGTTCCCTTGCTTGTGTTTTGGAAGATCTGTCCTTTCCCTGGTTTTCACCTGCACGGGGGCACCTGCAGCTGCAGCCCGGCAGGCCAGCCATACTGAATGTCAGGGGGTGGGGGTGGGGGTGTCCTAGGGGGGCTTGCTGCCCTCCCTGGGAGCAGCCAGTGCTGGAGGAGACGTCAGGGTGTGGGGCAGGGGGTGAGGGGTGGGGGAGGGCCTGGGGGCGCTGGCTGCCCCTCCCCTGGAGCAGCCAGTGCTGGAGGGGACATGGTGCAGGTGAGCGGGTGGAGCTGGCTGACCTGTCCCCTCTCCACAGCGGGCTGACCCACGAGGCGCACCGGAAGGAGGTGGAGCAGGTGTACCTGCGCTGCTCTGCGGGCGCCGTGGAGTGGATGTACCCAACGGGCGCCCTCAGCGTCAACCTGCGCCCCAACGTCGTCTCGCCCTCCCGCCCCCTGACCCTGTGCGTCAAGCTCCTCGGGGACTCCTCGGGGGCCAATATTTATCTGGAGAAGACGGGAGCGCTGCAGCTGCTCTTCCGGGACGGGGACCGCGGGCCCGGCCAGGTGCGCTGCGTCGGCTTCGAGCAGGGCGGCCTGTTCGTGGAGGCCACGCCCCAGCAGGACATCCGCCGGCGGACCGCGGGCTTCCAGTACGAGCTGAGCAGCCGGCACGCCGGCTCGGACCTGCACGCTCCGTCAGGTGGGTGATGCCGGGGTTGGTGGGTGGGCTTCCCACCACCCCCTCCTCAGCCCAGGTCCTTCTCCTGTGCCAGACTTCTCTGGCTTTCTCCTGCCCCCCTCAGCACAGCCTCCGGGAGCTCCCCAGGTGGGCCTCAGACTGGGGGAGGCAGGGGCTCCACAATGCCAGCGGACAGGCCCTCCTGGGGGGTGTCTGCAGTCGTGGTGTTGCATGTAGGTGCAGTACCTGCGTTCTGGAGTGTGTGTTTGGACTCTGCAAGACATTCATCTCCCAGGGGTGTGTGTGTGGAGGGTAACAGACGTCCTGAGAGGGGCCGGAGGTCAGAGCTGTGACGGGCCCTGATCCCTCGTGTGCTCTTCTCCCGTGGACTGGTCGTGACTCGTTGGAAGTGGGTGCTATTGCCATTCAAAAATGGTCCCAGCATTTCCTCTGGTGCAGCCCCCGGAATATCGAGTCTTGGGTGGGAATTGGGGCTGATCCACATCCAAGGTGGAAAGTGGTGACATCCTGAGTCCTGGGCCAGTCCTGGGTCTGGAGGAGTCTTGTGGGTGCATGCCTGTGAGATCCCAGCAACATGCCAGAGTGGCGGCCACCTGCAGGCAGGAGCTGGGTGATCTGGGAGCCCAGGCCGGTCTGGAGAGGCCTCCGGGGCTGAGGGTGTGTGTGCTCACGTGGGAAGCTGGTGAGCTGGCGTTAGGTTTCCATCCCTTCTCTGCCAGGCGCTGGATGGAGGCAGGGTGGCCTTGGAAAGTTTCGTGGACAGAGACGGAGGAGGAGCCCAAGACCCCAAGATGCTCACATAGGGCAGGTCCCCCACCCCGGGGGCTAGGCCCCCCTCCCTCTGAGAGGCACAGAGGATGACAGTGTCTGTGTGTGGATGATGTTTAGGGTAGGGCCGCCAGGCTTCTGGGTGCACCATCTGTGTCAATCCCAGGAGCAAGATGCCTTTCGGGGTGTGTGCACGCGTGTGCCTGTGTGTGTACATGTGTGCATGTGCGTGTGCTGTCCTGGGAGCTGTTTTCTTGGTGACCAGCTGGGATGATGGTCAGGTGGGGGTGCTGGGGCCTTGCCGGGTGGGGGCCAGGCCCATACACTGTTAACACCCCACAGTGAGAGGACGCCCCAACATGGAGAGTCACATGGCCCCAAGTGGCAGCGAGGGCCATGGGACAGACTCTGAGGCACCCAGGGCTCGGGGAGCTGTGGAGATCGGGGCGTCTTCTCTGCCTGGAGTGTTCGCCTTTCATCTTTCATCGGGGCACGGCCCCTAAGCCTTTAATGCCGGAGGAATGGGTGTGAAATGCGGAATGTCGGCGCTGGCCATCTGGCGGCCGTGATGTCCTTGGCCAGGCGGGCTCTGGGAAGAGAGCATGGCTGCCGGCTCCGTCCCGCTCTGGCCCTGGCTGCCCAAGGCCTCGGTGACCCCAGAGCCCATGGATGCACCTGGGAGTGAGCACCTGCCTTCTCCCCCTGATGAGCCGCGAGGGACCGGCTCCTGGCTGCATCCTGGCTGGTGTGAGCTGCTGCCCCGCAGCTCTGACTGGTCGGCTGGGAGCGTTTGCAGCATGTGCTGGCCCTCTGGCCACTGGGGCTGTGCAGTCAGCTTCCTTGGTGAACGGAGAAGCACCACGAGCCAAGAAGGGAGAGGCAGGCAGCCTGGGACAGGTGCAGACGGCGGGCAGTGGGAGGGGACCCCAGCCCAGGGGGAGGGGGATTTGGCTGCCACAGGCTCCCTGTGCACCCCCAACTCCCACTGCCTCTGTGGGCCTCGCCAGGGCACCCGAGGAACATGGACACCCTTTCCATGGCACTGAGCCCATCTGGCAGGACATGAAAGGCAGGGAGCAGCCAGATGCAGCTCTGGGCCATGCCGGGAACATCGGTTGGGGTCTTGGGTCAGAACCTGGCCTGGCTTCGGGGGGGACTGTCCTCCCCCGGGGTCCCAGCACTCAAGGAAACAGGCACTCCAGGACTTGCCATCACCGAGTGGGCTGGTGGGTGACCAGCCAGGGAGGGAAGGGTTCACTGTGTCAGGCACTGGGGAACCAAGACAGGCCTTGTGTCCCGGTTTGTGTGGGGCAGCCCTGGTGGGCCCCAGATTCCAGTCTGGCTTTTTGACTGGTTGGGGGCCGAGGAGCAGAGCTCACCACTGGGGCACATCCATGCTCTGGGCTCCTGGGACATCCACCTACAGCATCCCACCCCTGGGAGCAGACAAGTGGGAGGGAGGGGGGGAGACAGTGGAATTTCAGATCCACAGCTGGAGGGTGGGCAGAAGCCCACGACCCTCGAGCTGCTGTGAACACATGGAAATCGCTCCATCACAGGGGTCATCAGAGGCGGGGGGCAGCCCTGGTCCCCCAGGTTTGATGGGCCTCATCTCCCGTCCCCTGTAATACCCGCTGTGTTTGATGAGCTGGGGGCAGATGATTCCTGAGGTGGTCCCAGGGGTGCAGAGGCCCCTGCTGAGGGGCCCTCTCAGGCACCTCAGCATTTGGGGGTGGTCTTGATGGCTGTGGGGGCGAGTGGCAAAGTTCAGAAGGAGTGTGAAGAAACCTCAGTCTTGCCGGGAAACAGGAAAGGAGAAAACTTGGTATTTTTGCAAGGATCATTTATTTCCTGCCTCGGCGGCTTCGCTGGCCTCTGTAATTATTGTGTAATTTTTTTCGCCTTGCCCATTTGGGGTGGAAGGGTGTGGCCTTCCTGGCGAGGAAGAGGTCGGGAGAGAGCAGGACAGGAGGAGGTGGCCAGCTGGGACCCTGGCGGGGTCATCTGGGGCCTGGGTTGTGTGACCTCAGAGGTGGAGGTGGTTGATCATTGGAGGCGGCTCCAGAGCCTCTGCCTGCAGCTCAGTGCCTGCTTGGTCTCCGTGAATGCAGACCCCGCTCCTGCCGCGCTCACCACATTCCGGTTTCTCCCTTCTCCTCACTCCCTGCTACTCCCTGGTGGCCCGCCTGCCACCAGCTGACCCGCTGGGTGCCCTTACAGACGGTTTTCTCTCCAGAAATTGTGTTTGTCCACCCGGTTGTCCTTATGCGGGCAGACGGGACTAGGGTCCATCTGACCATCTCCAAGCCCCTCGGGGTGGCAAGGTCCTGACAGAAGGCACCACCCGCCCCCTCCCTCCTGTGCCTGCTGCCTCACCTGGGCCCCTGCATGGCCCTGGCCTGTCTCCCAGACCCTGTTATTTTTTCCTTCGTTGAGTTCATTTTATGCCCATTCCGGAGTAACACCCCAGCCCTCCCCTCTCCATGAGCACGGCCGGCATTCCAACCAGCCCCCTGGCGGCCCCTCCCGCCGGCTCCCCGTAAGGAAAGAAGATTGGATGTGCCTGAGACCAGTGCACTCCACAGCCCTTGTGAGCCCGGCTGCGATTAATAATTGTTTCCAGATTGCTTCTCTTGGCGTCCGCAGGCTGGGTTTCCACAAAGGTGACCTCTGCTTTGTGTGCAGCTCACAGTTGTAGGAGGGAAGTCTCCAGGGTGACGCTTTATTAGCTCAGCTGTCGATAGTATCGGCTCATCGGGGCTTTTCAGGGCTGCCGACCCCCTTCCCCCGGGCTACCGGGTGCCCACACCTTCTGCAGTGAGGCTGGGAGTGAGCCAGGGAGGCTAGTGTCCACCTCTGTCCTCAGCCCTCGGCCGAGGACCCTGGGCCCGTGACCCTTGGAGAGGGCACAGCTCTAGGCTGGGTCGCACGCGCCCAGGCCTGGGGTCTGATCACAGCCTGTAGCCTGCCCCCCCTCCCCCCCAACTGCTGCCTCTGGAGTGGTCCCCTGGCCTAGCTCAGCTGGCTGGATCCTCACCTCCCACCCACCTGCTGCACCCACTGCACACCTAGCTGCTGAGGGGAACCTGCCTTCTCCTGGGGAGAGCTGCCAGGCCGGCACCCACCTGCAGAGGGACCCCAGGCTGGGGCCGCTGATCCCATGGGCACTGGGTGTGCCAGCCAGGACGGGAAGTCACCGCTGCTCCCCGCCTCTTGCTCACAAGGCAGAACAAGAGCCCGCAGAGCCGGCCGTGCCACGTGCCCCTTCGTCATCACGCCCACCGTGCGGCTCCATCGGGTGCAGCGTGGGCAGCAGGTCCCAGTGGGTGAGAGGGAGGAGGGGCCCCCAGCTGGTCACCATCTTTTTAAAAAATCCTCACCCAAAGATATGTTTTTATTCATTTTAGAAAGAGAGGAAGGGAGAAAGAGAAAGAGAGAGAGACATGGATGCCAGAGAGAAATACCTATTGATTGCCTTCTTTATGTGCCTACCCCGCCCTGCTGGGATTGAACCCGCAACCTTTTGGTGTATAGGACAGCACTCCAACCACCAGAGCCACCTGCCAGGGCTCGCCACCCCCTTTGTTAGGCTGGGGTCCACTCCTGCAGGCCGAGGCTGCAGGCAGGCAAAGGCTTGGGGTTCAGAGCTGGGTGGGGAGGTGCCTGCCTAGATGCTGGGTGGACTCGGCTTCCACCCCATTCATTTAACAGGCTGTTCTTGCTCTGCAGCTCCCGGTAACTTCACAGGAGCGGGCGGTGGGGTGCGGGGGAGGGGTGGTGAGTCAGGCCTCACTGAGCTGCACTGGAACGCTGCACCCACACTGCCCGCAGGCAGGACGGCGGCACCAGCGCTCTGGATGCTCCCGTCCACCCCAGGCACCCCAGAGGCCCTGTGTGCCGGGCCCCATGGCCACGCACATCCTGGCCCTGGAGGCCTCTCTGCTGCTGCTCGTCTGTGCCTTGCCTGGTCCCCACGGGCCCCGAGGCACTGCTGCTCCTGGGGGGTGGGGTGGGGTGGGGTCAGGCAGCCCCTGGGCAGGGTTCCCAGGCTACCGGGTGCCCACACCTTCTGCAATGGGGCAAGGTCAGCCAGCCCGGCACCCAGACAGGATTAGTGCTGTCCAGGCCAGTGAGTGCCGAGGCCAGGGGCATCCTGAGGCCTTTAGAACAGGAAAGGGTCACATGGAGTTAGGAGAATTTGTGCAAAAACTTAGAGACTCAGAACAGGCGAGGGAGAGGCCTTGAGAGGAGTAATGTGGAGTCAAGTAATAAACTGTATTTTCCCACATCCACCCCTGGGTAAAGGAGTGTGTGGTCCTGGGGAAGCGCCAGAGCCCAGGTTTCTGCCTCCCCCACGCCCACCTTTCTGAGACCCTGTGCCACCTGAGAGGAGCGGGCTTCCTGTAAGGCCCGTCTGGCTCTGGGAAGCCAGCAGCAACCCCCCCACCCCCCCCCCGTAGGGTTTCAGGGAACTCAGGATTCTGAGACTGGGCTGCTCTGAAGGCGCTTGGGTGTTCAGAGGGGTCACTGGGCTCCAGGCCAGGTGGGGGCTGGGGAAGGGGCGTTAGAAGGGTCCCAGGGCCTCATTGTTCACGATGCCTTTCCTAGGCGTACCGGCTAAGAATGCGGGTTTTATTTCACCGGATGGTTATACATATGTTGATATATATGCAATTTGATACGTGTGCTATTCTGTGGTGTTGCTCCTTCAGTTACCACTTGTTCCGATCGATGGCACATGCACTTTCTGAGCAGCACTTCAAAACATACGAAGAAGTGGACAATTGGGTCTCTGAATGGCCTCAAAACAAGAAAAGTTCTATTGGGAACTTTTGTATTCACAAATTACCTGAAAGATGGGGGAAATGTGTAGCTAGAGATAGACGTTATTTTGAATAAAGCACTTTTGATGTTTCTCTTAAAGTTATTGGTTTTCTTTGATTACAAAATTTGCATTATGGTTAATAATGCAGATTAACTATTAACCTGTTAATAATATGGATTAACTATTAACTGGTTAATAATGTGGATTAATAATTAACCAGCTAAAATTCAGAATAATTATTAACCAGTTAATAGTGCATATTAACTATTAACCGGTTAATAATGCGAATTTTGTGATCCAAAGAAAACAGGATAATTTCAAGAAAAACATCAAAAGTGCTTTATTCAAAGTAACATCCATCGCTAGCTACCCATTTTCCCCATCTTTCAGGTAATTTGTGGATACTGCCCCAATAGAACTTTTCTTGTTTTGAGGCAGACCATTCAGAGACCCAATTGTCCACTTCTTCGTACTGGTTTTGAAGTGTGTGGTGGTGCGTTATCATGAAGCAAAATTATTTTGTCTTCTGGCCCATCTGGTCATTCTATGATCAAAGCATGGTTCAAATTGATTATTTATTGTCGGTAGGGATCAGTATTAATGGTTTCACCTGGTTTTAGAAGCTCTTAATACACCACAACTTCCTGATCCCACCAAATGCAGAGCATTGTCTTTTTTCCCAAGCGATTTGGCCTTGCAGTCGATGTTGATGGTTGATCTGGATTAATCCATGATTTTGTGTGTTTGGGATTCTCAGAATAAATCCACTTTTCATTGCCAGTCATAATTTGATGCAAGAAAGACTTTCTTTCATGCAATTGAAGCAACATTTTACTGATGACTTTTCAGTTTTCCATTTGTCTTTTGTTCAGTTGATGTGGCACCCATTTTCCTTCCTTTAAAATCTTTCCCATTGCTTGTAAACGTTGGGAAATTGTTTGCTGAGCAATGTTTAACCTTTCTTCAGGTAGTTTGATATGCATCTTCATCCAATAATGCTTGTTGGTCTTCAAACTTTTATGGTTGACCTGTACGTTTTTTGTCTTTCACATCGAAATCATCGTTTTAAACCAGCGTTCACAAGTGTCTTGAGATGGAGCATGTTCACCATAAGCTTCCCAAAGTATACGTTAACTTTCAGCAGCACTTTTCTTCAAAATAATAAATTAAAACTTCCCGAAAATGCTCTTTTTTTTTGGGCACGATATTCGTCATTTTTAAGGGTAAAAATATCTATGATGTTAACACCTTCAGAAAATTTGACATATCAATCTATGCATAACTCCCATCTATTGAAAAAAATCTGCATTATTAACCGGTACACCAAGTAGGCTGTGGCCTCGTGGGTCCTCCCAGGCAGAATCTTGACTAGTGGAATGGAGGTGGCAGGGGGCCGTGGAGGAGCAGGCGCGTGTGAGTGGGCAGCCCTGGCATTCCGGGGAGTGGCTGCGGAGATGGAGTGATGGTAGCCTGGCTGGGCGGGCGGAAGGACAGGCTTTGCTCAGCGCGTGCTGGTCCGCGTTGGTGTTGGGCACAGAAGGATTTCACCGAGTCCAGTAGCTGCTCGTGGGGCACAGCTGCTCTGACCACTGAGTCATGAGGGTGCAGTCACTGGGTGGTGGGCCTGGGGTCCCTGTAGTCAGCCCCCAGCCCGCACATTGAGGCCGTGGTGTGACTGTGGCACTGGGGGTCATAGAGGCACTGCTGGAATCAGAGCACCTTTGGGGTGTCATCCAGTGTGGAGGGGCCCCGCCGTGGGGAAGGATGCACGTCCATGCCCTGCCTGATGCACCCCACCCGCCCCTCTGCTCTCTCCTGCAGCTCCCTGCCGGCCCTGCAGCGACACCGAGGTGCTCCTGGCAGTCTGCACCAGTGACTTTGGTGAGTGCCCTGGTTCCCGCTGCGGGGAGGGTGCCCCACCTGGCCCCAGAGAACCTTCTGGCACTGGCTCCAACCTCTGCAGGGAGGAAGCTGTGAGGCCCCAGGGCTCAGCACTCCTCTTACATGGTCCACGCCCGCCCGCGTGACTCCAGCCCCAGGGAAGGGACCTTGGGCAGGGCAGGGAGAGGGCTGGGAATTCCTGTTATTGAAGGTGATCAAGGGGCTTTGTCCCACTTTGCACACGACGACGACGACGACGACGACGTCATCGCTCTGGAAGCCTCACCTCAGAGTCTCCCCCTCCGCCAGGCCCCCCGAAGGGGCCACAGTGGGAGTTTCAGGTCCTGGTAGGACCTAGGGCTGAGGCCAGGCACTCAGCTCAGGCAGAGGATGGCAGCTGGCACAGCTGGGCGAACTGAGCCCCAAGCCCAAGGGCAGCCACCCGAGGGCAGGTTCCTGTGGAACCAGAGGCTTCTGACTGGGCCCACAAGGGTAGACCTCTCTCTGTCCTCCCTCATCCTCCGCCCCTCAGTGTCACCCTCTCCAGTCTCGATGCAGATCTTGTGCATGAACTCTCGTTACTGTTCTTGTCCCAACTTGAACCTCTGACGCACCGAGTGGTTTGTTTCTTCCACGTTCTCCCACATGTGTGGCTGGGCCTCCCACCCGTGACAGAGCTGAGTGCTGGGACCACTCCAGGCAGCCTCACGCCCAGAAGCTGCCCTTTCTTTTTTTAAATCCTCACTGAGGATATTTCCATTGGTTTTTAGAGAGAGTGGAAGAGAGGGAAAGACAGAGGGACATGTCAGTGTGAGAGAAACAGGTCGATTGGTCGCCTCCTGCATGTGCCCCAAACAGGGCCTGGGCTGGAGAAGAGCCTGCAACCGGGCATGTGTCCTTGACCAGAATGGAACCGGGACCCCGTGGTCCACAGGCCAACAACGCTCTGGCCACTGAGCCACACCGGCTAGGGCAGGAGTTGTCTCTTTAAGGAGGATCCCTGGGCTGCAGAGGCCAGGAGCGGCTTTCATCCCAGGGCCTGCTCACACCGAATGGCAGCATGTGTCTGCTCAGCGGGCATCCTACCCCCTCCCTGGCCCGGCCCCTGCCCACCTCACCGGCCCGGCCCCCACCCCCCTCCCTGACCCCACTGACCCGTGTCCTCCCCTCCGCAGTGGTCCGAGGAGCCATCCAGGACGTCACCCACGCCCCTGAGCGGCAGGAGTCGGCCATCCACCTGCGCGTGAGCCACGTCTACCGGCAGAAGGGCCGGGTGTTCCGCGCGGCGCCCGGCGGCGGCTGGCGGGGCCGCGTGGCCACACTGCTGGCCTGCGGCGTGCGGCCTGGGCGCGGCGAGTTCCTCTTCACCGGGCACCTGCGCTTCGGGGAGGCCCAGCTGGGCTGCGCCCCACGCCTGGAGGACTTCCGGCGGGTGTACCGGGACGCGGAGGCGCAGGGCCTGAACCCCTGCGAGATGCCCGTGGACTGACCGCGGGGTGGCCGCAGGGGACCCAGCGATCGGGGTGGACGCCGGGCGACCGTGTGTGGAGTTCCGGCCAAGGAGACCCCAACCGATCGGTTGGAAATGCTGTAAAGTGCAAACTAAGTTATTATATTTTTTTAAAAAAAAACACAATGTGTTCGTGGGAGACGCTCCGTGCCTCTGTGCGCCGCTGCCTGTGGTTTTCCAGAGATGCCAGCTCACTGCGTTTGACTGGTGTCTGGGGGCCGGGCGCAGGCGAACCCAGCACCAGGCTTTGTGCAGAGCTTGCCTACTGTTCACCGTGTTCCTTTCCACGCAGATCTCTGGAGCCAAATACTTGTCATTGTTTTCACTTGGTTTTTGCCTTTTAAAGAACGTGGTTTGCCGGCCTAGCTCATGTGGGGCTGCCCCGGCCTCCCTCCCGGGAATCGGTGCCCCCACCTGATGGGCGATGGCACAGCCGGGGCCAGGCTGGTGCCCAGGTGCTGAGCTGGGTGCTGACAGAGCTTCTCCTGGGAGCCCCAGGGCCCTGGCATCAGGGCTTCCGAGGGCCCCACTAACTGCCCCGTTACCCCTACTCTGCAGGGTGCGCTGGTCTCAGCCAGATGCCTCCTCCTCCTTCCTGTTAACCCAACTTCCCCCAGATGCCCCAGCCCACAGCAAGCCTCTGGACACCCAGGGGCTGGGCAGGGCTGGGATCAGTGACCCCATATCCTTACGGATGAGAGTGTCCTATAGCTGCCATAACAAGTGACCACAGCAGGGGCTTCAACCCCACATTCTCTGAGGCCAGGGCGGCTGGCGCCCCTCTCGGCTTGAGGGAAGGAGTCTACTTGTGTCTCCCGGCTGCTAGTGGCTGCACAGTCCTGGGTGTCCCAACCTCCCCTGTGTCATCTCCCTTGGTGGCCTGTGTCTCCGTTTCCCTCTCTTAGGACACCGGTCAGTAGATGAGGGCTCAGTCATCTCAATGTGATCACACCTGAAAAAACCCATTTCCAGTTGAGTTCACATTCACAATTTCTGATAGATGTGAATTTTGGGGACACTATGTACCCAGCTGGTGTCAAATAGCCAGGCCTGGGCCAATGTCTTCAGATATGAATCAGGTGATGTCTCAGTGGCTGTGAGACCGAAAGACAACCCAGGAGAGGCCCACATTGGTCCGTGAGCATCATGTTGGCTGCACTGAAGACGCACCGAGTGGCCACAGGTAGATGCATTGTGCCAGGCCAGGTATGCTCTGGCCCAGATGTGAGCTGACACGTGTGTGCACCGGCTAACACGTATACAGACAGGTGGGCCCTGGCCTGGGTGTGTGCTGGCACAGGTCTGTGAGCCAACACAGGTGTCACCAGCTCACATGTATAGGACAGGTGGGCCCTGGCTCAGGCGTGTTCTGACAGATGTCTGACCCAGGTGTGCTGGCACAGGTCTGAGCTCCTGCAGGTCACAACAAGAAGCAGGTGCTCAGCACCTGCACCACAAGCACAGGGTGCTGGCCTGACGCCGCCTGTTGGTGACAGGAACAGGTCCTCCTGTGGCCCATAGCTGGCGGGCTTTGACCAGAGGATGTGTGACAGCAGCACAGGGACACAGACCTGCTCCTGGGCTGTGCGGCTTCTGCGCTGGCTCAGCTCCTCTGACTCTGACAGGAGGCCTGCAGGGCAGCCGAGGCTGCAGAACCAGAATGATGGGTTTTGGTTTCGGGGCTGGCATTCCTCCTGACGTCAGTGCAGGGATGACGGGACCTATGGGCCCCGACCTGTGAGCGATGTCAGACGCACAGCAGCATTCTCTCCGCGGGAGACGGTCTGCAAGGGGGTCAGGGGAGGTCCAGCCTTGCAGACGGGGCCCGGCACACAGGCGCCTCGTCTCCATGGCCTGTGAGCTCAGTGCCCACACATATCCCACGCTGTCAGGGCTGCTGGGCGTGGGCAGGCCTGGAGGGCCCCCATTTCTGGAGGAGCACAGAGCCCCTATGCCGGTGCCCTCTTGCTGCCCAGAGCCTCATGGGTATCTGAGACCACTGTGTATGCCAGCTTCCACGTCGGTGCTGGAGAAGCCCCCACACTGTCAGCCCTGGGGGACCCGGCGAGGCCCTGGAGCGTCTCCATAGGGCCCTCTGACCCTGCTCTGCCCTGCGGTGCAGGTCCAGTCATTGGGAGTGGATGCTTCTGTGGCTCCATAAAGATGTTCAAGGGGAGGCCTGTTGGAGCCCTCCCCTATGTGCTCCAGATCCCTCCTGTCCTGTCCAGTGGCCCCCACTGCCCCTCCCTCTACCTCCTGCTGGGAGCACATGCCCAGGCCTCCCAGCACCAGCTCCCTGCTCCCTCCTCCTTCTGGTCCAGAAATGAGACTTCTCTGATTTCACCTCTGCATTTCCCCACCCACTGCAGGCCCCCAACACGACCCATCAAACGCCCTACCACCAGGCAAGTTCTAAGGGATGTTCCAGTTCTCCTGTCTCAGGGCCATTGGGACCCTCTTCTAACACGTGCTCATGGGTAGAACCCTGGTTTGGGCCTGTCCAGTGACCTCACAGTCGGGAAACAGCTACGTAGCTCCCTGTAGCCTGTGACCTCCCTCCTCTGCTGGAGGAGGGGAATCCTGGGCCAGCTCTCCCTCTCCACTCTCTGCTGCCCCCCCCCCCCCACACACACACACCCGCCGCCATGGAAATGTGGGGAGGGACCCTGGTCTTGACCTTCTGTTGGGTCTGGACGCCCTGAGAACTCAGGGGCACCCACCTCTCCTCCCGACCCCCCTCACCCCAGCCTGGCACCTGAGGAGTCAGGCTTACCCTGTGGCCTCCAGCTGGGAGCATGTCCTCAACCCCTGGCTCTTGTTTCCTGTGGACCACGGCTGTGGGTGCGTGTACTCACACGAGGTCTGCATCCACCTGTGTAGCCAACTGGGACCCAGGGGAACCTCGAGACCTCATGGGGGTCTTCCTGTCCTGGTTTCTGGTACCAAGCTGGCCCCCAGGCAAGGGCCTCACGGATGCCCAGGCCAGGCTGGGTGTCCTTTCAGCCCGGGCGCCTTGCTGTCTTGGCTGGGGAAGAACTGGGGTCTGGAATCAGGCTGTCTGAGCCAGGCTCTCTGGGGCTGTGCTCCGCCTCCAGCACTGGGATCCTCGGGGAGCCCAGCCCCTCCCCCCCAGATGTGACTCATCCTGGTGTGGGGGGGCACGTGGGCATGGGCGGGTGAGAATGAGGTGAGGTGCATGTCAGCCCTGAGGCCTGAGCTCAGGGCTGGTTTCTGGGAGGAGCACGTGTGACTTGGAGGCTGGGAGAGGGGAAGGGGTAAGGAAAGGGACCCAGCACCCAACCACTTACAAGGCCAGCGGGTTGTCTGGACTCCTGCCTCCTGTCAGCACCGAGGAAACTGCTCGGCACCCTTGACCGGGAACAGGGCCTCCTGATGACAGCCCGAGTTCCTGTGATTCCTGCCCAATGGGTCACGTTTCCACGTATGGGGCCAGCCCATTTTTGTCATAGATCCTGTCCTGTGTCCACGGTGAGTGGCCCCAGAGTTGTTCTCATCCTGGACCCTGTGAATGTGTCCCTGGGACCCGGCCCCACTGGTGGCCTAGTGTCACCACAGGGCCTTAGAAACAACGCAGGAGGAAGACTGGGCGGGGTGGGGGCTGCCAGGAGACTGGCTGTGCAGGTGGAGGAAGGGCCAGTGAGGACAGGTCTCCGGGAGCTGAAAAGGCAGGAAGCAACCTCTAATAAATTCATAAGGCGTCATGATGCACTAAAAAAAAGAAAAAGAAAAGGCAAGAAACAGCTCCCCAGAGCCTCTGGAGGGCCCAGGCCCTGGGCACCTTGATCTCAGGCCCGTGTGGCTCAGACCTCAGACCTCACATCTTTGCATAATAAACGGCTGTTTTCTTTTTTTTAGTTTTTTTAAAAAATATATTTTTATTGATTTTGTACAGAGAGGAAGGGAGAGAGACAGTTAGAAACATCGATGAGAGAGAGTCATCGATCAGCCGCCTCTTGCACACCCCCTACTGGGGATATGCCCGCAACCAAGGTACATGCCCTTGACCGGAATCGAACCCGGGACCCTTCAGTCCCCAAGCCGACGCTCTATCCATTGAGCCAAACCGGTTTCGGCTAAATGGCTGTTTTCTGAGCTGATGGGAGAGAACACGCCGGTGCACCCGCTCTCCTGGGGCTGAGGGGGCAGGGGGTCCCCCGGTGGCACTGGGTGCTGGTGAGTTCCCCTGAAGCGTGTAAAATGCTGTTCTGTGTCTATGTGCATTTTTAGAAACAAGCTCTTAACTTTTATCAGAAGCCCAGAGTTAGGAACATGACTCCATCTGTGCAGGGGGGACTAGAGGGCAAGTGTGCTTTTCTCGATGATTTGCAAAGAATCGAGCTCTTTCCCCACCTCTCCCTGTCTCTGTCTCTCTCTGTCTCTGTCCCTCTCTGTGCCCCTCCATCCCTGGGGCATTTTCCTCTCCTATTTGCTGACTAATACGCCTGGTAACATGCTGCCCGAGAGCTCACGCAGGCCGCATGCTTTCAGGTGTGGCTTCTGGAACTGCTGGGCGGCTCCTGCCCACACCTGGTCTCACCTGTCCTGAGTCAACCCCTGGATCTAGACAGTGCAGGGCCCTCCTCCTTCGGTGTTCACCCATCCAGGTGGTGCCCACCCATCTCAGCGCCCCCTCCACTGGACCCACCTGTGGTTCCCCCTCCCCTCAGTGCCCTGGACTCTTCTCCTCATGGGCGGCCCCTCCTGAGCCTTCTCTGTCACTCTGGGGGACGTGAAGGATTTGCTTGGAGGATGCTGGCTGCAACCTCTTGCTGGGGCCCGAGATGAAGGCCGTGAGACATGGGCAGGGGCCTGGGGTGTACAGGATGGATCAGGGCAGCAGCTCAAAGCAGGACCACCCCGAGGGCGACCGGGCCCTGGCGTGACTGCAAAGCACAAGGCAGGTGCTCCGGGCCTTTCGTCACAGCTGCACCACGTGGGCAACAGGTCCAGGGCCAAGGGGAGTGCACGCTGGTAGAGGCCCTGCAGGGCCAACAGCTATAGCTCCCCGGGGGCTGACACAACCCCTGTCCTGAAGACAGCATCCCTCCTTCCCACACCGACGTGCTCTGGCTCCAGCGCCGGCTCCGGAGGGTGCGGGCGTGTGTGGCGCCTTACGGCCTGGCTGGGGGTTTCTTGTGTGCTGGGCACCAAGTCCAGAGCCTGGTCCAGGCTCCACAGGTTCTGGCCCCGGACCTGCCCACCCTCCAGCGGCCCCTAAGAACCAAGGGCACCCAGTGGGCAGCAGCCTTTGCAAAGAGAACTAAGAGAGGCCTGGCCGGGGGCTTAGTGATCAGGCGTCAACCTGTGAACCAGGAGGTCGCGGTTTGATTCCTGCCCAGGGCACGTGCCTGAGTTGCGGGGTGGGGTGTACTGATCAATGATTCCCTCTCATCTTGGATGTTTCTCTCTCCCCCTCTGAAACCAATAAAAATATGTTGAAAAGAACAAAAGAAAAGAAAACTAGGAGAGGTTCCCACGGCCTCACCGCCCCTCTTTGCCCTCAAAGGCTTCTGGAGATCCATGTGGCCTCTGCCCGCCCCCACCCCCCCGAAGTGGGAGGGGAATGCCATCCCTCCCCAGCTCCCGCTCTGGCCAGCACACTCCCACTACACCGGCATCTGATCCAAAATCCAAGGGAAGAGGCAGGAGGCAGGAGGCAGGCGGCTGCACATGTGTGAGCCGGCAGCCTCTCGGGGCTGTGAGCTCTGAAGCTCACGTGGTGGGGCGTGGGCCCAGGTGGGAGCACTTCCACCAGGGCCCGGCTCCCATGAAGCCGTTTCGCCTCTGCCCACGTGGAAAAGGCTGGCTGGGTCTGTGGTGTTTCCCGATGGATCACGTGTGTGCTGCCGTGAGATGTCTGCAGGTCCTGCTCTGGGAGGGTCCGGAAGAGCCGGGGGCTGAACCCGCTGTCCTTCTCCTCGTCCGGGGAGCTCGACCCTGACAGCTGCCCTCCGCCCTCAGGGCCTCCGCCTGTGCTGGCTGCAGATCCCTGGGAGCGAGCCCAGCCGGGGAGTGGGGGCAGAAGATACAGGAATGAACCCCCAGATGCCAGGCCCTCTGGTCAGCAGGAGGCAGGGCTGCCGTGTCCCTTGTCTGAGTGATGTCTCTGAGGCCCAGCACCAGCCACTTTGGGGACCAGCACAAGCACACGGCCCTGTGGGGGACCTGGCCACTGCAAGGGCAGGAGTGTGGATGACCGTTTGCATGAGGAGATGGTGTTGTGGGAACATGGGCCGGAACACGAACAGCTGAGAGACGAGTCCTTAGCTGGGAGCTGGCGGGGCGAGGTGGCCACATCCTCTGTTCTCTCGGCTCTGTCTGTGGAGTCATTGCAGTTTCATGGACCTGGGCTGGAGCCCTCTCACTCCCCACCCCACCTGCATGGCAGTCCACGCAGACGGAGGAGGTGGGAGACCCCCCGGCTGGGACTGGGGTTCCCTGTCTCCCTCACCCCTCTTGGGGCACCTGGGCTGGTTGGGAGGATCTGTGGGGATGCAGAGGAGCTCCTCTGATGACTGGCCTCCGGCCTCCAGTCCTGCCAGGGGCTCCTCCTGGTGTCTGGAGAGGAGGCTGAGGTCCCAGCGACGGGGGATGCAGGTTGTAGAGGAGGGGAGGCCAGCGGGGGGTGTGGGATGAAATTTCTCACCAGCCCTGGTTCCCTTCCTTTGCCGTCACCTGTTGTCCCCCCAGGGAGCCCCGTGGAGAATGAGGAATCCGCAGGTGGGCTCAGCTGTGCGGGGAAAGCCTGATGGAGGCGAGGGGGGCCTGGGGGAGCCGGGCGGCAGGTTGGAGGGCAGGCCTGTGGCACTCGCGCACAGAGTAGGGGGTGCTCTGAGCTGGGGCGGGGTTCTGGGTTGATGACCAGAGCAGAGAGGGGTTTGCTGAGGAGAAGGAACAGGGATTTTAGTAACAGGGCTTTCTAGCCTGAAGCAAACATGGGAACGTGCTGTGAAAGTAAAGCCGGAAAGGCCAGGGAAGTGAAACATTAAAGAAGCACAAGCCGGCGGTGGCGGCGTGGTCGAGACCAGCCCTGGCTGCACCGTGGACACGATGAGGGGCCCTCTCTCGCCTCCTCGGGGACCAGTGGCCAAGCTGGTGTTGGAAGGAGGCTTTTGGGAGCGGGTGGGGGGTGCTGGCCTGGCTCCACACCCCAGGAAGCAGGGGTCAGAGGGCTACACCCGCCTCCCCCGATGGACGAAACAGACCCCTTGGCCTTCGTTTGTGCACAGGGATTTGTATTTTGTTGGCGGCACAACCGCTCCATGTTGTCTTCCTCATTTCCTAAGTGAAAAGGCCGCAGCACAGAGAGGGTGAGCCACTCGCCCAGGGCCTCTCTCAGGTTCTCATCCAGCATTCAGAACAGTTACACTCCTGATGGGTGTGACGGGCCCTGAGGGACCCTTTAATAATCATCCCTCGAGGGCATGTGCCCTGATGCTCTGTCTCTCTCTCCCTTTTCCTCTGAAATCAATAAAATATACTTTAAAAAAGTCATCCCACAGCTCTCCCGGTGAGTTTCAATGAGAGGCCTCCTCTCTCCCAGATTCCTGGGCTCCTCAGAGGAAGGTGGCCCCGGCCCACCCAGCCCAGGAACAGGCTGTTCCAGGGGCTCCTGGGTGATGTCCGTCCCCCTGGGTGGGGCTGTCCTGGCCGGCAGGCCCCCATGTGCTGTGGGTCAGGTCGACTCTTCCCAGCTGGTCCCTGAGGTCCCTGATGTGCAGACTGAGGAGCATGGTCTTACACTCTGGCCTTCCTCACAGAGCCCTGGTGGATGGGGGCACTCACACTCAGCCCTGCTGGCCTCCCTGGGATGCAGATCTCGTGGGGTCTCTCCTCACAGAACAGGAAGGAGGGCCCTCACCCCAGGGCTAAAGGACAGTGGCCCGAGCAGGGCCGGGCCCTGCTGCAGGCAGGAAGTGTCAGCGGGCTCTGGGACCTCCACACGCCCGGCTGCCGGTGCCCTGGGCCGCCCCCGTGCCCTGTGGCCTCGTCCCGCCTGCAGGGTCCGTCCAGCCTGCCCCACGCTGGGCCGGGGCCACGGCAGCTCCGCACACATCTGGCCGAGCACAGGCTCTTGTGGTGGTGTCACAGCCCGGGAATGCAGGAAGACAGTCTGGGGTCCTGGCACAGAGGCATGGCCGCACACCAAGAATGTGCCTTGTCGAGAGATAATTATGCGTCTAGGGGATTCTCGCAGCAAGCCCAGTGGATGCCACCGGCTCTGTTTATGTTACTGAGGCCCGAGGCGACAGGGATGTGCCGACTGGAAAAGCGTCTCGCCCCTCAGGAGATGGAGCCGCTGGCAGGCGTCCACTCCCGGGGACCAGGTGTGGGCCCTAAGGGGGCGGCAATGGGCCGGGGTGAGGGGTGAGCCGGTGTGGAGGCCATGGCAGCCCAGGAGGTGGAGGCGGAGGGTGCAGGCGGCGCTCAGTCCTGCTGGCCTGTGGGGGCGGGACCCGCGCCTGGGTGTGCAGCCGTGGGCAGAGGGGCTGAATGACCCCATTGTGTGCGCGAGGCCAGCAGAGCCCGCCCAGTGGCGGCGGGCGGGGGGGGGGGGGGTAGGAGGGGAGGATGTGGGTTTTCTAACTTCTGCTCCATCGGGAAAGGGCTGCCTGCCTCTTTTAGAAAACTTGGAGCTCCCAGCCCAGCATCCAGCATGGAAAGTGGCGTGAACTCACTGCCCAGATTTGGTGAATTTCTTTCAAGATTGCTTAAGCCGTGTTTCGTGTCTGTTCATGCATGTACGTGCGTGTGCACTCACACAATGTATGATAACGTTTGCATTGTGGTGAAACACGTAACATAAACTGGACCACCTGACCATGCCCAGGCACTTGGCTCAGGGGCAGGTGTACTCACCCTGCTGTGCAGCCATCAGCAGTATCTCCAGAACTTCCCATTGTCCCCAACGGGAATCTGTCCCCTCCACATGTTACCTGCCCCCAGGTCCCAGCAGCCACCTCCATGGCCTGTCTCTATGGTTTCATCTATTCTAGGCCCTCACATGAATATAATCATATAATATCTGTCTTTTGTGTCTGGCTTCTTTCACTCAGCATAACGTCCTTGAGTACCATTCATGTCGTGACATCTCAGAGTTGCCGCCTTCTTCTTCTTCTTCTTCTTCTTCTTCTTCTTCTTCTTCTTCTTCTTCTTAATATATCTTTATTGATTTAAGAGAGGAAGGGAGGAGAGAGAGAGTTCCTTTTTCTTTTGAGGCTGAATAGAATTCCGTTGTGTATACTGGACCACACCTGTTTATCCATTTGTCTGTCCATGGGCGTGTGGGTTGTGTCCATGTTCGGGTGGTTGTGAGTAAGGCTGTCATGAACCAGGCTGTGCAAATGCTGTCTATTCTTCTGTTCAAAACATAATGTTAGCGGCGGAAGAGCAGCTCCCGGAGCTACCGACAAGGGAGGCCAGGTTCAGTTCAGGAACCTCGGTACTTGGGTTGGAATGAAAGAATTCCGAGCTAAGAAACAAACCATAGGGAAAGTTTCCTGGGAAAGTCACAGAGGTAGTAGAAGGGCCATTGGAGCTCAGGAAAAGGAGGGAGGGAGACACGCCTTGAGGGACAAAAGAGGGAGGGGAGGCTGGGGCATGCTCCTGGAGAGCTGAGTAGGGGCCTCTGTCCTAGGGCTTTTACCTCAGGTCTCAGGGGAGGATCCTCAGAATACTCATCAGCTCTCCCCAGGGGGTTTCCTCAGGGCTGTGGTCTCCATTGATTGGTCGGAGTCAGGTCAGGTGACATTAATTAATGCAGGTGGCCCTGATGTCGGCCATGGTTTCGGGATGAGGCCCAGAGTGTCTGCACCTGGGGTGGTGTTTCCTGGGGTGTACCCTCCCCCAGGGCCCAAAGTCCCTGAAAGCCACCAGAGGCAAAGGCACCTCCCAAGGGGTCCTCTCCCCACCCCTATGAGATGCTACACCCTGGTTCCAGCGTCATGGGTGTGTGCATGTGTGTTCAGGCGTGAACGGGCATGTGCAGGCATGAGGGGTGTGTGCAGATGTGTGCGGGCACGAGCAGGCATGGAGATCTGTAGCAATGATGCCGTGTCTCTGGACGGATGGCATGGCTGCCCTGAGCTAGAGGGTGGGGACTCCTCCTTAACCCACTTTTGAGAACAGACGTGGAGGGGCTTGTTTTTAACATCACAAAATGACTATTGTTCTACTTATAAAAATAAAAGTGAAAGTGCCCGTTGTTCCCAACCTGAAGAATCTGTCCAATCTGTGCACAGCATTTCTCCACTTACACACATGGGCATGTCTCCAGAATTTTCAAAACGAGGATGACGTTATAGCGACTGTTTACTGGCTTGATTTTTGAAGTTTAAGGTCACGCAGGCAGATGTCCGTGACCATGAATGAGGCTAATGGTTGCCTGGGATGCAGTGAGGAGGTCGATGAGCGTATCTCCTGCGATTGTAAGCAGTGCCCAGGAACACCAGCTCTTCTCATCTGTCCTTCCCACCAGTGCCTAGAGGGCCGCCCAGGGCGTGGAGAGGCTGGTGCTTGTGCCTGAGTGAGCGGGACAGGGTCCCCACCCCGGGGACAGCCCACTGGTCACACAGGCTCCCACAAGGGGCAGGAGGAGTTGGTTGCTATGGCAGCAGCCCCTCTGCCCTCCCCCACCCACTGCCCCATGGCAGTGTCTAAGATGCAATGCCATCTCCTGGTCTGCGGAAAGGACATGCGAGGAGAGAGAGTGAGGACAGGAGCGTCCAGCTGTCATTCCCACGCAGGCTCGGCCACTCTCCCGGTGACTGGGCGTCCGGCCCGGCCCGGCTCTCTTCAGTCCTCCCTTCAGGACCACAGCCAGAGTGAGGACACAGACCTGTGCCCGACCCCAGCACTTCAACGTTAATGAAGAGGAAATGAGAATCAGGGAGTACTCATGAGGCTCGCCTCAGTGGCCTGCCCGAGGGGCCATGGTGGCTGATCTCTGAGACTCAGGGTTGAGGACTGCGGTGGGTGTGTGTGACAGGGGCCTGGGGAGTGGGGGTGAGGGCCGTGGTTGTAACCAGGTGAGGGCCCAGGGTCTAGTCCATGCAGATCCTCGGCCCAGCCTCTGGGGCGTCCTGGGCTGAGACAGCTCAAGCCCCACCAGGCCCGACGCGGAGGCCAGGCTGCCCACTGTTTCTTGTCGGCTGCTCACTTTGAAACTCAAGAAGTCTGATGATAACATCGCCAGGGACAGAGCGGGCCTGCTGCTAATTACCATTTGACATTCTGGCTGAGCCCCACGCGGGGGGACCATAAAAAGCTCATTCATGTGGATCAGGGCAACTTCAAATGCAGGCCCCCCATGTGGGCAGCAGGCCCCCCCCAGGGCGGCTACTGGGTCTGAGGCTGGCGTGGAGCAGAGGCTGGTGAGGTTAAACAGACGGACATTCATTCTGTGAGGAGGAGCCGTTCCTCCAGAGGCGCTGGTCCGAGTTGTGTTCCCCCCACAAGACCCAGGAGCCTCTGGGGCTCTCAGGGGGGAGGTAAAGGCCCCCTGGCCAGCCGTCTGGCCCGGTGTGCAACCCTTGTGTGTTCCTGCTCCCAAGAGGCAAATGCCTTCTCCAGCCTCGCTTCTCCCGGCACCTGGGAAACGGTCACGCGTGGAAACCGCCGACCTGCCTGGAAGGGCCTCGTTTTCCCTGGGCGGTGTCAACGTTTCTGCACTTTTCACAGGAAGATGTTGCTCTGATTTTTCTTTGCATAACTAAGCATACAGTGTCTGTCAGTTCACCCACCCGCAGAGCGAGGACCGAGCCGGGACAGAGTCTGGTCCGTGCTCCGGAGTGCCAGCCAGCTCCATGGTCTCGGTCATGGAGCCCGACACCAGCACTCCTTTCTCCGGTGGGTCGCCTGCCTCCATGGAGTGGCTGTGGCCACATTGGCCGACAGTTCAATGCCCAGGCCCAGACGATGGAGTCAGACTCACAAGACCCTCGGATGGTCCTTATTGGGACGGTTCCCTGGCCGATGGGTGGCCGTGCCCACCTCGGGGGTGAAACCAGCTGCTTCCATAAACACAACGTGGCCCCTCCGCATGATGGGCCTGCTGGGCCCCAGGAAGATGAGCACCAGCACCAGGACCGGAGAACATGATGTTCAGGGGAAGAGCCAGACACAGAAGGCCACGAGGGCGCGAGCGACCCCACCGATAAGAAGCTACTGGAGCAGGAGCTCTTGGGGAAGCTGATTGGAAGCTGATTGGCAGCTGTCGGGCTGGAGCGGGACGGAAGTGCCTGCCCATGGTACAGGCTTTCTTTTTGGGGCACGGACGGTAATTTGAAACAAGACAGAGGTGGAGGCTGCACGACATTGTGAATGGACTAAATGTCACTGAATTGTGCACTTTAAAATGGTTAAAATAGTTCATTTTATGTGCAGATTTTACCTAAAAGGAAAAAAAAAAGCTGTCTGCAGAGTTCCCTGAGGCCAGAGCCCAGGCCACGGAAGGCTGCACGCCTCCCCTTTGTTTGCTGGACACTGGAGAGAAGGAAGGTTTAGGGGTGCACAGGGACGGTGCCCCTTCCCATCTGGCTGACCTCCCACCGTGGGTGCTTGGGAGGAGGCAGAGCCAGGATGAGAGGAAGACCAAGATAGTGGGAAAGGTATGGAGCTGGAGTGGTGTCTTCCGTAAAATTCATTAGGTTTAAGGTGGTGTGTTTTATTTCTACAGGTTTATGTTTTCTATGTTAAGCATGAGTAGAAGTGTGCCATCCTTTCCCTGCCGGCGCTGTGTCTCCTGCAGAGCTGATGTGCTGTGAGAGGCCCGTGCAGAACGGAAAGTGCTGCGAGTCTGCCTCAGCCCAGGGAAGCCATGCGGAGGGTGTCCTTTGTTGGGACGTGACTAAGCCTCAAGGGTGTGGGGTGGGCTGTGTGGGAGGCCAGGAGGACCAGGCTGCAGCCAACGTTTCCAAGGAGGGGGCTGTAGCCTGGTGTGGACAGGGGAGGGGTGCGTGTGGGTGGGAGCCTGAGTCACTTCTAACCCAGGGACAGTTCAGGGCAGACAGCCCCCAGCTGCCCTACATCCTGAGGGACCAGTTTTCCTTTGGGAGGTTGAGCCCAGGGGCTTGGGTGGTTCTCCACATGCCCTACCTTGGGAAGCCCTGGCTGTTTTAGCCTCAGCAGACCAGGCACCCAGAAATCAGGACCTGTCCTCTGAACATACAAATTCAAAGTTAGTGAGAACCACTTCCAGTGTTTCCATGGTGACATTAAAAGTCCTAAAGTGCCCAGTCGGTGTGACTAAGCCATTGAGCATCGACCCAGGAACCAAGAGATCGCAGGTTCGATTCCTGGCCAAGGCACATGCCCAGTTGTTGTCTCTATCCCCAATAGGGGGTGAGCAGGAGGCAGCTGATCTACCATGATTCTCTCTCATCATGGATGTTTCTATCTCTCTCTCTCCCTCTCCCTTCCTCTCTGAAATCAATAAAAATACATTTAAAAACAACAACAACAGAAAAAAACCCCAATAACCTGGGAACAGGCTGGGCAGGGGCTGGGAGGGGCCTGCCACAGGGGCCTTGATGGCCGCAGAGCCAGGCAAGGGGCTCGGCTCAGAGCTTCCGTGTGACCACAAGCCACTGTGGCAAGTAGGATGTTCCTTGATGAGGCAAACCTTCCTCGACCGCCAGGACTCTGGGGTGGCCGTAGCCGGGCAACACAGGCCGTCTCCACGGCACTGGCCCCTGAGGGGATCCAGGTTTGCATCTGCTGGAGGGAGCTGTTGGGTTGCTGTGGGGCTGGATCCTTAGGTTGTGGAGATGGAGACTTCAGACTCCCCGCGTCAGGAGTAAATGAAGGCGGGTGAAGAATGAGTGTGGGGGGCGGGCACCCGTCGGGGCCCCTGAACATTGTGGCCTCTCGGCTTTGTTGGTCCTCTGGCAGCTGACGGGCAGGCTGGTGGGCAAACACAGAGAAAATTGTGACGGGAGCAGAGGCTTGTTGACCAAACGGGAAAAAACAAGGCGTCAAGCCTGAGAAAAGACTCAGATGGCAAACACGGAGGGAACACTGACCCTGCTCCAGGTCGGGACCCATATGCAAAGCAGCTCCCACCATCCTCTGAGGCACTGTCTCCTCTGCAAATTGGGGCTCCCCCCTCCCCCAGTCAAATCCCGCCATTTGCCATGCCTCAGGCTGTACAGCTCCATGGGCTCTCTCTCTGGGCATCACAGCCATCCCCGGGAGGTAATTATGGGGTGTCACCCTGGGCGGGATTGAGGGGGCTGGAGAGAGTTTCTGTGTGGGCAGGAGCAGAGCCAGATAAGAGCAAGAACCCCCATTGCCTGCAATCTGGGCATGGGCAGGAGAGCACACGGCATCAGTCACAACAGCCAGAATGTGGGAACAATTAGGTTTGCACTGAACAAGGTCCAGGCACCCAGAGTTCAGTGCTGACTCAGGCTGCGGCACTGATGAGCCCTAAAAACCACCCTTCTCTGTGAAGAAGTCACAGAGGCCCGGTGTCGTACAATTCCACGTGTGTGAAACGTTCAGGGAGGGAACATCCAGAGGCAGGTGGCATGTCCATGGTCCTAAGGGCCCGGCGGAGCTGGGAGTGACAGCTGATGGCACGGCCCCCTTTCCGTGTGGTTTTAAATGAGGTTGCGGTGACGATGGCACGGCCTTGTGAACGTGCTCAACTCATGCTCTTAAATGGGAGATTTTATGGTGTGTTCTCTCTCTGTGAAGCTGTTTGACGAGAGGGGGGGGGGGGAGAGAGAGAGAGAGAGAGAGAGAGAGAGAGAGAGAGAGAGAGGAGAGAGGTGTCAAGGCAGCAGAAGAGGAGGGAACCGCGGGGAGCAGGCCGGGTGGAACAGGAGATGTAAATAACGCAGCATGAGCCGAGGAGGTGA
Organism: Pipistrellus kuhlii; assembly: GCF_014108245.1. Classification (NCBI taxonomy): domain Eukaryota; kingdom Metazoa; phylum Chordata; class Mammalia; order Chiroptera; family Vespertilionidae; genus Pipistrellus; species Pipistrellus kuhlii. Next base: position 3,475,203 of record NW_023425545.1, read on the forward strand.
CCTGCCTTGACCTGGCCCCGCCTGCTTCGCGTGCAGGACAGACCGGGGCTCTGGGCAGGGGGGCTGACTGTCACCTCAGCGGGCAGCACCCTCATTCTGAGACTTCCTCCTTCCTCCTTCCTCCACTTCTCAGAAGTGACGACAGTGGTGATGTCTGCAGTTGCTTGTTTTATTTTTAATTTTTCTTTGGGGGTGGGGACCAACAAGCTTACATCAGTCCTAACAGCTGGGCGGACACTCACTGGCCCATGAAACTCAGAACAAGAGCTGGGTTTCTAATGGAAGCCAGTTCCCCTCAAGGAGTGGGTCTCACTGTGCCTCTGAGAAGCTGGCCGTGTGTAACCCACACAACATAAACATTTGGGAACAGGCTGCTCCCATGAACATGGATGCCCAGGAGTCCGTCAGAATGCCACCTCCCATGGGACCAGACCCTCCACGTTCCATACAAACACCCCACTTGGCTTGTCTGGCTGTGGTTGTCCCGGGGGTGAACTGGGACGGCTGCCTCCTCCTGTGGGAATAATGACACCCAAGCAGCGGTGCACCTGCCTGGTGCTGACCTCTGACCTGAGATTCCAGGAGTGAGTCTCGGTGACTGTGGCAGGGTTCTGGATGAAGGAGACATGTGGAGTCAGATAGCCACTGGCTCCCGGGAGTCCAAGGTCAGACGCAGGTACAAGTTCAGCTGAACCATGTCAGTCTTCCCCATCTCACCTCCAGTTTCTTTTTAAATAACTTTTATTGATTTCAGAGACAAAGCAGGGGAGAGAGAGAACATAAATAATGAAAGAGGATCATGGATCGGCTGCCTCCTGCTCGTCCCACACCGGGGATCAAGCCCACAACCCAGGCATGTACCTTTGACTGGAATCGAACCCGGGACCCTTTAGTCCACGGGCTGACGCTCTATCCACTAGGGCTCAACTTCAGTGTTTTGTTTTGTTTTTGTTTTTAGTTTTCTATTAAAAGGGGGACAAGGAGCTGCTGTGAGAGGACCCCCTCCCCGGCCACATTTCCCAGATCTGACCGCCTAGCATTGCTGCTGCCCAGAGCTGCCTCCATCTCCAGCAGCATCCAGAGACCCTGGGCCACAGAGTGGTCCTACGGAATGCTTTGTGTGTGAATAAATGAGTTATCGAATCACAGATGACCTTCCTCACTCACCCATGGGGTGCAATGTCTCTCCCCCCTAAAACTCCCACAGACACGCAGGTTCCTGCAGGAGCCTCAGTCCTGTGCTGCACCTCCCAGACCCGGTTTGTGCCAGGCTCCACCTGCTGCAGATTTGGGGACAGTGTAGACACATGTGCGGGTGCGGTGTGGGTGTGTCCCCCCCTCCTCCCCCAGTGGCCTGGGCGGCTGCCCAGCAAATGTTTCCTGCTGACGCCAGCACATTTCTGCTTTAATCCAACGCCTGCCGCGTACCAAGCACGTGGTGAAAATATGCACACACAGCCCGTTGATTTCACTGTGTTGCAATTCATTCCCTCAGCAACTTTCTGGCCGATGCCTCCAGAGGTGCGGAGGCAGTGCTGCGATCTCACTTCTCCAAGGGCCGGCCTTCCCGGATCCCAGGGGTGTGGCAGGAAAGGCGTTTGGGGGGATCTGTCTGCCAGCAGTGCGTCTGACCGCAGCCATTAAGAGGTGAAATCGCCTTTTCACTGACCTGTTCCTGTCTGGACCGGCAGCCGGAGCCGCTCTGGGTCCTCTCGGCAGGTGGGACGTGGCCACGGTCCCGGGCTGCGTCTGTGGTTTCCCGGACCCTGGCACGCTAGGCCCTGCTGGGTCATGGCCTCAGTCCCCTCATGGCTCCTGTCAGCATCCTCAGCTGCTCCCCACATGTGGGGCTCCGGCACCGGGGTCCTTGCAAGGGAACTGGGCAGGGGCTCCAGGCCGGAAGCATCTCAGATGACCGTGTGGCTTGTCTGGTGCTTCCCCCAGGGCTGCCTGGCCCATCCTGCCAAGGCCCCTTTATCTGGGAAACACCAAAGACCGGACAGCGTGTGCCCCGCTCCCAGACCGGGAGAGGCGTGTGTGACCCACTGGCACACCGGGGCCGGAGCCTCCTGTATCCCATGAGGAGGCGACAGTGAGCGGACGTCTCAGGCACCCACAGTGAAGAGCTGCGGACAGACCGTCTGTCCCCAGGCCAGCCCTGCCAATACCGCCCGTGCCCCTCCGGGACCCCACTCCCAGCCCGACTGGGTGGTGTGAGGGGCCCTCCCTCCAGGTTCTGTGTGCACCCCGTGCAGGAAATCCCCCGCGTGTCCCCAGCAGCCCGCCATGTTCCCATGGGGTGGGTGCTTGGACTGCACGCTGGTCTCTGCTCCCGATCCCCAGCAATGTGAGGAATGCCGGAGCCTGGGGTCTGAATGTAAACAAGGCGTCTGTGTCAGGAGGGCAGTGACCTCCCCGTGAACCCTGGGGCACCCGATGCCTGGGCTGCCCGTCTGAGTCTCGGGCTCCTGGTTACACAACCTCTCAGCTCTCACAAACTCGGAGTTCGAATCAGGACCGAGCTTTCAAGACCCAGAAAAGTTGCCTCATTGTTTTCCCGTATCTTTTCTCGCTGTAGGTGTGCTGCCTGGTCAGCAGCCACACAGGACCAGCGCCGCCTGTGACCCCGGCAGTGACCTCCTGCTCCAAGCCTGGACCAGGGTCTGACCCAGTGAGAGCCACGCCGGGCGCCTTGGCCCCAAAGGCAGAAAGAGAGCCACGAAGGGGCAGCCCCATTGCAGTGTGGGGTGTAGAGGGGGCAGCTGGCCCGCAGGAAGGCATTGCAGGAAGGAAGCGGGGATCACGCGCGAGATCTGGAGGTTCTGCCGTAGCCGATGGGAGCTCTGATAGAGAAACGTACACACAGGGCGTGTGGAGGCCATGCTGAGGGTCGGGGGCAGGACTTCCGCATGTTCTCAGTTTGCTTGTTCACAGGGAAAACAGCACACAGTGGAAGCAATGCGTGTGGGAAGGGCTGAGACCGAAGAGCCAAGGTGTGGTGGGCAGTTAGACGGTGATCCTGGGTGGAGACACAGTGCCCCCTTGATTACCCCTTGCCCCCGACACAGAGACCTCAGGAGCAGCGGTGTCCACACCCCCAACATCTGATGTCCCAGCCTCTCTGCCGGCCAGGGAGGTCTCTCAGCCGCAGCCAGACCCTTCCTGTCTGCACACTGGGCCCAGCTACAGCCACTGCGGGACCCTCCCCTCTGCCTTCTGGGGCCTCTCTCAGCGCCTGGGGTTCTTTTTAAGCCCAGGGTTCCCCGGGTAACAGGGTTGGTTTATTGGAGTGGACAAGGCCTCACTGGCAGCCAACACCCTGGGGACCCTCTGTTAGAAGGGAAGGGAGGAGAAAGTGATTCTAGAAAAATCTTCATGCAATTGTTGAGGCTGAGGCCTCTATCCCCGACGAATCTCTTCCATCCGCCTGGATCCACCTCGGGCTTCTCAGGGATCAGTCATCCGACAGGGCCATTCATGGGGAAAGTGCCTTCTCGCCCGGGGTGGCTGCATCATCCCTCCAGTTTCCCTTAATTGCCTGACATTTCAACCACAGGACATGCAGAAGGGGAAGTGAGAGGGAGGGGCGGGCACAGGGTGGGGTTTCCTGCTGTGGTCCCAGCAACCCTGGACAGACCCTCTACCTGCACCCGGGACACTGCCCACTCTGCTCACCACCAGCCCCCTCCCCCCGCCAGCCCTAACACACACGGGAACTTCCAGATCTTAAGCCTGATTTTTTTGTGTGTGTGTGTGTGTTTGTTAATCCTCACCTGAGGATTTTTAAAATATATATATTTTATTGATTTTTTACAGAGAGGAGGAGAGAGGGATAGAGAGCTAGAAACGTAGATGAGAGAGAAACATCGACCAGCTGCCTCTTGCACACCCCCTACTGGGGATATGCCAGCAACCAATGTACATGCCCTTGACCGGAATCGAACCTGGGACCTTTCAGTCCGCAGGCCGACGCTCTACCAATGAGCTAAACCGGTTTCGGCTGAGGATATTTTTTTCATTGATTTTTGGAGGTAGTGGAAGGGAGACAAAGACATCGATGTGATTCGGCCCGTGTGGGATGGATCCTGCAACCAAGTCACATGCCCTTTGACTGGAATCAAACCCGGGAGCATCACACCATGCAGCATGGTGTTTTGAATATGATTGGCATGTAGCTCCCATATAAGATTTTTTTCTTTTAAAGACAAAATCAGTTGACTTCTTACATAAAGCAAGTGACCCTGTCTCTTGTACTTAGGCCCTGCTGCCTTGCATTCTGTACGAGCTCAATGGCCCTGTGAGGCCACGTGGGGACGTGCGTTCTGATGGGGAGATTGTGGGCGCCCTCCATGGCGTGTATCAAGCGTGAAGTGGCCGAGTTTCTAGAGAGCCCACCTCCAGCTGCTGCCTGTGCTGGCACGGGCTCCGCCAGGCTCTGCACCCTGACTCCACTGCACACATCTCCCGGTCTGGGCCTGGGTTCTTGACCGGCCGACGCCGGCATTTCTCAAGAGGGCTTTGGGATGGTGGATGAGGACAGCCTGAGTCACAGTACCTTCTGGCTGCCCTGGACAGTCCAGGCCCCAGCCCCTAAGGGCACGTTCCACAGCCCCGACTGATCTCCTCGGGCAAAATGGTCGCAGCAAGGGGGGGCAGGCCTGGGCTGACCCCGGGACAGGGTGCTGTGGTCACCATGGACACGGGGGTCCGGAGGGGGGGGCTTGCCCCACCCATCTGCACCCGGGGCTTCATCACAGCAGGTTGGGATGGTAGGTGAGAGAGCTGACACTGCGTGTCCCACGGCTCCTTCCCAGCGTGAGACCGATATCTTCAGGAAAGAGAAACCCGCATAGCTCTAGGTGACAAACACAGCCGTGGGGCTTCACTGAGCATGAGCTGGGGAAGGGAGGACAGAGATTCTGAGAGGTTCGACTGAGGGAGAGAGGGACTCTGGAGAAGACAACCAACTTCACTTGGACGGGCTGGGGTGGGGGGGGGGGGAGAGGGCAGGGTGTGGAGCACAAGGGATTCGGGGGAACGGAGGGAAACCAGGAAGGGCCATGGGGAGAGTTCCCATGCCCAAAACTGCCGTCTGTGACCAGCGCACCTTTGGAAGGCAGCTGCTCCTGAGACTCACAGAGAAGCAAGGCCAGGCAGTGAGGGAACAGGAGGCTGATTACCTGACTTAGAAATGGAATAGAGGTGTGCCTCCTGCTGACTCGCCCTGAACCAAAGTGAGTGCTAGCGACTCAGGAGCGGCCCTGAACCCATGTGCCCTTGACCCTCCTGCTCCGCCCGGCCCGGGGCAGCCTCCAGCCCTGCTGCTCTAGGTAGCAGCTCAGTCAGCAGAAGGGGATGCTTCTTTTCAGGTCAATGACGCCCCTTGAGGAGGCAGAGTGGCCAGGAAGGCCTTGGTCATGTGTTCCCACATGAGCAGGGAGGGGGCAGGAGCACCCCATGTATGCAGAGTTTTGGGGCTGGGGTTGGGGGAGGGGGAAGGAAGAAGCAGGAGAAGATCTGTTTTGAGCCTCATCCTGAGGTCAAAGAGTCGCCGCTGGAAACGAGTTCCTCTCTAAGATGAGTATTGCAGCCGCCGCCATGAGCTCCACACGCTGCCCCATGAGCCCACACGCTGCCCCGTGAGCCCCACACGCTGCCCCCGTGAGCCCCACACGGTGCCCCCGTGAGCCCACACGGTGCCCCCGTGAACCCACACGCTGCCCCGTGAGCCCACACGGTGCCCCTGTGAGCCCACACGGTGCCCCGTGAACCCCACACGGTGCCCCCGTGAGCCCACACGCTGCCCCCGTGAGCCCACACGCTGCCCCCGTGAGCCCCCACTCTGCCCCCGTGAGCCCCACACGCTGCCCCCGTGAGCCCCACACGGTGCCCCGTGAGCCCCACACGCTGCCCCCGTGAGCCCACATGCTGCCCCGTGAGCCCACACGGTGCCCCCGTGAACCCACACGCTGCCCCGTGAGCCCACACGGTGTCCCCGTGAGCCCCACACGGTGCCCCCGTGAACCCACACGCTGCCCCCATGAGCCCACACGATGCCCCCGTGAGCCCACACACTGCCCCGTGAGCCCACACGCTGCCCCGTGAGCCCACACGCTGCCCCTGTGAGCCCCACACGCTGCCCCGTGAGCCCACACGCTGCCCCCATGAGCCCACACGCTGCCCCCGTGAGCCCACACGCTGCCCCCGTGAGCCCACACGGTGCCCTGTGATCCCAGATGATACTCGGTGTTGAGGTTGTCACGTGGCAGGTCTGATGCAGATGGCACACTCTGGGCTGTGTGGTCCCCATTGTTTGCATCCCCTAATCACTGTCAAAGGTTTTATATGGTGTGGAGACCCCGGCCGGTCAGTTAAGAGGGGACCCTCCAGGCACAGCAGGGCAGGGATGGGGGAGACCCAGGACTCAGCTGGGGAGGGTTTGGAGTGAGAGAAACTCCTGTTAGGTTAGGCTCTGTCTTAGGAAGGGAGCTCGTGGTCCTGCAGCTGCAGATGGGGGAAGGGGCGGCTGTGGGCCCAGAAGGGGGAACAGGGCAAGGCCAGGGGGCACCTGTGGGCAGTTGCACCCCACAAGCTGTGGCCAAATGAGAAGGCACTGGAGGCTGGAGAGGGAAACCCCGACCTGAGCAGCCTCACTTCCCACCACAGGAAACCTGTGCTGAGAAGTGGGCCCAGACGCGAGGCCCCATGCCAGCTCCAGGGGGGGTGGCCCAGAGCTGGGGGTGGGGGGTGGAGGGTGGGGGAGGGGTGGAGAGAGGGGCTGCACCTTGGGAGGGACCCCCACCTTCACTCACCAGGACTTGGGGGAGCGAACTCTGTTTCACGTCCCCCACACCTTCCCATCAATGACACTATCCAGAAGACTTCCCAAATTGTGACCCAAAGGATAAATTTTTTGTTAATCCTCACCCGGGGATACTTCCCATTGATTTTTAGAGTCGAAGGGAGAGGGAGGGACAGAAAGAAACGTGATGTGGGAGAAACACATCGATTGCTTGCCTTCCGCATGCACCCCAGATTGAGCCTCCAACCAAGGTGTGTGCCCTGGACCAGAATCAAACCCAGGACCCTTCAGTCTGAGGAAGAATGCTCTGCCCGTTGAGCACCCCGGCCAGGGCCGAACAGACACATCACTGTGTTCAGGACTCACTTCCTGGCACCTGCTGGCCCCTCTCCTGGCTTCTGCTCCTTGTCATCTCACATTCCCAAAGTGCTGCCTCGGGGCCCATGGAAACCGAGGGCCTGGCCTCCCCCGCGCTCTCGGTTCCGCTTCCCCTCACCACTTCTCCTTCAGCCCAGCTTGCTTCTTCCTCCTACCCCCTCTTGCTCCCTGTCTCGGCGTATCTTCCGGGCACAAATTTTATTATTAAATACCTCATTTCCAAAGTATGTGTGAAAGCAGCTGGCCCTGTAGCTGGGGTAACATCTGCAGGGGCGGCATCAGGGAGCCCTGCCCTCCTGGCCTCACCCGCCCCCCCCCACTAGCAGGAGAGCAGGTGCAAGGGGCCCTGAGGACATGGTCCTTCACCCCCAGCAGGTACGGCTGTGGGAGCTCATGGGCACGGAGTGGGGGACATGCTTCCCATTGGACACCCTCGGCCCTGCCCAGGGCACAAGTGACCGCCCTGCTTGTCCAGCTCCCTCCCTGGGTGTCTGACCTGCAGGTCTGTGGCTGTGGAGCCACTGCCCTCTGGGCCTGGGGCAAGGACAGGCTCACAGGGGGCAAAGCTAGAATCCTGTCAGGCCCCTGCTGGGTGCCCCTAGGGGCCCTCCCATCATGGCCCAGCACTCCTTCCTCCCATGGGGCACGGGGACATCCTTGGGTCTGGCAGGATTTCACCCTCACTCCTTCTCTCGGGTGATTTCCCCCACAGCAGCTGCGAGGGGTTCCCCACCTTTGCACCTGCTATATCGGGTCTGCCACGGATGGCACAGTCTGTTGGCTGTGTCTGGCTTTGCTCCCTAAAGTTGGGGAGGGGGGTGTAGGAGGGGTCTCAGCCTGGGGAAGAGGGGGGCCCGAAGCACCCTTTGTGCTGTGAACTCAGGGTTTGGGGAGCAGGAAGGGGCCTCAGGTGCTTACACCTGAGTTCTCAGGAACCACTGACCCAAGCCCCAGTGTTGTTGGTCTGCAGGAAGTACGGGAACCATGGGTGCCTCAGCCCACCTCAGAGGGGAATACAGGCTCCACCCTCTGGCAGGCCCCATGGTCCTGTCATCTCCTGGTGCATGCATCGTGCGTTTCCCTGAAGTCAAAGGAACCTGCCCTCTCGTGGAGGCTGCTGGCCACCCACCACCCCAGGTCTGTGCTCAGACCCATCAGGGCTGCCCTGAGCCTTCCCTGAATGAGCCCTTGGTCATGACGTGCTTCTTCACTCCGCCATTTGCTTTCTGAAGTTCTTAATGGGGCGTGGTGGGATCTGTCCGCCTTCTCCCTCCTGATTTCCCTTTCATATCTTAGCGAACCCTTCCCAGACCCCCAGTGCTAAAGGCATTCCTGGAGCTTCTACTTCCGTAATTCGTGTCCACTTGCGAGAGCTTACCCACCTGGGAGCAGTGCTTTGCGTTTGGTTTAGGACAGGGGTCCCATTTCACTGCTTTATAAGCGTGACCAGCTCCTGGTACCATCACCTATCTGCACTCTGGCTGTGCCAGTTCCAGTTCCATCGAGCTCCAGCTCTGGGCTCCCTGCTCTGTGCTCCATCTCTCGACACCCCGATACCCCGATACCCTGATACCCGGGAGCCTTCCTCTCCTCACTCACTCATTCACTCACTCACTCGCTGGTGTTTATGGGCACCTACTGTCTCCAGGAGCTTGGGACCATCATCCACCTTCCTCAAGCCCACATCCCAGTGGGGGGTGGAGGAAGGGGGGGGGCGCAGGTCGGTAGACCTGGTGACAGGGTTTTGTGGCATAGAGCACAAGGGAAATTGAGAGCAAGAGTGGAAGGGTTAAATGGAATGGTCACAGCAGAGCAAAGGCACTGCTCAGCATTACATCCCGACTCCGAGGGTGTGTTTGCTCAGCCACGCTCCCTTCTCCCTGCCCAAGGCCTCTCCTGTCCTGAGGCCACCCGCCTGCCTAGCAGAGAGGCCCTCATTCCCCAGCTCTCAGTCCAATCCTGCCATTAGGATGTTTGTGACTCCCCATTGCCCTTCTCTGGGAAGCTCCTCTCTAATCCTTCCCCTGTGGCCTCTCCTTCCTCCAAGGGTCCTCACATCATCCAGTCAGAGGCTCAGGGACACACTGCCCAGGACATGGAGCCCCCTGGATGGAGGGGGACACAGCATGTTGGGAGGGTGGGGGTGGTTATGAGGGGTACCACCCAGGTTCCAGCTTCCCATTCTGGCCCAGTGCCCTCTAACCCATCCTGTACACTAGTGTTTATGATGTACCACTGTGTGTGCTTGCGTGTGTGCGTGTGTGTGTGTGTGTGTGTGTGTGTGCGCACATGGGGCACTGGGTGCATCTGCCCGGATGTCCTCCGGCTACTCTGGAACAGGGCAGGACGTAGGAGGGAGACACCTGTCAGGGGAGGTGGGTGGCCCAGATCCGTGTCATTTCCGGCTGATTTTGGATTTCAGCGCAGTGCTGGGAGCCTGGGAACCGCTGCTCCCCCATCCCTCTCCCCGCCCCCTCCCCCTGGTTCCACGTGGATCTGGGGGCGGCTCTCCCTGCTCCTTTCTTCTGCCCACATCCTGATTCACCGGCTGTTTATTAAACATGTGGATTCTGCGACGGACCGGCAGCTCTGAGCGCGTGAGGCCTGATCCTCCAGCTGTTGACAATCCATCACCCAGCAGTTCCCTCCGGGTGGCTCACACGGGGGAGCGTTCGGCGCCCAAACGCTGGGCTCTCGGCTGAAAGCTCAGCGAGTTCTCAGCTGCCCCACGGCCTGAGGGCCGATCTGCACATGTCGCTGCACTTTGTGCTCACGGTCTCCAGGGGGGTAGACTCGTTCTTTGTGGGTGGTCCCCGGACCTGGAGCGGGTGGGGCACCTCACCATTAAGCTGGTCCGGAGGCGCGGGAGGAATGCAGGAACCCTGGGGTCCGGGACTGGGTTCAGCAGAAACCTTGTCACCAGTCCCGGGGGGATGGAGACCCGCTCTGCTGTGGGCTGCAGTCCTGGGAACCTCCCTCAGGCACCTTCCCTGGAGCCAGTGTCTCCCCAACAGGCAAATGGGCCAAGATCACAGACAAGCGGTGAACGCCCAGACGGCCATACAGACATGCAAACAGCCTCACCGGTCATCAGAGAAACGCCAGCAGACCCTGAAGCCTGGCCCATCAACCCCTGGGCTGTCCTTGAGAAAGTGCTGCCTTTGGACTTGTTCCTCCGTTAATGTGAAAACCCACTAAACCTGTGAAGAATTTCTGCAAGTTTATCTGAGCCAAACTGTCACGATTGCCAGGAAGCAGAACCTCAACGATCTATATTTATATGTCGCAATCAAAGGAAAGGGACGTGCGTGGATTACATGAAACCCACCAGTGATAGACTAGAGAGGTGTGAGGAAGCAAGGCAGGGAAACCCCTGGGATTGGATAAAAAGTAAAATGATAGACACACACTTAGATGGTTAACACAACAATGGAGGAATTTGTGGTCTTGCTCCTGGTGCCCAGGCTCATTAGGTTGTGCCCCAAGGGGTCTAGAAAAAGGGAAGTTACCCAGACACTTCAAGGGCATGTTCTCATAGAGGCAAAAAGACAGATAAGCTCCGTGAAGATAAAGGCTGACCTTGTCAGTGAAGATACTGGCCTAGGATGTAACTACCCACCACAACTGCTTTTAGTTAAAGTTTAATTTCAGACCATCCTTTGTGGTGACTTGAGGTCTCTGAATTTGCACGACCACCATGCAGGCCTCCCCTGAACTGTCAGGGTAGCATGTGGCCCCTTTCGTCCACATCTCCTACTCTTGATCAGCCACCCCAAGAAAAGAGAGGTGCACAGGATTTATTACCAATGAATCCTCACGGCGCTGTCCACACTCAGAAGAAAAGGAGACCTTCAGGTGCCGGCACGAGCCGAGATCCTCACGCCTCCTCCGCATCATCAGCTCTTGGAGGGCAGGCATTGCCGCTGTGTTTCTTATCCCTGATTCCAGGCTGGCCTGGCTCTCTGTGGGCTCTCGGAAGGAACCGCCCAGAGGGTGGAGGAGGGGCATTATCGTGCAGCAGGTGCTCCGCAGGTGGAGGAAGGGGTCTGCACATGAGAGATGCTACGACTGTCTCCAGGGAAGATCAGAGTTCCTGGCGGGGGGGTGATGGGGGTAGGGGGGGCCGGCGGGCAGCCACGGGGCAGGGAAGTGTCTGTGTGTGGATGGGTGGTCACCAGCCGTGAACACACTTGTTAAAATGTGCAGAACTGCCTTAAGGCCTCCACACTGCACTGAATGTAGCGATGACTCAGCAGGTTATATAAAACTGTACAGAAAGCTGCTCCTCCGCCTTCTCACATGTGGGCAAAGGCAAGGAAATGGGCTGAAATAGCACCCTGGTCCTCTGGGATGGTGTGATTGGGGGATAGCAGATTGGGAGCGGGTAGCTGTTTCTTCTTCACACTTGGTTTTACAATGGGTTAACTGAGACGGAGCCTCCTCTGGCCACAGCCAGTCTGCTATCCTCTGACCCTCCAGTGTCCACCCATCTCTGCTGAGGCCACAGCGTGGAGCCCGGGGTCGGGGGTGCCTCCCCGTCCCCCCACCCCCGCCCCGCGCCCACACTTTCTGGGTCCTGAGGGAGAAGAAAAGCTGGCACCAGCCCTCCTGGACCCTCCTGGATCTGCCTCAGTGGCTCCGGGCTCCTGATGCCCTGGGAAGTCCCTGAGAGTTTCCCCTCCCTCCTGTGGGTCTCACCCCAGCAGGGAGCCTGTCCAGAGCAGGTGCTCCGGGCCCAGGTCCTCCCTCAGGCGCAGGCTCTGTGCACCCGCAGAGGTTCCTGCTTTGTTCTGTGTGGTCACAGGCTAGGTATTCAATGCTTGTTTGCTCTTTGGCATTGAATGGGGTGACATCAGTTTTTTGTAAATGCTGGGAGTACCTAAGGGAGGAGATATTTTGCCACCATCCACTGGGAGGGTTGGAAGGAGATTGGACCTGGAGGGAAGGGATGGCTGCAGCCCATTCTTGCCTTTCCCTCCCTGGCCCCCCCATGCTCTCCCTCTAGCCTTCCTTGCTCTCTGCTGGGCCGCTCCCGAGAGACAGTGTCTCTGCCTCAGTTCCTACAGCTGTGAAATTCAGGGTGGGCAGGTGCTCTCCGCTGGAGAGCCACAGGCCTCTGCAGGGTCTGTCCCCAGAGGTCACGCCTGCTGAGCAGGCCCAGGGCCGTTGAGCTCGCTGCGGTCATGGCTTGTGGTTCTCTGGGTCAGAAGTAGAGAAGGTGTTGTTCAGTTCGTCTGCCTGGGGATCCAGTTCAAGGCCGACTCAGGCCTCTGAGGTGAGGTGGGCAGCTGGCGGGCCCTTGAGGGGATGCTGAGGGCAGACTCTGTCTGGAGTGAGGTTGAGTCAGCTGGGGGTGCAAAGGCCTTGAGAAGGTGAGGCCCCAGCTGAGGTGGGTGCTGTGTCCCAAACCACTGGCTCCTGGGCTCCGTCAGGCCTGTGGGGGAAAGGGACCAGGATTCCTGCTTCTGCCCAACCCCCTCTGCCACCGCCCAGACACTGCCAGGCTGGAGGCTCAGGAAATCCTTGCACAGAGAACAAAGAAAGAAGAATTTAGTGGGTTCTGAGGCAAGAGACCAACCCCTTTGAGTGGGAGCCACAGAGGGGCACCCCCGTGTCCTGCCTGCTGGGCGGGGCCAGGGAAGGGGTGGACCCCTGGGTCATTGCTCCGCATCCCAGGGCCCAGCGGAGGGCCTCTCAGGCTGGCTGGGTGGGTTATGCAACACACACGTGGTTTGTTTTGGCCTCCTGAAAGCCCTCAGCACTCCGCACGCAGCCCGCCCTCCTCTGCCCTTGGCAACCCTCCCCATTGGCTCGCAGATGTGCCCAGGGAGACGCGCTGAGAGACGCAGCTGCGGCCTGATGCCTCTGTGGCCGCGCCACGTGGGCCGTGACCTCCTGTCAGCTGAGCGAGGGCCCCTGGGGAGTCTCGGCAGCCTCAGGCCATGCAGATGCCTTCTGGGGGGCTGGGCTGCACAGGCTCTCTCAGCTCTGCCCGGCTTGTCTCCTTCCTAGAGCAGGTTTCTCTGTGACCTCAAAGGTGTCTATTGTGCTCACCATTCTGCTCTGACCATTGGCTTCCTCCTGTCCATTCTTCTTGTCTTGCACTGGGCACCCCTCTCTGTGGCACGGTGTCAGCCAAACGGAGCCTATGGAGGGGCTGGTACTTGGTAACACGCTGGTGCCCTCCTCATCCAGAGACCTGCATGTCATAAGAAAGTATTAATGGCATTCTAAGCCGAAGGAATGAATCTCTAATGGTGAGATACAAGGTGGTGAGAGAGGACACTTCTGAATGGAAGCCCTTCGCCTGAAGTTGTCAGATTCTGTGTGGCACCAGGTCTGGGGTCCACGTCCGGAGAGACTTTGTTCCCAGAGTAGCAAGGGCTGGTCTTGCAATGCAGGCGGCGTGTTAGTAAAGTCTCCAGTGGCTGGACAGTGACATGAAGGCTTTGGCTGCTCTGGTCCAGGGCCCCGGGCACAGACATGGAGGGACTCGCTCCTGCAGGGGACAGTGGCTCACACAGTCAGCTCCACACGGCAGGGCACACGAGTGACTTGGCTTACTGTCCACTTGGTCCATTTTGTAACATATGCACATCTTTAAAACAGTTCACATAATCCTGAAAATGGTACACAGTGTGCAACCTTTGTGTGAAATGACGATACCAGGGAGTATGTCAAAGAGGAAGTGGTCAGCAGAGAAAGAGGCACGAGAAGGACGTAGACAAGGCCCCAGCCGCCACTGGGCACTAAAGGGGCCTGAGAGGATGAGGCTGGGCCAGCACTGGTGCCCCCAGAAAAGACCTCACAGCTACTCAGACACCTCCTCTCGGGGGAGGGGACTCTGGGGGCCTGGACTCCACATTCTGGCTATGCTGAGCTACAGCCAGTCCTTCCAGGCCTGAGAGGACGTGTCCTGCCCCCACCCCCTAATCCTAACCCTTACCCTTACCCTAACCCTAACCCTAACCCTAACCCTAACCCTAACCCTAACCCTTTGGGCCTTGGGGTTTTAGCAATGATGTCATCCTGCTTGCCATAGTCCTGAGTGGGGTACAGGCTCTGGTTTGCCCACAATCTCTTGCACCTGCGGGCGGCAGTGCCAGGCCCCTCCCGAATGTTGCAGCTGCTCAGCACATATTGGGAAAGACAAGTTCGCTTTACACTTGATCACAGAGAAGTTCAGGCTGGTTTGTCTTAACCCTTGGCCAGGGCAGTTGTCCTCGGGCTGCCGCCTGTCGTGGGTTCTGGACACTCAGATCCCGTGGCCATGAGACATGGGACCTTTGTCATAGCTACTCTGGGGCCTCTCTGGAAGCCGGCGAGTGTTGTTGGGCCACAGACGCTTCCTGTCCTCAGCGCCCAGGCTGGAGGGGCTGGCAGGAGGCTGGGAAGGCGCCTCGGGAACCAGCCCGCTCTGTGCTCTCTCTGGCCGATGGAAGTACAGATGATTCAGAAACATGTGGATTTCATTTCTGGGAGGCACGTGGGTTGACACGGTGATGGGTGGAGGTGAGGAGGGTTTCGGCCAAAGAAATCTGGGTTTGGCCTGAGCTATGGACAAGAGAGTCGTTGAGACACGTTTTCAGAGTGCTCTGGTGAGCAAGACCCACGGCCGGGCCTTCCCTCTCAGCTCCAGCAGCTCTGTGAGCTCAGCCTCAGAGACAGGGACCCGCCCACAGTCTCGTGGAGCCTGGAGTAAAGTCAGGGGGACCAGGGTTTCCAGGCTCCTCTCTGTGCTCTGGGTGTGGGAGTTGGTGGGAAATCGTGGAGGGGACGTGTCAGGCAGGCTGAGGTCTGACTGGTGCTCAGGTGCATGCCCAGCACGTGTGTGGGCCTGCGAATCCCCTCGGGCTGGATGCTACTGGGGACAGAGGCAGCTCTCGGAGGGTCCCTGCCGGAAGCCCTCATGGCCATGTGGGTTCCCTCGTCTCTCTCTCTCTCTCTCTCTCTCTCTCTCTCTCTCTCTCTCTCTCTCTCGGATAAACAGGGTTGAGTTTTCCCAACTTCCTCCTGGTGCATCTCTCTCCTTCTCCTTGAAGGTGTTATGGTTTTTATTATTAAAAGTTTTTTAGCAGCTGGCTGACAAACACCCCGAGAGCCGTGCTTGGTGCCTGGTGCTGGCTGGGCTCCGCTGTCCATGCAAGCTCCCTCCTTGTTCCTCTTTTATTCTTGGGGCCTGAGCATTGCAAGCCCAGGTGCCAGACTCAGTATTTCATGTTGTCAGCGTGTGGAAAACATTCACTTTCCGGAAGGTGACCCTGCTTTTGAGAGCCAGCCTTGTGGAAAACAGGACACCGGGCTGGTTTTGGCTTTGAGGCCCCGAAGGGCCCTGTCCTTGCTCCGTCTTGCTCAGGGGCCCCAGGGGCTCAAGTTTGTTCAGAAAGTTCCTTTTCTCCCATAAAAGCCATGCCCGGCTGCCCACTGCCCCAGGCACACACTGTGGGATCAGGACCCACGTGGTGGCCAGGCTGTGGGCGAGGGCACAGAGGGGGAGCAACATTGCAAAGCAAGACGGCTCCCAGGGGATTCACTGGAGCCCTGGCTCCAAAGCCTTGTCGGAACAGTGGGAGGTCGCTGGGTACAGCCTGGACTCTGCCCAGAGAGAGCGCCTTTGCACGCCGATGCCCTACTCTCCGGGGACGGCAGGGGATGGGGGCGGGGGAGCAGCCTCCAGTGCAGCCCAGGGCGCCTTGGCCTGCTGGGCAGGTCACTGAGGCTGCAATGTCAGGATGAAAAATGAAACACTTGGTCATGCAGTCACATGACACCAGGCAGAACATTTTAAAGTGTTTTCACTGAATTGAACCTTTTGGGCTTTTTAAGGAACACAAAAGCCCCTTTTAGGACGCCCAGACTGAAATCCCGCAAGCACTGACTCCACACACCTCACACCAAGGGAGCTTCCTGCACCGATTGTGTGTTTGGGAGACTGATGTGTAGTTGAGTCCTACGGAGAAGGGTAGGGCCAGGACTAGTGGGGCGCCCCCCCCCCCCACACACACACACTCAGCACCTGGGCACCGGGCAGGTGCTGAGCCGCTCTGAGCTTGCATTCCTCACCTGCCAAGTGGGCGGTGCCTCTCACATTGACTTCTGGGGATCAAATGGGACCATTGTGCAGTGCTGTCTCCAAATTAACTCTAACCAAGACAGATGGAGCCAAGGCATCAACAACTTCCCAAACCAGTGAGGGACTAATATCTGGAACATGCAAGAAACTCTTTCCTGCCTACTAGAAAAAGACAGGGGCCCTAGCCAGTTTGGTTCAGTAGATAGTGTTGGCCTTCGGACTTAAGGGTCCCAGGTTCAATTCTGGTCAAGGGCACATGCCCGGGTGGCGGGCTCAATCTTCAGTGTGGGGCATGCAGGAGGCAGCCGATCAACGATTCTCTCTCATCATTGGTGTTTTTATCTCTCCTTTCCCTTCGTCGCTCTTAAATCAATAAAAAAATATATATATATTTTAATGAAGAAGACAGGAGCCCCCTGCGAAATGGGAGCTGGTATGAACAGGTCCTGTGCAGAAGGGCCAACCAGCAAAACCTTAAACCTCAGCCTCTGGGGTTGTCAGAGGGATTAGAGTTAGATCCAACAACACCTGCAGGGTGGGTGGGAGCTGGGTGGGTGATGCCTGGAGCTGGCGAGGGACTGGCAGGGAGTGGGGGTGTCCAATATCCAGATGCCCCTCTGCGAGTGAGAGCCCAGAGGGAGTCACAGGGCGGGTGGGTGATGCCCATTAGAAGAATAAAACCCCAGGAAAAGAAACATCTGATCAAGCTAAGTTGTATCTGCTTCTACTGGAAATTGCAAAAATTTGGACAAAAGTTTCTTGTGCTGTGGCAGGGAGAAGTAGATTTGGTATGCAAAAGATAAATGTTGAAAAAAATTTGCATTGCTGACATCCAAACTGATTTAAAACTCTTTTTTTCCAAGCAAAGGGAGAGGCCGGCTCTACCGTGACCACAGAGCTGCTGACAAAGCAGCTGACCTTTGGCCTCTTCCTCTTTTGGTCCCACGCCGTCCTGCCTCATTCCTGCTGGTGCCTGTCTTTGGGTCCAGCCTGAGACCCACTAGTTTCTGAGGTGCCCGCTTTTCCTCTGGCGCAGCACGTCGCTTTGAAAATGGCGGGGGTCGTACGTCAGGACTTCGGTGACATTGACCGAGGTGGCACATTCCCAGCCACCACATCAGGGACATCAATGTGGCAGAGGGTCCGTCATTGTCCTCACTGTCTCCTCATCCTGTGCTCCCACCGTCGCCACCGGTGAGGCTTTTCAGGAACTGCTCGGCCGTCTGCTGGAGAACACACCGTCTCCCTCACCCTCCCCATCTCAGGACTGGCCGTAGCAGTAGTTCTGGTTCACAGTCATGGATGATGGGACTCAGCGGTTAGGTAACTCAGAGAAGTCAGGGCCACACAGCTGAGCAGTGAACTGACGTGGCTCCACATTCCAGACTTTCTTCTGCTGACTGTGCAGCCTTTCTCAGGAGAAAGGCAGGAGCACAGCTTCTACAGCACCTCCCTCCCCGGGATGAGCCCTCTCACAGGGCAGGGCAGGCAAATGAGGGGGGTCCGGAGTGCCTGGCACTGGTCCTAGGGGCCAAGGCCAAGGAAGGCCCCCTCACAAGAGTGAAGGGCAGCCCTGACCAGTGTGGTTCAGTTGGTTGAGCATCGTCCTGGGCACTGAGAGGTCACCAGTTTGATTCCCAGTTAGGTCACATGCCCATGTTTTGGGCTGGACCCTAATGAGGGGAGGTGCAGGAGGCAACCCACTGATGTTTCTCTCTCATCAATGTTTCTCTCTCCCTCCTCTTTTCCTCTCTCTCTAAGATCAATAAATACATGTTTGTTTTACAAAAAGAAAGGTGGGCTTAGAGGGTAAAGGGCCCTCTGCCCCATCCTGCAACCTGACCAAGGCGTGTTTGAAAAAGTCTGTTGGCAGAGAACAGAAACTGACGAGGGTGAGCTCAGGGCAGAGGCTGGTGTCTGCGGGCAGCAGCTCTCGCCTCCCCGCATGGCATGCTTCCTGCTGGCACACCACTGTTTATTGTCTGTGTGAACTCACACTCCCTCTCCCTCTGTGTGTTTCCTTCATAACAGGATGACCCACAGGGTGGCTGCTAAGGGCTGTTCCAATTTCTGAAAACACAGACAGTGCAGGAAGGCAGAAGTCCCGAGACTGCAAAGGGAACCCACCTTGGGGAGCCTCTGCAGCCTCGAGAGCTGCCGCTAGCAGCCCTGGTGCTGACCAGCAGCCGTTCAAGGACGCTGTCCTGAGCAGCCAGATCCTCGAGGTGCTCCTCGATGTTACTCGTTATCGACTGAGCAAACAGTCTCTGATTTCAGCCCTTTACGTGCTAGATTTCCTGGGCTCTCATTTCCCCTCTCGACGCTGCTGCAAGTTTGCCCATTCCTTTCT
Source organism: Pipistrellus kuhlii (assembly GCF_014108245.1). Taxonomy (NCBI): domain Eukaryota; kingdom Metazoa; phylum Chordata; class Mammalia; order Chiroptera; family Vespertilionidae; genus Pipistrellus; species Pipistrellus kuhlii. The sequence goes on from NW_023425545.1 coordinate 3,493,806, forward strand.
GAGCTTCTTTTCCCGGGAGGTGCTTTCTCAAATGCAGGGCTCGCCACCAATTTGTTCTCATGATATTTTGCTTGGAAAGCTCTTCACGCAAAACCAGATTGCAGGAGGTGTGTTTCCTGTTTTCCAGGTGGTTGCAGGAATCTATTTGAGTGACTTTTTCTTTTTTCCTCTCCCCCCCCCGGCCCCCCCCCCGCCATTACATAACACAACTTGCCATTTCCCAACTTTTTACAGCAGGTTTTTCACCTCCCAGCCTTTCAGCCAGTGTCATGCATTTCAGGTCTTAAGATGGCAACTTACCACCTTGGCCCCAAATTCTCTGTGCTTCGGCTCTCACTTCAGCGACACTGCGCAGCCCATGGCCTTGCCAGTGCTAACGGCTCAGGGAAAAGGTTTGCTTCTCACTCTGAAGTTTGTGGTGTCGGGCACAGAAGCTGCAGGCGGGGTCACAGGTGGAGAGGAATTATGCACCAGGATGGGTTCTACCCAGAGCCTCACCCACATGGACTTAAATTATTCAGTTAATAAGATTTGGGACTTTTGAATTGATTAGATTTAGATGAGAGGGTTTTTTTTTGGGGGGGTGGGTGGGTGGGTTTGACTTGATACTGTAATTTCTAAGACTTGGAGATATTGGGGTGGCGTGACTGTAATTGACATATAGGACTTTTGTAATTTTGCAGGCTAGAGACCAGACTGCAGTCAACAGAATAATGGCACCCAAAGATATCCCCACCATAATCCCCCAAAACCTGTAAACAGGTTACCTTCCAGGCAGGGGGAGGAGCAGTGCGGTTACATCAAGGATTTTCAGGTGAGAAGATTGTCCCAGGTTTCCCAGGTGGCCTGGGTTCTAGAGGGAGAAGTCATGTCACTCAGAGGGGACAGGGACAGAAGCAAAGTGATGGCCTTGCTGATTGGAAGAAGAGGCAATAAGTGAATCTCGGGAGAATGTCCATTTTCTGACATTTGAGTGGGGTCTCCTGACCTCCAGGCTGTAGGGGACACTGTTATAACAGCAACAGAAAACTAACCCAGGGGCCACGCGATTCGTAGGACCAGCCAGGGACAGTGAGGGGGGATAGCCCTCAGGACGCAGAAGGTGGGCCTCAGGGCATGGCCAGGAGTGGCAGGAAGAAGGAGGTCCTTCCTGAAGGAAGGGTCACTCTGGGTTGGAGGTTGTTGACCATCCTGATGAGACTGAGAATTTCCTTTGATTGAGCAGAGGGGCGGTCAGCCAATGCCTTGTTGGTGGACTAGAGATGAAAGCCAGCTTGGAGAGGGTTCGGGTGCTACGAGGAGGAAGGGGAGAGGTGGGACTGTTTTCCCAGGGGCCATGGTGAAGGCCAGAGGGATGTCATCTCACCATCCATCACCCAGTCTATCATCTGTTCATTCAACCGTCCACCATGCGATGTGCGCGCTTACCCCCTCAGTCCTTGGAGGCACTGCACCCACCTGGACCAAGCCTCACCCAGCCTGGACCAAGCCTCACCCAGCCTGTGGGCCCCTGTCTGGGCTGCACGCCCCCGCCCTTCCTTCTTGTCATCCAGAGGAGCTCCCTGAGGCTGTTCATGGCTGTGCTCCTTGTTTGGTGGCTGTGTGAGGACCTGGCCTGGAGAGGTCCAATGCTCTGTGCACAAGCTTTGGTCAGAACTGAGCTCCATATGCCTCCTCTTTACCACATGTTCTGATAGCACTCACAGCACCTTTGCATGTTTGAAGCATGTATGTTCATGCTTACATACCTGTGGTGGGGTGTGCATGTAGTAAATGTTTCTGAGAAAAAGCATCCCAGGAACACAGGGCCTGGGCCGTACTGGGTCCCCCTGGACAGTGTGGGGGTGAGTGGGACGGAGGCCACAGGAGGAGCCTGCTGCTCTGGGAGTGTGTGGGGCACTCTGTCTCACATACTTCATTTCCTGTTTGAACACATGAAGATCCTGAAATAAAAAACTGTTCATCTACCATGAGAACGAGCAGGTTGGCTGGGATCAAAACCCTCCCCCAACTGCTTGTCCTGGAGACATGGGCCGCCCCTTCCCCCAGCAGCCTCTGCACAGGGGTGTCCTGCAGGAACAGGACTGACACCTCTATCCTTTTAGTGTTCTGTGGTCGAGGGTGGATTCCGAGGGAAGAGCAGGAGTGGAGGCTGTTCCCACAGAACCTGTCACCCCCCCAAGGGAAGCTCGAGGGCCAGAGGTGGCCGAGCTCCTAAGTGCCCCCTGGGCTCCCCCACATCCAGCAGCCCCTGAGCACTCCCTTGTGGACAGAGGGTCCTTCCTGGGCTGGTCTGTCCTCTTGGTCCTGGGGTTCAGGAGGAAGGCTGGGGTGTCCCGATCCCACGCCCTCGGCTGTATGCAGCCCATTGCTCCCTCCCACTCCCCACCCCTGCAGCCTCCCTGGGGCCCCAGTCCCGGGGGCGGGAAAAGCACCTGGAACAAGTCCCACGTTTCCTGGGAAAGGGGTTCGTTCCCCCTCAGACCCTGCTTCCTGATTCATGAGCCGGGAACCCTGCCCGGCCACCGCCCCCGTGCAGGACATTCTGCTGCACAGAGTGCTTCACAGGCATCTGGATCAAATAACTGGCTGATGGAGCATATAAATCAGAGACGGAACTCTCCGGAAGGCAGAGTCACCGCAATTCATTCCAAAGTCATGCACACACCAGGGGCCGTGGCTCTTGGAGACTCCCAGTTGTCCCAGAGAGAAGGGCCAGAGCTGCCCACGCAGAGCCCTGCCCTAGAGGGACGAGGGGGAGGAGGGACCAGGGGCAAGGGGCTGGCTCACCCCCCCCAGGGGCGTGGCCGGATGAGGCCTCCTGCAGAGCACAAGGGGGGTTGTGCTCTGAGCCACCCCCTCAGGGTCTGCTGACCCTGTGGTTTGTGACCTCCCTGGTCTGCCACCTCGGGCCTCATTCCTCCTCAGGTCCTGTGAGAATCCAGCTGAGGCTGCAGAAGGCCTGGCCAGGCTTGGAGGGGGTGCTCTCCAGGAAGGTCCAGAACATCGGGGATGGGGATCCCCAGTGACCTATTTTTGCCCAAGGGAAGTCTACAGGGAAGAGACATGAGGATCTAGGGCAGCCAGACACAGGCAGGAGTTTCCCTGCCTCCAGCACCCCCCACCCCCACCCCTGCCTCCCCTGGCTGCTCAGCAAGGGGCTGGGAGCTGAGTGGCCCCCAGGAAGGGCCTGCCCCAGGGCGGCCTTAGGGGTCTGAGTTCTCCACATCTCCCCTTAATAGTGAAAGCCCAGACTTGGTGCCTCAGGGGCTGTTTCTGTGGACCGATACTCTGGAGGCTCCCATCACCTCCCAGAGGCTGTTCTGACCAGAACTTGTCAGAAAATGCTTTCAGCTTCTTACTTGTATGGTTCATGTGGAGATTGCTCAGTCAGATGGTTCAATGTTCTTCCAATGTTCTTCACTTTCTCCAGGGTCTTTGGTGTTATTCTGACTGATTAGTGGCATTTTCTATGCCATGGGTATCTGTGTTTGTGTTTACCTTTCAAGGGTCTGTTTCCAGGGTTTTGGCAAACATAAAATCTTTATTTTTTTATTGATCTCAGAGAAGAAAGAAGAGGGAGAAAGAGGGATAAAAATATCAGCAATAAGAGAGAATCACTGATCAGCTACCTCCTGCGTGCCCCACACTGGGGATAGAGAACACAGCCTGGGTGTGTGCCTGACCATGAATCCATCGTGACCTGGCTTGTAGGTCAACGCTCAACCACTGAGCCACGTTGGCTGGGCAGCATGTAGACTTTCTAGGGGTGTTTCCTCATCACACAGAAGCCTCAGGTTTTCTGCAGCAGCTGTTGATGGTTTCCTTTCAGGCTTTGGATCTGCATTCCCCCATCCCACCCCCCACCCCCCTGTGTCCCGAGGGCCTGCACATACGTCCTTGTCTTCCCTTCAGTGCTTTTAAAATTGAGGCTTCCCATCTAATCTATGGGCATTTATTTTGGGGCATGGGGTGAGACAGAGTGGAACCATTCTTTCCACATCAAATCCTAGCTCTCACGATCCCCAGAGGACACAAATTATAGAGCAAGGCCCTGGAGCCAGCTTCCTGGGCTGTGTCCAGTCCCTGCCCTCACGGTTGTTGCTGGCCCCCCAGGGCCTGGTCCTGGTTGAGCCAACTGAGCCTCGTGCTCCTCTTCTCCAAAAGGGTCATCTGTCGATTAAACTCTGGGAAGTGCTGAGGAGCTGGCTCCAGGGCCTGACAGAGCCTGTGCCAGGCCCTGGGGGTCTCCTGGCCTCCAAGCAATGTCAGGCCCGGGGCCCTTACCTCCTCCTGCTTCTTCTTGAGGAGAGGTTAGGGTGGGGCTGGGAGGAGGGAGGAACCCCACAGCTTCCTGGAAACTTGGTTGGAGTGAGGCCAACACCTGTGTTTGGCAAGGCCCCCTCACCTGGTGACCTCAGGACAGAGATGACCTCAGGGTGGAGGCTTCTGAGGAGGAAACTGCCTCAGGAAGTCATGCCCAGCCAGGCAAACTGGAGGGCGATACCCTGGATGCTGGCAGCAGGCTTTGGGCTGGGCTTCTGCTCAGAGGGAACTCTGATCTGAGAGTGGAGATGGGGCTGCTTGCGGGGCTCTGGCCCACGTCTCTGAATCTCAGCCTTTCACCTGAGAAAGGTGGGCAGTAGCACCTGCCTGCATGGAAAAGGGGTCCCTTCCCCACAGGCCAGGCCAGGCCAGACCATGCAAGGGCCCTGGGGACTGAGCTCTGGGGCTGGAGGCACAACTTCCTGACAAGTCCCCTCTGTGTGGCTGACCCCTTTCTTCCACCCTGTTCCTTGCCTGTGTCCATTGGCTGTCCCCCCCTGATCTTGGTCCTGCACTCAGCCCCTGGGCACACAGCTCTGCTTCTTCCTGCTTCTTCTCTGCAGTTTACCAGCTGCTCTCAGCCTGCTGCTCACCAGAGGATGGCTATCAGGGAGCCCGGCTGTGCTTCTGAGTCAGAGTGTGAGGAGAGAGGTTAAGCACTGTGAGAGCCCTGACCAGTTTGGTTCAGTGGCTCCCAGGTTCAATTCCCGTCAAGGGCATGTACTTCGGTTACAAGCTCTTCCCCAGCCCTGGGCCCTGGTCGGGGAGTATGCAGGAGGCAACTAATTGATGAGCTTCTCTCACATTGATGTTTCTCTCTGTCTTTCCCTCTCTCTTCCAGTCTCCGTAAAAATCAATAGAAAAAATATCCTTGGGTGAGGATTAAAAAAGAAAGAAAGAAAAGACAATGAAACATGAGAGAAGTAGAGGCCCAGAGAGTGGGAGGGAGCTTGGGTGGTGAGTGGTGGGGACAGAGTCAGGACCCTCCCCGGCTACTCCAGGGGTGGAGCTCCATCAGGGGCAGGAGCCATGGGCCCCTCCCCAGAGAGGAGAGGGTGTGCTGGCCACCCACGGTGTCCTCCAGAGACCCTCCCCTTAAGGACGGGCGCTGCAGGGAATGACGGCCCCTGGGCTCCTGAGCATCACCAGGGCTGAAGGACAGAGTGGCCGTGGTCTGTGCTGGGGCTCAGCAGCAGTCGTGTGGAAGTCTATGAGAGGCGATAACTCGAGATTCCTCCTCTTCAACGTGAGTGGCATCCGAGCTGCCTCCCATTTCCAGCCTCATTAATTTTGATAGGACTTTGGAGACGAGACGGGCGATTCATGTTGCTGAGCTGAGCACAGTTGCAACATTTTCCTGTAAGACAGACTGAAACAGAAGTTGATGTCTTCCTCATCGAAGAAATCCACAAATCAGTTAAAAATAGTTCTCCAAGCGGATGTGATGGTGCGTGGCTGTCGCAGGAAGCACAGGATCAGCTCATCCTACAGACAGGAAAGTGGAGGCAGCGTTCTCGGCTCCTCCCCGCCCGGGGCAGGTCCGTTGTCCCTCTGAGCTCACCTCTGGAGCCACCTGCTGGGGGTCTGTGTCCTGTCTCAGACCTTCCCACACAGACGCTGCCTGTGCACCAGGCAAGCATATTCCAGGTCTGCCCAGCTGTGGACCCTGGTTTCCAGGGACAGAGCACAGCTGGTGGGTGTTCAGTGTGGTCTGCCGGTTGGGCCACCTGTGCCTTCACCCTGACAGGAGGTGGAGGGTGTCGTCCCGAGGCCCTGGGCAAAGTTAGGCTCTTGTTGGCTGTGGCCCACAGGGACACTGAGCAGACGTCACACTGTCCTACACAGCAGTTGCCACAGTGCTGCCATCCGTCAGCAGGGGAGTGAGTCCTTGAGCCCCAGGGCCCAAGTCCGTGAGCACAACCCTTCCAGGTCACAGAGAAAGGCTCTGGTGCAGTGACTGGGGGGCAGGGGCCTCATGTCACTTTGGGGATTGAGGTCCGGGGAGGCTTTCCACAACATGAGTCTGAGGACTCTTGGCACCCAGTGGCCACAGGTTCTCACTGACAGCGAATCATTGCCTCATGAGTCTATGTCGGTTCTGACATGGAGCTCTGAGCTGACTAACAGGTCCCCATGGAACATGCAAACCAGTCAACACCTTTTCCTGCGGGGGAGCACCTCCCTGTGGGCTTTGCCGGGAGGGACCTCTCCATGCCCCGGCCCGGGACAGGGCTTCCCAGGGTCCGTAGAAGTTGGTGGGGTCCAGCTCATTCCGGGTTTGGCCCACACACATCCGGCCAGTCCTGGCCCCGCCTGAGTCAGGGCCTCCACCTCCTAGCAGTGGGGTCCTCTGAGGGCAGGGGGAACAAAAGAAACGGTTGAGGAGGAGGCATGTTTGGGAACATGTCCTTTCCAGGAAATCCCCCAAACATACACCTGTGGGGACTCCCTAGAGAACAGCCCAGAAGCTCAAAAGCAGTGTTCTGTCTCACATTGCGGAGCCAGTACAGCGTTTCTTCCAGTGTCAGCATTGCACAGCCTGTGCCTGACCTTCAGGGCATGATGGCTGATGGTCCCAGAATTTCCAGCTCTGACTCCTGGGAGAGGCCCTCAGAGGGAGAGAGGAGCCCTTCCTGGCTCACTCGATCAGCCTGAAACTGGGCTAGAAGAAACAGTAGCCCAGCCTCTGCCCTTATCACGAACATGCATGTGCTTGCACTCCACATCTGTGTGCACACCCACATGCACATCCATGTGCTAATGTCTTCTAAAAAATGCACACTTTTGTACATGTCCACAGCTGTCCCAGCATCCAGACCAGAGACCCTGGGTGAGGAAGTGTTTGGGGCACACACACAGGGTCTGGCTGCTGGTGGGCAGCCCCCTGGTTGGTGCTGGAGCCCTTGGCATCAGTCCGCTGGCTACAGAGTCAGGGCCGTCTCCTCCCATCTCTCCTGTTGGTGGGTGTTGGGCAGGGTGGGTGCTGGAATCTGCTCCTGGTCAGTCCTCCCTACACGTGGCCCTTTCTGTGCCTGGTCTCAGCCAAGAGCTCCCCTACACTCCCTGACCTGCAATGGGAACGGGTGTTGGAGCGTTGTAACAAAAGGCCCTGCTCTTCTCAGGCCCGAGGACATGGTGAGTACGTGTGGAGCTTTGCAGAGTTAAACATGTAAGCATCATGCGATCCTGCCTGGACGCCTGGAAGCTCTGCCTAGCCCTGCATCTCCCAGGCCCAGCCCTCGCTTGTCCCAGTGGTAAACATTTGAAAGGCCGGCTTTCCTTTCAGAAAGTCCAAATGCCAGAGTTCAGTCTCTAAGTCATCCAAATGCTTCCCCAGCTCCCCACTCACACACAGGCCAGCACACCAGTCAGGGACAGCTCCAGGGGCCTGGACCTTGACCCACATGGCTGGTCCCTGCAGCTCAGGCCCGCATCGCTGCTCCTGCTGGAGGAGGGTACTTGAGCAACACAAGCCTAATTGATGGACAAGATTGGACTCAGCTGTGGAGCCACTAGAGAGGCAGTGCGGTCCTAGCTTTCACTCTGAGTTTTTGGCGACAATCTTACCCGACACTGACTGTCCACCCAGCCTGTTCACTCCTTTCTTTCTGTGTCATTGACTCAGGCTGACCACTCACTTGTGTGAAAGTCAGGAAGCAGCTCATACCTTGAGGCTCTGAAACGTCATCATGTAGCTCCTCGCAGCACTGGCTGCTTCTGTGCCACTGGCTAAGGCACAAGAGGGAAGACCCACGGTCTGAAGAGAGCTCTCTCTGCTGCATGTCTGCTGTGGCTGCAAGGTGTGGGCACCTGGCAGAGGTGTGGGTGGGGAGCTCTGAGGAGGCTGGGCGAGGCACCCAGGAACAGCATCCATGCTCTGGGCCAGGCACGCCTGCCGCATGGGCAGAGGAGCATATGGCCTTCTCTGGGGGCATGCGTGGGCGGGGGACACTGTGAAGCCTTCTGGAACTGAGTCACCCTCTGGATCCAGGAAGCCTGCCCACATGACCTCTAAACGGAGGCAGCTGTGCCTTTCTGCTGAATGTGGGCACAGTGGCCGCTGCTTCTGCAGCAAATGGGGGCTGACGAGTTTCCCCGAGCCCCCCATTCAGGCGCTGCCACACCTCCGGGCACCTCAGTGTCAGCAGGGATGGTGTCAAGCATCTTAGAGTGAGGGGAGGAAATGGCTCAGAACCACACACTGGTACTACAACCTGTGTGAATTCTTGGTCTGAGGAAGAGAGGACGCTGGCAGGCTCAAACAGACATGGAACCATACGCACACTAAGATGCCAGGCATGCACACTTGGCACCAGCACACCAGACCCCAAGATACCCCAAACACCCACACCACCCACATGCTCTCTCTCTCTCTCTCTCTCTCTCTCTCTCTCTCGCTCTCCCCCCCCCACACACACACACACACACACACACAGATAGCACATCCACATCTCCCACACATTTCTCCCCCACACATACATTCATACACCTTTGCACCGCACACATTCTCAGCCTGGTGGGCAGGCTGGGGATGGAGGACTTATGCTGCCCTAAGATAGGGAGGGGGGATGGACATACTGCATGTGCCCTGCGTCCTGTCCTGCCCCAGCCTTTCCTCTCCTCCATGAGACGGGCCTCCATGGCTGACCCAACCCCTGGCTGTTCACAGAGGAAGAGAGAGTACAGGGAAGAGGTGCAGGCACCGCCCACGGAGCAGCCCTCCCACCTGCAGTATCTCCCTGGCCCTGGCCCTGAGCCTACACTTCCCAGCTCCTCAAGCTGCACAGAATGCCGGGCTGCAGCCTCCAAAGTGGTCCTGTAGCGCCGCCTGCTGGCCGCACAGAGCCGCGAGGTGCATTTGCGCCAGAGGGTTCTCCAGACCCAGGGTGGCTTCAGGCAGCGATGGGGATGCAGGCGGCCAGGGCCTGAGACCAGCCACTTGGACATAAAGAATGAGACCCCACAGCCCTGCCTGTAGCTCATTAGATGATTAGAACGTCGTCCCCAGCGCCAAGACTGCGCTTCCATCTCCTGTCAGGGCACATACAAGAAGCAACCAAGTAATGCATCAATAAGTGGAAAACTAATTGTTTCTCTCTCTCTCTCTCTCTCTCTCTCTCTCACACACACACACACACACACCCTAGAAAAACACCCCAAAAAACCACACACACACACAAACCAACTAATTAGCTTTAGGTGGTTTTGCTCAGTGGATAGAGCGTTGTTCTGCAGACTGAAGGGTCCTGGGTTCAAATCTGGTTGAGGGCACATACCTCAGTTGCAGGCTCCGTTAAGGCTCCAAACAGGAGCCTGTTGAACAGTCCCACCCATACATGTCCTACTGCCTTTGGGGTTGTCTTAGAAAAAATAACCTTCCAAGTGTGCTGTGCTGTTCCTAAATATCACCTTGCATCACTGTTTTCCAAAGTTTTTTCTATACCAAATGTTACTTTTTTGTTTTTCACATTCATTTCTATGTTAATTAATGGAACAGAATAGAAGGGTTAGTAAATCACCCAAATATATAATTAAATTTTGGATGATAAAGATGTCGCCTTAGATCAGTTGTATAAACATGCCTCCTAAAATAACTGGTTTTTGGACACAGGGAAAACAGCATGTCACAGCTAAAAGACTACTAGCAGGATTTTTTCCTGATTTGAGATGCAGGATGACATAAGGCAAGCATTTCCTATGGGACCACTTTTCATGAGCATATCCTGCAGTCTGAACACCAGAATTTACTACTTCTGTGTCATTTTACCTGAGCTGTGGGGTCCCATCTTACAGTCTCCCTAGAGGCAGAGCCAAGGCACTAAGGCTAGGTCTTTTGGCCTGGCCCGTGTTCTCAGTGGTTAGAGTATCGAGTCACACTTTGAAGGCGCTCAAGTTCTATTCCCAGCAAAGGGCACATAACTGCATTGCAGGTTTGATTCCCCCGTGAGTACAGGAGACAACAAATCGACATGTCTCCCTCACATACATTTTTCTCTTCCTTTCTTTCCCCCTCCTTCCCTTCCTTCTGCTTTCTTTAAAACATCAGTGAGAAAATATCCTCATGAAGATTAAAAAACAAAAATAAAGTGTGTGTGTGTGTGATTTTCACAAGTTACAAAATGAAGTCCCCAAGAGATCTATTCTGTGTTCAAAAGAACATACTTTGGCCTAGCTGGTTTGCTCAGGAGATAGAGCATTGGCACAGAGACCTCTCTTCATGAGCAATCTGAAATTACCCGTGTGATACCCAGTGACCCTGCAAATATTCTATTTTTTTCCTCCCAAATACTTCAGGATCAATTTCCTATAAACCAGGGCCTTCTCCTGCACAACTATCAGCATCGGGAAGTTCACACTGATGCATCTCTTCAGTCCAGTCCTCTGAAAGGATTGCAATGTCGCCCCATGTCCCAGGAATGCCCTTGGCTGGCGGCCAAAGTCCCCGCTGACACCCCCTTCCCATGAGAGGCGCACTTTGCATGGAGTCTTCACCTCTCCCGGTCCCTCTCCTGGAACCTGTCACAGACTGGAGTGCTTAAACAGTTTGCTGAAGCTGCAGATACAAATGTCTGGAATTGGGGACCCTGCAGGCTCCAGAGATGCCCCCCGCCAACAGAATGCAACCAGAACCGGGGACAGAGCCAAGGCGCCCCAGACCTCTGAACCCCAAGAGATGGGAAGCTAGGGTGAACCCCTCCACAGGAGTGGATCAAACCCATGCAAATGCAGTGTGAACCCTCAGTTAATGAGGTGTTAACCCTGAGTTAACAATTAACAGCCCACAGCCAAGGAGTCTTTCTCTCCTGGGCACAGCGATTCCACCTGGCTGCACCTCACCAGTGTGGCTCAGTGGTTGAGCTTCAACCTAGGAACTCGGAGGTCCCTGATCTGATTCCTGGTTCGATGCCCGGGTTGGGGCCGCCATGTCTGGTGTGGAGGTGCAGGAGGCAGCCGATTCTCGCCGTGGATGAGTATCGCTGTGGCTGAAATCAATGAAAATGTGTTATTTTCTTTTAGAGAGAAACGCAGTGGCTGCTGTGCCAGCTTGCAGGGCTGCCAGTCAGGATGGCCTGTCAGGTGAGGTGGCAGGGCAGGAGGCTTGGGAGGAGGCACTTCAGGAGGAAGAGGAATTAGTGTCTCGGGAGGACCCTGTCCTGGGGCCGCTTGACCATGGCTACAGTTACAGGCTGGGGGTGAGGGTTGGAGAGCAGAGTCCCTCCATAAGGACCCGGAGCTTCCAGTGCCTGATAGGTTCACCTCTGATTCTCAAGCAAATGTCCAGCAGCTGAATTATGGCATTAGTTTTCACTTTCTCGTTATTGTAGCCTATGTCTTTGTGGTCAGCATTGTTAATCTGTGCAGTTTGTATGCAACTGCATGTTATGTCTGTATGAACAGTCCTTCTAGGGCTCCAGGTCATTTGAAGATGTAACTGACATCTAGTGCCTATGGGTATTTAAACCTTCCTGTCTTGTCGATCACAGAGGTTATCACACATGGTTCATTATAAGCACTCCTGTCATGATCCCATGATTACTGCCCCTCACCTTCTGCTATAGTGTGCCTGTCAAAGTGCTCATGGGTGGTTGCACATGTATCTTTGAATTTCAAGCCATACATAAGTGTGCAGCCTATTGTTGGCATTCTATGGTGTTGAGTATTGGAATCCCAAGGCATCTCACCATGGTGTGCACTTTATCTCATAGTACATTAATTCTACCACTTGGATTTAGATGTGCAACAAGAGATAGTTGCAGACAGCATTTTGGCTTGGAATAGCCTTCCCATCCGGTGATTTGTCTGCTATCAGCAGCTGTGTTGGTCTCAGACTGCTGTTGCTTCAAATTGAAATAGTTCTTTCTGAGCTCTTTTCTACATGTGCATGTTCTGAGCAACCTTTATTGTCCCTGGCAATCTCTGTGCTATGTATGCCCATATCCCTCCCTGTTCCTAGGTCATATATTTTTGAGCTCTTGGGGTGCTGCAGTGTGGTGTGGAGTACTTGCGAAATGGCTCACTGTGATACTTCAATCCTGTGGATGTCCTGGTAGCCCCTCACCCTGCATTTCTACTGCCCCTTTTCCTAATTGACTACATCACGTACCAGTTATTTGCCATTTTGCTGGGGAGCAGTGAGTACTCATCATCTTAGAGATGGTGTGCCCTTGTAGATGGCATTTCCTAGGGTTATATATCCCATGTTGTGGATGTTCATTATTTCCATGGGGATATCATGGTTGTCAGCAGCAAACCCTCCAGCCTATCCGTTTATTGTATGCAGTTTAGTCATGCTAACTCCCACCCACAATGTATACTCAACAAGTTTAGTAGACTCCCTCCCCTCCCCCCATCAGCCTGGGTAGCACAGCCAGTGGTGGTTGACCTGAATCCACATGAGCATGTATCCACATGGGGGGAGGTGCAGAAGGCTCATGAAGCTGCCAGGCCTTGGGTAAGTGTATTTCGTGACCTGGCTGTGGTACCTAGAGTAGGAACAAAAGTCCTCTGCCTCCGTAGGCCCGAGTGATAGCTGCTGTCGCTATCCAGCAGCTGAATCATGGCATGACTTTCCATTTTCATTTCAGCCTATCAGTGTGTGGTCAACAGTGTATGTTGTTTGACCACAAATGCACGAGTCTGCGTCCCAATTTCTCAGAGGTTACTTCTCCAAAAGTAGTGCCCCTTTCCACCCCTTGTGGTGCTGCCCTTATAGAAAGGCCACTATGTCTGACCCCTCCCACAATCCTGTTTTTATCATGTGCTTCCTCATTCACATCCAGCAGTGGTATCACATACATCCCCAACCCCAGCAGTCCTACCTGTGTAGTCCTTTTCAAAAGTGGGGCTCCCTGTAAAAGACCACTCACACTCCTGCCATTTGAAGGCATGAGTCGGACTGCCAGAGTCCAGGGTGCCCACCTTGGTTCATTGCCCCCATCCCCGGGGCAATGTTTTCCACCAAACTTTCCCCATCAGGTTTATGCTATCATCCCTACCCTTAGTGCATTTGCTACTTCCACCCACCTCATGGACTTTCATGTCACATCAGGGTGTGTGCCCACCTGCCTGTTTCCCAATTCTCACAGAACCCTTGCCTGGAATAAACGTTGGACAAGTGTGTGGATTTTGCTTTTGTCAAGTTTTGTGTTTTCCCTCATTGTCCCACATTTGTCCTGAAGCTTTGGTTAGGTAAGAGGTACGCTTTCCAGCCTTCCTGGTTCGTGTTCCATAGTGCCCTGCCCACCAGTGTTTTTGTTATCACTACCAGCCATGTTCCACCATTCTAATGTTTCCTTTTGTTCGCAATCATGGTGCTTCCCTGTATAAGGTCCCATTGAAGCTTTAGTCTTCCCACCGCATGGATGGAGACAGGTACATATGAGTGGCATGAGTCTTTGTGGTATCTCCCCTTACGGTAGTCCCGCTTGCTCTGTTTTAGTGTTTTCTTTGTCCAGCAGATACACAACCCCATCTATTGTTGTGAGGACCTCCATGGTGTTTAGCTCAGTTGTCCAAGATATTCGTTCTTTGTGGCACTTTTGCCAGCTCATTGATTAGGCCTTCTTCCGTCTGGCCCCCTTGCCAGCTCATTATATAGACCTTCTTCTGTCTGGTCCCTTTGCCAGCTCATTGATTAGACCTTCTTCCATCTGGCACTTTTTGCCAGCTCATTGATTAGACCTTCTTTCGTCTGGCACCCATCGCCAGCTCATTGATTAGTCCTGCTACTGTCTGGCACCCTTTGCCAGCTCATTGATTATACCTTCTTCCGTCTGGCCTCTTTGCCAGCTCATGGGTTAGGCGTGTTACCGTCACCTTTGCCAGCTCATTGATTATGCCTGCTTCCATCTGGCATGCATGCCAGCTCATTATATGTTGGTCCCACCCACCCACCCATCCAGCCACCTAGCCACCCAGCCACCCACCCATACCCAGTCATCCAGCCAGGCAGGCAGGCAGGCACGTACCCACCCCACCCCACCCTACCCCACCCCACCCTACCCTACCCACTCACCTACCTGTGCCACCTCCCTCGGCCCCCATTGTCTGAAATTCAATGTGTTGTCTGTCTTTTCCCTTCCACTGCCCACCCTGCCATGCATTGTGGTTCCCTCTCATGTGCCATCTTCGGAGTCGCTCACCTATGAAGAAAGCATGGGCACTCACAGGGTGGTAGGGTTGGGGGCAGGGGTACAGAAGGGTACCTGTGGCGCAATTTGTGAGGGGGTCACGGTAGGTACATGCAGGACAAGGGGTTGTGGTGAGGTCAGCCTTTCAGGGGCTGTGCAAGGTGTCTGGGTTTTTTGGTCTATGGCTCATTTCATGAGGTCGTGGGGAATGAGCATTACAAAGCAGTGTCACACTCCCCTTCCCTCCTTGTACATGGCACCCACCAGCTAGGGTGTTCAGCAGTGATTGTTGTGGTGTCCGAGCAAGGCGCACCCACTTGGAATTTTCTCCAGTCATCCATCAGTCCCCATCAGTTCACAGCAGTCCTCAGTAGTCCACAGTAGTCCATAGCAGTCCTCAGCAGTCAACAGCAGTCTCTAGCAGTCCACAGCAATCCACAGTAGTCCCCAGTAGTCCGCAGCAGTCCCCAGCAGCAGCAGCAGCAGTGGTGGTGGCGGCGGCAGCGACATATACAGTCTCCTGTACTTCTTTTTCCTGTGTTTTGGTGAGGGGTTGCGTTACTGAGGTTGCCTTCCATGGAGTGCCTGGTTTGTTCCCCACAGTGTTCAACCTTTGAAACATGTATGTTGCAAGCTTGGGATATCTTCATTGCACAACCTTCACCTATAGTTTCCCAATGATATGTCTTTGGCTGATACCTTAAGCCCTCTTGTCCTTCAGTCTAATCCCCCAACAGCCACCATCTTTTTCGGCATAATCGTTCCCAGGAAATCTGCCAGGGAGGTTTTGTTCTTGTCCCTCCTCCTCCTCCTCCTCCTCCTCCTCCTCCTCCTCCTCCTCCTCCTCCTCCTCCTCCTCCTCCTCTGTATGTGGGTAAGTATTGCAAGTTTGTAACTACTCTCCAGTAATGCCACTCGTTTCCTCTGAATGGTTCACCTTCTTCTGATTCTTATTCCTTGCCTTCCTCTGTGCACAGTAGTTTGCTTTGAGCCCAGGGAGAAAGGGTGTTTTCTCTGCTGGATGGGTGCAATGCATTCTCATCCACCTGTCCTTTCCCCTCCTAGGTGCCTAACCCCATCACATCACTCCACTTAATTGCATCACTCCACCTACAATGTTGCATCATGGCCCCCACCTCAATCTCAGAGCTCTTTCTATGTCTCCTGTCTTGAGGGCATGCTTTAGCTGTCCTTAGTGTTGACTACCCTCCCCCATCTGCAGTGGCAGGTAGGCATGTGCTGTGTTTTGTGTTTCGGCACAGGCACTCACCTGTCAGTGCAGGCAGCAGGTCCTGTTTCCCGAGTGTTGTGGTGTGTTATGGTTCATCCTCTTCTCTAGGGTGCATCTCCAGGGAAGTCACTCAACATCAGTCCTGGATATGTGTTTATCTTCTCAGATATACGCCTTTTGGAAAAAAATGCATCATCATCAAGAGCTATGTGGTGTGAAGTATTTTTTGGTCATATTTGCTATCAGCTACGTGATGGCTGGCGGCCATCTGCACTCGCGTTTCTGTTGTGTGGTCGAAGCCTGGATTCAGAATAAGACCACCGGAGGCTGATGATTGATTAAAAAAAGGTAGGGCATAATTTATTGAAATATGTGGCCAGGACAGACGCGAGAGCACCACATGCAGGTGTTCTGCACACGACTGCACCGCTTTAGGGGCAGGTAGTTCTTTTTAAAGTCTTTGAAAAGGAAAACCCCCATTGTGCAACAAATTATTGTTTTGAATTTTCTGCTGTTTTTCCTAGATAAAATGTTGCTTTATAGTTAGCTTTAGCCCGTTTGAAGAATGAACTGTTTGACCTTGTAGGCCAGAGACCAGATATGCCCACATTGTCAATACCATGCCAGGTGCACCTTCTCAATTGGAAAGAACAGCATTGTTTTTGAGGGAGGCCAGCATTGAGATAACTACTAAGTGTACATACTGCTGGCTTTTTAGTAAAATAAGAAAGTTCAGCCTGTAACTCTGCCCAGAAATTAAACTCATCCTCCCTAAGCTCATTGAGCGATGAACAAAGCAATTCTCTCCCAAATTGTCCCCCTTGCACTGTCATACCGCTCGGGAACTCTGCAACAGTTCAAACCACAGGAAATTTCCTTTGTTCTAGAATCTAAATCCCAAAGATTATATTCTAAAAACTGTGTTCAGCCTTAAAGGTCGTTCCCAGTCACATCCTGCTGGACACTGGAATGTGGGCCTATCTTGCAGAAGCAGAACTCAGTGGTTAATCTCTAAAGGTTATGGTCCCAGGCATAGGAAAACGGCCTTAGCAGGTTTAAAATTAAAACAGCAGTTTTTACCAAAGTATGGTTGCCACTATATTTCAGTTTCCAAGCTAGGAACATGTGGCAGTGCTTTATTCCCTCTCTCTGAGAAGTGCTGTTTCCTTACTGCGCCTATTAAAAGGTACAGACTAACACTTTCCACATTTTTTTCTTTCTCCCTATGTCTCGTCACACCTGTGGGGGATGTTAGCAGAGGGTGCATGCAGTTAGGTGGGTTAGGAGGGCACAGAATGGATTTCACGCTGACAGTGCAGAGTGCAGATGTGGAGCACAAGGTGGAGGAGTGGCAATGGAGCCTTTTTCGTTTACCCGTTTGTGGAGTCCTCCTTCGTTGGCGCTGTAGTGGAAGTTGTTTGCTTTTCCTGGCTCTCCATTTGTTTCACGTGCACGTTATCTTTCCACTTTATTACTTGTTTGATTGTCTTCCTCATTTCAGGTGTGTACAAGGCGCGAGTTTGTGTTCCTCAAGCAAGCCCTTCCTCATGTTCACATTTGCTGCTGTACTTTGGGTGTACTATGTTTCCTGTCCTTTAAGTATAACAGATTAGTTAATTTTCACTGTATTTCATATGTCACTGGCAATTTTAATAATGTTATCATTGTCAGTATTCAGATTATTGTAGGCTTTTTTAAAGGATGGTGTCACTGTAGTTTGCCTGTACTTTGTAGGGATCTTGTGGCATGCTTTCTCCAGCGTGCTGCTTCAGGGTAGAGCTCCCGGAGGGAGGGATTTAACCCTGTTACATGCTGTGTATTCTCGCCCAGCCGTGTGAAACGGCCTCCGTCTGGCGGAGCTGGTCTGCGAGGAGGCCTTATGGGTGCTCCGAGCGAGAGCGTCACTTATGCCGTGTGAGGCGTTTCCCCATGGGGGAGCATGCTGTGCCTCGGGGATGCCCTCCCTGCTCTCCCAGACTTTCCTAGTCCCTTAAGGGCACCCGTGAGTCCCCCAGGAGGGAGTATGTAGAAGTTCCTCCTGGGAGCAGGCCTAGTTCAGCTCTTATTCCTGCCTGCCTGGCTTTCTTGCTCACTAACATGCCTCCACACATTTGTCTGGCTGCTTTTCCCCATTACTTGCTTTCTGCCCGTTTTTCTAATTCTGAAGCTAGCAACAGAGAATTATGGCATTCTAGAGCCAAAAGGAATGCAGTGCCTCCAGTAGGCAACTCACCCAGGTTCACTTCAATGTGCGGAGGGCAGTCGGCGGAGCGCAATGGGCTCCAAGCTTGATCCTGGCACCAAGTCACAGTCGCACGGTACTGCCGGGTGAGCTGGCTTGGAGTTTTCCCTCAACTGCAGGGAGGTGAGCGGGGCGTGCTTTCCGGTCCTTGTACACTTTCCTGAGTTTCTCTAAGAAGGTCTTCCCACATCAGCAGATACTCCCCGCGCGGAGGAGGAACGCTGCACGTGAAAAGGGGGTGGAGACTTCGCGCCCCTCTCTTATACCTCCTGTTGAAGGGGCAAGGGCGGCACTGGCTTCCCTGCTGTTGATTGGCTGCCGCATTAGTGGTGTTGGGCAGTGTTTCCTGTAGGGAAGGGCAGCCATTTGGTGCATGGCCAGGTGATTGCTGGGTATTTTTTTCTCTGGCTGGGAGTGGTCCTGAGTGATGGTCCCAGCTGATTGTGGGATTTTGGCTTGATAACCTTAACAAAGAAAGATTCCACCTGCGCGGCCCCCCCCCCCCCATTTTTGTAAATACATTTTATTTATTTAATTAATTATTATATTTTTTTTTTTTGGAAGCACTTCGGAGAACATCTACTATGGGCCCGGGGATCTTTTTTGTTTTGAAATGCAGTTACTTTTGCTAAATGCCTCCCACAGCATGTATGTGAATGTGTTGATTAACCTTAATGGGTCTTTGGAATCCCTGTGCTATGCATGTACACACCGTTCCCTGTTTCATGGTTATGCAGCTGTAAGTGTAATGTATAGGATGTGTATTGTTTGGTGCGGAGTGGTGGAATCAGTGGTAACTTAAGTTTCTCACGCAATCCTGTGCACAACCTCCAAGCAACCTGTGTTTCTACTGCCCCTTTCACTAATTGATTGCATCAGACCCATGCTTGTTTAGTAGCAGGTTAGTTTTTGTTTGTTGGGGAGAAGCAAGTACCTCATGGTGTCATTCCCTAGTTTTATGTTCACATTTCCTGCATTCCCATTATTTTTTAGTATGTTTGCATGGCAGCAGCAACCCTGGTAGCCCATCCAGGTCATGGTTTTCCCATGTAGATTTATTTTTCAATATAAATGTTATTGGTTTTGTATAGAGAGGGAGAGAGATAGTTAGAAACATTGATGAGAGTCATTCATTAGTTGCCTCTTACTTATCCCCTACTGCATATGTAATCACAACCAAGGTACATGCCCCTTATTGGAATTGAACCCGGGATCCCCACAGTCCCCTAGCTTGAGGCTATATGTATTGAGCCAAACAGGTTTTGGCCATGCAGTTACTTTTGCTAAATGCCTCCCACAGCATGTTCGCTCATAGTTTATTGGCCCCTGCCCCCAACTGCAGCATCCTGGGCAGTACAACCTGATGGTGAGTTTTCGTTATCGCCATGGGGGGAGGTCATCGGAGATGCGCAAAAAGGGTTTTGGGATGTGTATTTGGTTTTGTGGCTCTGCCATGTAACAGCTGTGGAACAGAAGTCCTACATGTCTCTACACCATCCCTCTAGGCCTGACTGGTAGCTGATGTCAGTGTGCAACAGCTGAATTATGGCGTCACTGTATCAGTGCGTGGTCAAAGTGTCCATATGTGTACTTTTCCCACTAATGTCTGTTTTTCGTTTTGCAATGTTATAGGGAGGGCCTGCCTTTTTTTCCCAAAAGTAGTCCTCGTTTTGTCACCTTATTGGTGCGCTGTCGTCGCACAAAGGCCCACATGTCAAAGCCACCCCAGAATCGTTTCCGTTGTTTTCTGGCCTATGTTTTTCCAGCACTGGTGTCTGGGAAATCCAGTAGACTATGACCTGCACCTACCACCCTCCTGGACAACAGTGGTAAGTGCTATAGAGTGCTTGTCAAAATGGTGGCCTGTTGTGAGACAGCTAGGGGGATAGTAATTATCAACTAATGTGGCATTTGAAGAAATGGGTTTAACATGCAGTGCCCAGGCTGTAAGAGCCTTCCCATGTCAAGCACACAGGGTACTTTGATTGGTTCATTGTGCCTGTTCCCATCATGATCCCATTGTTCCTTACCACCAGAATCCCATGATGTGATGAACATACTGAAGGGCTCATGGATGGTTGTACCATCAATGCCTGATTTTTAAGCCATAGAAATCATGCAGCTCTTAAGGTATTGGAAGCCTTTTTGGTTGTTTCAGCCAAGTAAGTGTGCAGAGTACTCTTGGCAGTCTTTGCTGCTGAATGTTGGGATTTGAAGGTATCTTAGCATGTTTTAAATTTGTACTTATGGGGACCTGCTGGAACTGTAACATGCATATCATTGATTACACAACTTGGGCTCACATCTGCTCTCATACATGGTTCCTGATAGTACTTTGGCTGGCAACAGCTGTGATTTGGTTGTCAGCAGCTTTTCTGGCCACAGAGTGCTCAGTAAAGGGCTGTTGCTTCAAATGAAAATGCAAGTTTTATTCTACATGTGCATGTTCTGAGCAACCTTTATTGGCCCTGGGAATTCCTGTGCAATGTATTACCATATTGCTTACATATCTTTGATGTCTTAGGGTGCTACAGTGTGCTGTGTTGTGGGTTAATTGAGAAAGGGCTAACCCTCACACTTCACTCAGTCCTGTGGATTTCCTGATAGCCCGCTCTCTCCCCTCTGCCATTTGTAGTCACTTTTCATAATTGACTCCATCATGCCCTTTGTTTTTTAATACCAGGTTATTTGCTATTTTGCTAGGCAGCATTGCATATCCATCACCTTAAAGGTGGTGTGTGCCCTTCATTGTACAGGGTAGCATTTCCGAGGCTCACACCCCCTATTCTGTGGATCCTTATTTGCATGGACACATAATGGCCATGTTTCAGAAACCCCAGGAGCCCCCTTCAGACTACCTTTTTGTTTTATGCAGTTAATCATGGTACCTCCCACCCACAATGCAAAGTCACATGAGTTTAATTCTGTCCCCCCCCCCCCCCCCCCCCCCCCCCGCATCACCCTGGGTAGCAACGCTGGGTGTTGGCTGACCTGTATTCACATGGGCGAGGACAAGGTTGTGAAGCTGCCAGGTGTTGGTTAAGTGTATTTAGTGATGTGCCTGTGCCACCCCGTGTGAAAAGCCCTCTTCCTCCCTAGGCAGGGGGGACTGATAACTGCTGTCGCTGTCCAGCATCTGAATTATGGCATGACTGTCAATTGTTTACACTGCAGCCTCAACTGTGTTATCAGAGTGTACATATGTTGTTTGACCACCAATGCACGGCTATGTCTCAGGTTACTTCTCCAAAAGTAGTGCTCTTTCCACCCCTTGTGGTCCTGTCCTCTCACAAAGGCCCACATATCAACCCCTTCAAGAATACTGTCACGTGCTGGCTCATTTATGTCTAGCAGTGGTGTCTGATGCTGTCCTGCCTGTGCACTTCCCTAGAAAATCTGTGGTCAGTACTTGTAAGACTACCAATAAGTGCATATCAGGCACCTCTGCCATTTGAAGGAAGGACTTCAGATGCCATATTTCATTGTTTGGTGGCCCCTCCCATGTTGTTGATTGCATAGGCTTCCCAGCTTGGTTCATAGTGCCCATCCTAGGAATGTTTTATGCCCATTTTTACACATCATGGTCACTCATCAATTTGTCCCGTTAGTGCCCTTGCTCCCTACACTAGCCTTTTATATTTTCATGTCAACCATGGGTGTGTGATCACCTGTTTTCCCATTTTCACAGAACTGTTGACTGGAATAAAGTTTTGCCACTGGTGTGCATATTTATTTTTTCAGTGTTTGTGTGTGCCCATATGTTAGTTTTCCTAAAGGTTTGGGGAGATAGGAGGTACTCATGCTTTTCTGACATGGTTTCCCTGACCACCAGTGTCTTTGGCATTGCTGTCACTGTCTGCCCCCGCCCCCACCTGTTTTCATGTTTCCCTTTGTGCACAGTCATGGTCATTGCAGCATAAGATCCCGTTCAAGTTACCCTTTCCACCCCATGGGTGGATAGGCACATGAGTAGTTTGAGTGATTTGTGCCCTCTCCACCTAAGGTGGCCCTTTTGTTGTTTTCACTAGTCCTCCCAGTTTTCAGCAGACACCCACCCATCACCACCACCACCAATTTTTGTGAAGAAGCCCATGCTGTTTTGGTGAGTTACCTAAGGTATTTCCTGTCTGTCTGGCGCTTTTGCCAGCTCATAGTCAAGATATTGCTTCTGTCTTGCACATTTGCCAGCTCATTATATGTTGGCCCCATGTACCCAGACATCCACCTATCCAGCCAGGTAACTACCCCCCTCCACCCACTCACCCATCAGCCCACCCACACCCACTTAGCTAGTCATCCAGCCAGAAGATAGCCACCCATTGAATCATCCACGGACCTAGCTGTGCAACCTCACTGAGACCCCATTGTTTGAAATTCAATGTGGTGCCTTTCCTTTCCCTTCCAGTGCCCACGCCACGCATGGTGGTGACCTCCCCTGTGCCATGTCCGGAGTCGCTCATTCATGAAGAAAGCATGTACACTCAAACGGTGGTGGGGTCGGGGGCAGAAAATAAGGGCACATGTGGCGCAAAGTCTCAGGGGGTCTCGGGAAGGTGCATGCATTGGCCCGGGGTGGGGTGCGCTCAGTCTGTCTGGGGTTGTGCAGGCTGTCTTGTTTTTTGGTTCTATGGCTCATTTCCTGAGCTCCTGGGCAATGGGTATTACAAAGCAGGACATCACTCTCCCTCCCTCCTTGTCCATGGCACCCACTGGCTAGGGTGTTCAGTGGTGATTGATGTGGATTCCTCGAGCCAGGTAGGTGTGCACCTCTATGGAAATTTCTCAAGCAGTCCCCAGCAGGAGCAGCAGCAGCACATACAATCTTCTGTACTTCTTTTTCCTGTTAGTTGGCAAAGGGTTGTGTTACTGAGGTTGCCTTCCATGCATTTCATGCTGTGTTCCTCACAGTGCTCAACCCAACCTGTGATACACGTTTTTGGAAGCTTGGGAGACAGTCATTGCACAACCTTCACTTAGTTTCCAAATGTTATCTCTTCTCCTGATTTCTTAAGCCCTCTTGTCCTTTATTGCAATGCCACAACAGTCATCAATGTACTGGTCTCTTGCACGTGCATAATTGCTCCCAGGACATCTGCCAGGGAGGTTTTCCTCTTCCCCTTACTCTGCCGTACTCTTTCTGTGAGTGAGTACTGCAACTTTGTCCCTACTTTCCAGGAACTCCACTCAAGTTTCCTCTGAATGCTTCAGCTTCTTCTGACTACTATCTCTTGCCTTCCCCTGTGCACGCTACTTTGCTTTGACGCCAGGGAGAATGGGTGTGCTCCCTGCTGGGTGGGTGGAATGGATCCTCCTACACCTGTCTTTTCCCCTCCTAGTGCCCCTTCCACATCACATCATCCTACCAAGAAACTTGCAGCACTGCCCTTCCATACTCTCAGGTGTTTGCATGTCTCCTGCCTTGAGGGCATGCTTTAGCTCTCCTTAGTGTTGCTTACCCTCCCCCATGTGCAGTGAGAGAGAGAGTTAGGACATGCCCTCACCTGTTAATGCAGGTAGTAGGTAGGTCCTGGTTTCCGAGTGAGTGGTGTGTTGTGGTTCATCCCCCTCTCCTGGGTGAATTTCCAGGTAAGGCATTAGGCAATGTCTTTTTCTCATGGGACACCCACCTGTTGTAAAGAAATGCATTATCGTCAATGGCTATGTGGTATCAAATAATTGTTTGTAATGTCTACCAACAGGCATCCGCACTTGCTTTTTCAAGCCAGGAGCATGTGTCATGGCTGTATTCCCTCTTTCTGAGAAGTGATGTTTCCTTATTGCTCCTGCTGAAAGGCAAAAGTTATTACGTTTTTTCAGTCTGTCTCCCCGTATCCCATCACAACGGTGGTACATGTTAGCAGAGGGATCATGCAGTTAGGTGGGGTAGATGAGCACTGAATGGATTTCATGCAGGCAGTGCAAAGTGCACATGTGGAGCATAAGGTGGAGGGATGGCAATGGAGCCTTTTTGCTTACCTGTTTGTGGAGTCCTCCTTCCTTGTTGTTGCTGTGGAAGTTCTTTGTCTTCCACGGTTCCCCATTGCTTTCATGTGCACGTTAGCGTTCCACTTTATTACTTCTTTGCTTGTCTTCCTCATTATAGCCATGTACAAAAGGCATGATTTTGTGTTCCTCAAGTAAGGCCTGCTTAATTCTCACATTGCTTGCTTTGAGGGTGCTATGTATCCTGTTCTTTAAGTGTCGTCACTCAGGCAATCTTAAGTCTATTTTATTGTACATTGTATTATAATTATTAATATTGTCATCATCATCATCATTATTATCATCGTTCTTATAATTGTTGCTGGTTTTCTGAGGTTGGGGTTACTGTTCTGCCTGTATTTGCCAGGGATCTTATGGCATGCTTTCCCCAGTGTGTTACTTCAGGGTCCAGCTCCGGGAGGGTGTTGCCCCTCCCTGTCATAATATAACCCTGGTACATGCCGTGTTTTCTCGCCCAGCCGTGTGAAACGGCCTCCGTCTGGAGGAGCTGGCCTGCGAGGAGCCCTTATGGGCGCTCCGAACGAGACCATCACTTATCCCGCGTGACGTGTTTCCCCATGCGGAAGCATGCCTTACCTCGGGGATGCCCTCCATTCTCTCCTAGTCCTTCCGTGTACCTTAATGACACCTGGGAGTCCCTCAGGAGGAGGTGTGTGGAAGTTCCTCCTGGGAGCAGGCAGGCCTAGTGCATCTCTCATCTATAGGTGCCTGGCTTCCCTGCTCCCAGGCTCATGCATTCATTCACGTTAATTCATCACAGCTATGCTCATGCCTCCACACTTTTGTCTGGCTGGTTTTCCCCATCGCTGTTCATGTCAGCTCCCTTCAGCCCTATTATCCAAATTTGAAGCTAGCGACAGAGAATTCTAGCATTGAAGAGCAAAACGGAATGCAGTGCCTCTGGTAGGCAACTCACCCAGGTTCACCTCAAGGGGCGGCGGGCAGTCGGCGGGGCGCAATGGGCTACCATGCTGGATCCTGGCACCGAGTCCCAGTCCACGTGGTGCTCCTGAGTGAGTTGCTTCGGAGTCTGCCCTCAAATGCGGGGAGCTGAGCGGGACATGTTTTCCGGTCCTTGTACACTTTCCTGACTTTCTCCAAGACAGTGTTTCCACATCAGCAAGTAATCCCAGTGAGCAGGATTACTAGGAAAAGGGAATGCAGGTTCGCGCCCTTATCTTATATCTGCTCTTCTTAGGGCAAGGGCGTCACTGGCTCCCCTGCTAATCATTGGATGGCGCATTCGCGGGGTTGGGCAGTGTCTCCGATAGGGAAGGGCAGCCATTGGGTGCAGAGTAAGGTGATTGATGGATATTGTTTTCTGTCGCAGGGAGGGGCGCTTCGTACTTGGCCTACCTACGTGACTTGATATCCTTAACAAAGGGCGATTCCCCATGTGCCTTTTGTTTAGCACAGAGTTCTGTTCTCAGGGCTTTAGGAAGAGGGAAGTCGTCACTTGCCCGATATCTCTGAATTCAATGGAATTTGTTTAGGGTGGGAAGTTGGCCCTTGTTGAAGGTCTATGAATTCAATGATCTTTGGTGACAGAGGGAAGTCACCACTTGCTGTAGGTTTTTGAATGTAGTGAGCTGTGTTGACAGAAGACAATTGATCAGCAAAGCTTAGCTCTGAGGTTTGCACCTGACAGTTACAGGGCGGGTCCCTGTCCTTATTACAGGTGTGCAGTTCCCTGCACGAGAACATCCCTTTGCTCGTGTTCATGGGCAGCAAGGAGTCGTGCCCCGCCTGTGTCAGCCATGCATCCTTGGTGCAGCGCCTCAAGAAATGGGATTTTTGCCTTCCCACCAGACCACGTAGGGTGTGAGCATCACCCTTGCATTCTTGGCTCCTGAGGTGAGTGGTTCGGGGAGCCTGGGGAGGCTGCTATGCTTTCTTTTTTCAGTGTGTGGCACGTTTTGAGTGTTTTTGGTAAAGTTTTTGCTCTTTTGCCTGCTGTTCTTCTTTTTGTGTCTGCCACTTCTGTGGGTTGATGTTGAGTGAGTTTGTGTAGCTTATTTTTTGGTGTGCAGTGATGCGCACACATTTTGGGTTGTCCTGTGTTTTTCATTCGGGTCATTGCTTTTGAATTTTCTACTGCGTTTTCCCTTTACTTGCTGGCACCATTGCTCTGAGATTCGGCTGTCTTTTCCTGACTGTAACTGTTGCGTCCTCTGCTACCATCTTGTGTTCAATGTTAGAATAGTCGCTTCTATATTTCATAGTTTCCGTTGTGAGCATTTGATATGCGATAGAGTGCTCTAGCCTCGTGGAGATCTCCTGGATTGTAAGCCATTTCATATCGGTTTTTCCTTTGCGCTGGTTACATGTTATTTAACGTCGTGAGGTTTTCCACATTGCTATTTGTTTGTAGGAAGCATTCTAAAAATCACAGGTGGGAGTTGCTTCTGTTTTGACTGCTGTGGTTGGTGGACATAAATGTTGCTGACATGTTGCACTCGTTCTTTGGGAAAGATTGGGATTCTTTAGTAAACTTAGGAAGGATTCTTTAATCTTGTCTTTGTTTTGGGCTCTATGGATATTGTACTCCTTTATTTACTGTGTGTTGTTTGATGCTGCATCATTCTCTTTTCCTGGTTTTTTAAATTTCCTTTGACTTTCCAAAGGTTTTTATGAAGGGTGAGGGTGGGGTAAAGGTCAGGGTCCTGTAGGATGTCCGGGGTTAGTCGTTGGTGCCCTGTTCTCAGGGTGAGGGCTTCCACTTCTGTGGCTGCCATGTGGTGATTGTCTTCTGTTGTACAATGCCTGCTGAGGGATCTCAGTTCACAGATGCAGGTCTGAGTTTCGGTTGCAGTGTGTTTGTTCTGCTCGTAAATTGTCTTTGGCGGTCTCTCGTCTGTTTGGGTATTCTTGGTTTCTTTGTTTTGTTTCTGTGTGCCCTCCCTACAAAGGTATGGCATTAGGTTCTTGTGGAATGCATGCTTTGTGATGTAGTGTCCAGCATTTATGGTCCAAGAATTGCTTTTATCGCCCGTGTTTTCCTGTGGTGCAAAAACATCTTTTGGCACTGGGGGGCTTTTTTGGGCGGCTTGGAGTTTTCTTGGTGTCTGTGTTCTGCCTTCATTATGTGGCGTCTCTCTGATTGTTCGCTGTTGTATTTATTTGTCTGCCAGTTGGATTTCTTGTCATGCTCTGGGGCTGGGATTCCTTAAAGAACTAGTTTTAAAGGCTGTGCAATTTCTCTTCCTGTGATCTGGTTTGTGTGCCCACTCCTTTCCTTGGGATGTCCTCATGATGCAGTCCACAAAGCTTGCCCGTCAGTGTTTGTGTTATGTATGTGCCAGGATAATTGCAGTCAAGATCACGATCGAGCAGTCTTTGTGTTTTGTTTTTTTTGAGATTGGTCTATGTTATGTGCTGGGAGTCTTTTTAGTTTTGAGCCACATTTCCGTTCCAATAGTAATTGCAGCCTGTGAGTGTTAACTTTGTACGTCTTTGAAGAGCGGAGGCCTTGATCGCAACTTTGGGTCGCTGTTCTGGGCAGCCTGTGCGGCTGCAGCGCTTTTCTGCCGAAGGGATGAATGTCTGCAGCAGAATATCCTGTCCCTGCTCCCTTCCCCGACAGGAGGGTTGCATTTTGGGAGGCTGCTAGTAGATTTGTTTCTGTTTGTCAGTCCTTCTGTCTTACACTTCATCATTTAAGACAGTGTGGTTATGGTTTTCTTGTTTTTTGGAGACGGATGAAGCGGGACATAGGTGGATAGATAGGAGTGCTCATGTTGAGAGGGGGCCATGGATTTGATGACTCCTGTATATTTCGTGCAGGTAGCCATTCTTAAAACTTGGCATGTGTGCCCTGATTGTATTACATTCCAGGATCCGTCAGTCCGCAGGCTGGCACTCTTTATGCCGAGTCGCGATGTGTAGGTGGGGTTCCATTCCACTGTCTTTTAAAAATCACTGCAAGTGTTCGTCATGAGTATTATCAGGCGACATGAGGGCTAAGCCGGAAATCTTTTCCCTGAGGGAGGTGTGCATTCAGGTTGGGACGAGGGGCGGGGCAGGATTGCACTTTGGAGCCGGTGTTGCACTTGGGGGCGTGGCCTCGCTGTGCGTCCCCAGCCGAAGCCATTCACTGCACGCGCAGGAAATGACAAAAGAGGCCGGAACTGCGGAAACTGGCGGGAACTGAGCCTGAGGGAGTGACTGAAGGTCTGGGACTCATTTGTGGAGGTGGGTCTACTGGAGCCGCACCGGGTTCAGGGGCGAGTTGTGACCTGTCGGTCCTGAGGAGTGGCCGCGCAGTGGCCGCGCATGGCTTGTCCTTGAGGAGTGAGGCGAGCGCCTCAGGGACAGGCAGCGGGCAAGCGGCTGAGGCTGAGGTGAGGTGAGCCCCCTGGAGGCCGTGAGGAGGGGCCGCTGTGTGAGTCCTGAGGCGACATAGCGGTGGGGGCTGTAGGTCAGGCTGCTCCGGCTCCGCTCCCCTTCCAGCCGCAGCAGCGAGGCTGGTCCCGGGACTCGGTTGGTTTTGTCTCAGACAAGGCTGTTGCTTTGACTTTGTGTTTTTGGTGTCTCGGTCGTCTCCGTGCTTCCTGCGTCCTCTGTATCCTGTCAGCTCTTTGAGCTTTAAAAGGGGGGGTTTGTAAATCCCCTAAGATTGTTCTCTCAGAATCCGGGTGAAGGTTTTTTTTTCCTTTCTAAAGGTGGGGATGTTCAGGTGTGCTTTAGAAAGGCACCACACGTACTCCTGAGACATTTCTTTGCCAATGCCTTTTTGGGAGGGAGCAGTATCCTGATGGGGTTTGGTTTAGTGCTAAGGGGTGCAAGCCGGCAGCCTGCTGCATGTCACAGCTCACTTTGCTCTTCTCATGCCCCTCCTCTCCCCCTCACATGGCAGTTCTTGCAAGTAGGAAGCCAGAGAGATATGTCATTCCTGATTGAAATGCACTCTTACTTCTTTACTGGCATGCTTTATGTCCATTTATTCCTTTTGATTTCGAGTGTCCTGTTTTACATTGCGTTGTTTTTCTTATTTTTGCTCATTATGTGTCTCCCATTCCTTTACTGTCTGTCTTTGTCCCCTTCAGTGCAGTGTCCTTTTTAGATTCTGTGCTGCCTATGAGGGAGATGAATTGTTTTCTGTCGCATGTTTTGTCTGCTCTGTGGATGCATTGGCAGTTATTGTAATAGTAGGACTTGACTCCTAGTTACAGGTCACAAGTCTGGCATGTAATGTTTCCATGTTCAATTTACTTTTTTATTGGTGGTTGTTTTCTGTTCCATCTACTTCCATATTTTCAGGCCATGGCGCTGCTTTGTGTTTCACTTGGTGGTTAGTGTGTTAATTAGCCTTTTTATTTAATTGCAGATGTTTTTGTTTCCTTATTAGTTGATTGATTGATTTATTGAATTGTTTCTTGATGTTTCTCGATATTGTGTTACAGAGAGGGCAGGCGAAGCATACACAGGGAGAAGCATCCCTGAGAAATAAGGAGCGATTAGCTGGCTTGTGCATGCCTCCCACTGGGGATGTGCCAGAAAGGAAAGTAAATGCGTTCAAACGGAATCCTGCCGAGTAGTCTTCAGTACGCAGGCTCATGCTCTCTACAATGATTTAAATTTGTTAGGGGCTGGTTGTCAAAGCTATAAGTGAACAGAACAGTGTCTTTGTTGTTGCTCTTTCTTTCAGGGGTAAGGTTTGCAAAATTCCACTTTCTGCACTTTTTTCTCTGGAAGATACACCTTCACAGGTGGTTGTGTTTTGTGTGAAAACCATGTGACAGGATTTTTTTTTGCTTTGTAGTTTTGAGATTGCCCAAGAAAGCATCTACGTGATGATTATTCTGTCAGTTAGTTTTCCTCAATGTCAACCACTTAACAGCCTTAATCCAATGCCGTCACGGTTCTCTATTATGAAAAAGTTTCTGTTCACAATATTGGCATTCTTCCGTGTGTGACTTTTCCTGGTGCATCTGTGAAATGTACGGAATTTCTTTGTATGTTGGTCGTGTTGCTTTAGTAATTGCTCTAGAGATTTGAGTGTAAGACGTATGATGTGAATGATTTTTCCCCCTTTTCCAGTTTCCAAGAGAGGCATTGCCTGCCTTTATGCACGATCTGCAAACCGCTTGCTGTGGTTCAGCCGGCATGTGATGGGCACCTGTCAGCAAAGGTAAGCCTCTTGCACTCTTTTCAATCCGGGACCCTTTTAGGGATGTGAAAGTGGTCGTTCATGCCCTGTTTCGCCGTTACTGGGTAGGGCGTGCATTTGGACATCCCTATCAGCATGCAGGATTGACTGCTGGCTCCAAACTGATTGCCTGAAATCCCGATTGTCCTTGAGCCATTCTGATTGCCATGTTGATCACCTCATACCTTTTCCCATGCTAGCCTGATTGATTTCTAAGTGCTCCTCTGCTAGCCTGTTTTGAGTTAGATTTTATACTGTGCTGTCCTGGCAATCCATAATTGTCCCTTCCTAAATGGAGAATTGTCTCCGGCTGCCCTCCTTTGCAGGCCAGGTGCCTTCTTAACCTCCATCCCCCATTGGCCATCTTCTCCCCACAGACACCGGGTCTTCGACCACATGGTGCCATCCATGCTGTGTGTTGCAGCAACAGTCTATGTGCATGCTGCTCTTAAATTTCCTGGCATGCAGGCCTGTGCACAGGTTGGGGCCAGCTGGTTTTTCCTGAAGGGGGTCCCGGATCAGGGTGGGGGTTCAGCGGTACCTTGGGATAGCTTTTGGGAGTTGCCCTTGGTTGTTTGCAAGCCAACCACAGCCACATGCCAGCCGCAGGCACACCAGCTGGCGACCCAAGTGTAGTTCCTGGTATGTGCATTTTATTCTTTTTTCGTGATTGAATAGCTGTGGCATGGAGTGTAGCCTAGCATTCTGCTTGCTTCCCGGATACTGCAACTGAAT